>NC_080698.1:2529304-2844530 GCF_030445035.2 Dasypus novemcinctus | reverse complement strand
CACAGGATTATAATACCATTTGTAGAGTTGGAACTTGAGTTAGACTTTGAAACTTGAGTAGGATGGTGTGGTCAGTAGAGAAGCAGGGGCGTGGCAGGCAAGAACAGGGTGGTGGGCAAAGGTAGAGAAGAGGCAGAGCAAGGGGCAGGCAACAGTCTGGCCTCTTTTCAGCAGAAACTTGCACATCTGAGTTTTCTTTCTCCGTCAGCCCGTATGTTTTGTCTGATATTAAATGAACATGTCTTATCTCATAGGTGTATTTCTGGGTGTTAGGAATGTCATAAGGACAGGAAAGGCACAGTCGCCACCTTTGTGGAACTTCCTGTTTGACAGAGCCAAATATTTCAGGAATGATTACATTTTTAACAGAAGACGTTTGTAAGTCATGCAAGTAAAAATGTTTACTCAATTATTACTCCATCAACTATTGAAGCCCCCTTTCTCTAAGCTGTGAGCCTACACGATGTTAGTAAATCTACCCTGGGAACATGTGTTCCTTATGAAATTATGTTTACTCTTCTGCTTTTGAGATTCACAGTTTACCTATTTAAGTTTCTAAAGCTCAGGATTTGTCAGCATTATGTGACCATAAGACAGTCATTTCCCATGGCCTATCTAGAAACATCTTTCCAAACTCTGGTGCTCCTTGGATCTCCATTTCTGAAATACTGCTTTATTAAAGGCATTTCCATTATGGTCAGGAACAAAAAAGGATGCTGATGATCAAACTTACATATAACTTAGAATTCTAAATATTAATTCATGTAATAAAACAAGCAAATTAACCTTTCTGGGTATTTTGTATTAGTTTTCTACCACTGCGTCACAAATTACCTCAAATTTAGTGGCTTACCACCATATCTGTCTATTAGCTAGAGTGCTGTGAGCTGCTCTGCTCAGGCTCTCGCCGGCTAGACCAGGGCGACTGCTGGGCGCAGCCTCGCCTGGAGCCTGGGAGAAGCCCCCTTCTGAGCTGCTTCAGACTGTTGGCAGAATCCAGGTCCTTGTAATTGTGGGACTGCAGTCCCCGTGCCTCTGCTGCCTTCAGTTCCTCAGGCCACCCACGTTCCTCCTTCCCTGGCCTGCTTGGCTTCACACTCCCTTGTGGTTTGAATATCTCTGACTTCCTCTTCTGTCAGCTCGAGAAAACTCTCTGATAGTTAAGGTTGAGATCTGCGTTGTGTGACTGGAACATGACATTTAACCCTGCCACCAGCTTGGAGCACATGCCCTCCTGCCCCCTTCCTTCCTTCCTTTTTTCCTGCCTTTCTTCCAGGTCGTTAGAATGTCAGTAGCACAACTGAGTTATTTTTATGATAAATGAGAAAAGAGGTTTCCCTTGGGAAGAAAGATACCACTATGCTCATCTTATTTTTATTCAGCCAAGGGACAAGATTCAAAAGTTCCTGCAGAAGAGCAAGGCAATATTTAGTGGAACTTTAGCCCATATTGACCTTCCTAATTAAAATCAGCTCCTCTCTGAAGTTTCTATCAAAGCCGTTATCAATGAAATGTTCGTACTGAAGCAGTAGTCCACACTTTGAACTCCACACCCCCCCCCGCTCCCGAGTTCTGTACGGTGAGAGCATTTCTTCTTTAGTAGTGAACTGTTAATGGTACTAGATCCTTCACTCAGGAAACACACCAATTGCTATTCTTGGGGAGGGATACATTTTAATATTCATTCAAATGTAAATCTAATTTGTACCACATTGTGTGATTGTGTCTAATGCAGTTTAACACCCTTTCTTTCTTCCCTCCCTACATCCTTTTCTTCTTCCCTCCTTTTTCTTAGTTAATTCATTCAATAAATATGTGTGTGACTTCAGGAGCTAGCACTGGGGACTGTGGTGAGCAAGGCTGAACCCCTGCCCCTGCTGGATTCTTACATTCCAGTGGGTAAGACAAAGTAGGAAACAAGTCATCATTTGAGATAATTTCCATTAATTGCTAGTTCAGGGAAGAAAAAACATAAAACAGGTAAGTGGATAGAGAGTAGTGGCTCTGTGGGTGGGCTCTTTTAGGTGGGGTGGTCTGGGATGGCTTGAAGTGAGGTAGCAAGCTGTGGGAAACTTGCTGCACACTTTGCCTTTTGGTAGACTGCAAGCCATCATACCCATGACGACTTCTAAATTATTAAGACTTTGATTTTTTAGCTGCTAAGGAAAGAATGAATTCCTTACAACTTATAAATTGCATTTCCTTTTAGAATCAGGATTTATAAGTGGATTCCTCTGGTGGCAACACACTTTGGTGCTGTCTAGCTGCCCTACAAATCACGTCCGTCAAAATGCATGAGTCCCAATCTGGTGGCTTGGGTGCTTGGAATGGTTTTTCTCTGTCTCTGGTGTGCTTCTCTTTTTCAGTCTCAGAATACTATGTTAAATTAGGCATAAATTGGCCATGTTTAATGGGAATAAAAAATAGGAGTATATATATATTTTTTTGCCTTTCCTCAGACCACTTTTGCAGATAAAATTCAATTTTAACTATTGTGTCAGGAAGAAGCAGTTTAATGTTTTACTTTATTTCTTTTACCTAATCCTTTTATAATGTTTTGATTCTGTACCTAAGTCAGTGTATATAGGCACAATGATTTTTTGGGTGTGTGTAGGTGCAACCTATGGTAATCTAAACTGGAAGATTTGGGAGTTAAGTTAGTAATAGGATATAAGGATAAATATTCTTTGATTCCTCTGAATCAGAATATCTCTAGTGTTTTGGATACTAGTTTATGAACTTTGAGCGTGTCTTTATTGAAGATGTTTTTTTTTTGCCTGTAAGGCCTTCATAACAAAAAATTGCTGCCAATCTTATTGAAGCTAAAAGATGTTGGGTCTTATAATCTGAAATTATATTTAACACACATTTTGAAATAGTATCTGTCTTCTCACTTAAAAAAATATGTATCTGTCCACCTGTCTATTTTTCCATCAATTTAGTCATCCATTTAACTATTTACATAAATTAGACATGCATGCAAACAAAGGCAATCGCTTAGCTTCTCAGGTCACGTAAAATCACAAGACCAGAAAGTCCTCAAGGTGTGACTATTGATTTAATTTGTATGCTATCTCATTTCATAAAGTTTTGGAGTTAAGATGTCACCTAGTTCAAGTTTTAGGAAAGACTGGATAGAATATACCCCAAAAGGTAATTACCAACTCCTCTGTTGTAGCAGTACAGGGCAAAGTCAGCCTTTTCCAAAACCTCTCCTTCCTCTGTATTGCTTTAATTCATTGCCTGCCTTATAGCTTTCCTTTGCTTAGAAACCTTCAGGCTTACAGATGGTAGAAAATAACAGCGGTACTTACCTAGCCATTCCTGGCTCTGAGTTTTGCCTCATGCTGACCATTCTGCTAATATGGGAATGGCTTCTTGCTCCTCTGTGGTCTCTCTGTTCCTGGTGAGAATTATTTAGTACTTTCTGAAATTTCCTTTTTGGAACCCTTCTCGTCCCCCTTTTCTCCCAAATATCATACTTTGAATATTTGTATCTGTATCTATAATTGTGTTTATATCTGTATTTGTATAAAGCTATTTTATTGGCTGTCTTTTTATCTACTTTATAGATAAACTACAAATTATTTAAACAATTCCCAGCACTAGATATGTAGGATTTTCTCTGTATACTATTATATATTATCCTGCAAAGACCATTTATATAGTTACACTTTTGGACACATCTTTATTTCCTTTTGTTGAATCTTTAGGGGTGGAAGTCATGGTGCCAAAAATTATCTACATTTTAAAGGCATTTGATATGTTTTTGCCACATTTTTCCAAGGGAGATGAATAGTTTATACTACCAGCTTTCGTTTATGAAACTGCCTATTTTATTGTACTCTTGTTAGCTTTAGCTTGCATTCCTTCAAATATTAATAAAGTTGACTGCCCCCCATGCTCCTTCATCTTCTTTGGGAGATTTTGTCCATTTTTCTGGTGGAATGTTTATTGACGTGCAAGAGCTCTTTACACATTAAGAATACTACCTCTTTATACCACACTTAGGTAAAATGTTAATAATAGGGAAAACCGTAGGTGTGGGAGATAAGGAGAACTCTGTACATTCTGCAGTAAAATCTGTAAACCTACAACTGTTTTAATTTTAAAAAAGGAAAAAAGTATTACTCCTTTGTTTTACCAATACTCTTCAAATAATTTTTGGTTTGCTTATGGTTTGGTCATTGAGAAATATTTAAGCTACAGATATTTTCTTACTCATTTTTCATTTGGTGCCATCCTAAAGAGAATTAAGATTATGTGAATATTTACTCCTTTTATTTTAGTATTTTAAAGAAGTGAAAAAGTTTTACTTAAATTTTCAATTTAGTGGGGATGCATTTTTGTAAGGTCAGCCTTGATCATTCTGTCTCTCTTCCCATCTAATTCAGATGCCATCCTCTTTCCTCCCAATTCTATCTGTGAAAATTTTTCTTTTTAAGATTTATTTATTTCTCTTCCCTTTCCCCCCATTGTCTGTGCTCTGTGTCCATTTGCTGTGTGTTCTGCGTCCGCTTGTATTATCAGGTGGCACTGGGAAACCGTGTCTCTTTTTTGTTCGTCATCTCCCTGCATCAGCTCTTCGTGTATGTGGCACCACTCCTGGGAAGGCTGCGCTTTTTTCATGTGGGGCTGCTCTCCTTGCAGGGCGCACTCCTTGTGTGTGGGGCTCCCCTCCGTGGGGGCGCCCCTGTGTGGCAGGGCACTCCTTGTGCATAGCAGCACTGTGCGTGGGTCAGCTCACCACACGGGTCAGGAGGCCCTGGATATCGAACCCTGGACCCTCCATATGGTAGGTGGACGCTTTATCAGTTGAGCCACGCCCACTTCCTTATCTGTGAATTTTTGAGCACCCTATACTTACTAGAGTTAATATAGCAGGATCTTCTTCACTATGTTTGCCCCTAAAGTTCTTTGGATATTCTGCAATCACTGCTTTCCCTCATCTTCCTAGAGGAAACCTCACTGAGATGTGAAACATGAACTAGCAGCCTAATCCCCGCAACGTGGACCTCTTCACCTTTATTGTGCATCTTACTTGCACCTCCCTAAGCTAACGGGCAACTTCACTTGGCTGAATCTTTGTTCACATCCCTCAGGTTAGCTTCCTCAAGAATGTAGTTATTTAGAGCCTGTTTCAGATCCCACAGCCCATCTAACGGAGCACTGTTCACACCAACTGCTTGACCCAAGAGAGAAAGAGTGAGGAGGCAAGAACCTTGAACATGTGAAGTTCAGGGGTTTTACTTTCTTCAGGATGGATGTGAATTTAGGACAGATGGTGTTTCCTGTCTGGGTTCAAGCTGCATTGGCCCCTCCCAGGGGCCAAGTTACATTTGCCAAGTTACAGAGGAGTGTGGGATCCAGTTATTATCAGCTTAGCCATTTTTATCTCTCTTTAGAAGAAAAGCTTAATAAAACATTCTTTTGACTGGATCTTGCTATTACACAGTTATCTTTGATTAAAATATATTCACAATCTGTATTCTAAACATACCCATTATGAATTTTGCCCCTGTTTTTCTAAGGGAGAAAAGCAACAATATTCTTTGGGAAAATTTCCATGAACAGGCTCACACAAGCTTCATTGTTCCCTCCTGTTTCATGGTTAAATGACATCAAACAACTTCAAGACATTTTTGTTTCACTCAGTAAGGTGAACATCAGTGTGTTCTTTTTAAAATGCAGATTCTATATATTATTAAATCTGTTTTTTAATATTTATATTTTTCAATGCTGTTGAGAATATTTTTTCTGTTATATTGCTACCTGGCGGCTCATATTTTCACTTGGGAAGTTTTTTTAAAGTTCATAGGCTTGTAGCCCCTTCTCTTAGTGATTTAAATGTGCCTGGGAGTGGGGGAAGGAGGCTGGTTACCCAGGGCACATGCGTGGTCAGCAGAAACCTCCTACCCGCCTTTCAGTTGAGATTCCACTGGTCAGCGGTGGAAGAAGGCCCTTTCTCTGATCTGACTCTAATGGCAGTGCCTCTCAGTTTCCCTGTCGAGGATAGGTGCATAAAGGGGTTCACTCAGCAGGTTTTGGCTGTTCAAATTCAAAGAAACTGGTCCTTGACCACCCCTGGAGTTAACCTCTAAGCCCTTGGAGGCTCCTGCCTGATGGGAGCATCACTGTATAGCTGGTGGTGCCTTGAGCCATGCCATCTTGGGTATACTAACAGGCGCCTTGGACCACATCATATCAGCTTGACCTCTGAAGGTCTACAGTGAGCCACATGGGCATGCCAGACACAGGGTGCCAGCGAGCTTTCCTGATGGGCAGTACTGACACACGTTGCCACACACAGTTGCTGGAGAATTAAGTTGTATAGAATTTAGCACTGTCTGTACAGCTCCACTGGGAGAGGATACGTGGAAGCTTGTGCCTGATCTCTCCTGGACACTGCTGTGTGTAGCTTCAGCCTTTGCAGATTTTAATCTGTATCCTTTCACTGTAATCAACTGGTAATCATGAGGATGATAGCTTTTTCTGAGTTCCAGGAGTCTTTCTAGGGAATCAATAAACCCGAGGGTAGTCTTGGGGATACCTGATTCAGAGTGGTAAGCACTTTCTGTCCAAAGAACCCTTAGGGAAGGGAACTAATTATGTCTCTTTGGTATACTAAGATATTCCTTTTTTAAAAAATTGAATTGTGTGTAAATTTTATCAAATGCATTTTTTAACTCATAGTTATTTTCTTAATTTTTCCTTTATTCATATGAATCTGTTGATTTGTTGATGTTTATTATGTCATTCCTGAAATTAATCATGCTCGATTGTGCTGCATTTTTAATATACTAATGCCTTAGGTTTACTAATTTACTTACGATTTTATTTCGAGTGATTGGTATTTTGTTTTTGGTTTTTGTCATGCATGGCCAAATCTTTTAATTACCACAATTTGAAAATATTTTATAGGAAAACTGCCTAAAATATGATATTTTCTGGCTCCTTAAACTGAGCACTGTGCCCGATTTAACCTATTCTTAACCCACTGTCCCCATTTTGAACATTATAGTGTATAATGGGCCCTCAGGTTCCATTGAAGTCTGCTTAAATGCACTCCAGACTGCTCTCAGCTGGAGTTCTTGGGTTTGCTGGCTTTTGTTTTTCCTCTGCTTTCAAGTCTCACTTCTTATAATTCTCAGGTTGCCTTCCTGTAATTGTCTCTCTCCTCCCTTTATGTAGCTCCTTTTAATGGCTATGGGCTTAGAAACCTCGTAATTAAGCATGTTACGTAATGATTTCCAAAATGAGAGAAAGTGGGTTCTAAGTAAGAGCCTGGGGCTCTGTTTTCTTGATTAAAAGCATCTGTTTCATGTCATGGAGTTTTTAAAAATCCATTTTAGATTCTTAAAGGTATTTGTCTTCCTTTTTAGTTGTTGCCTCTTCCAGAGAGTTAAAATATATATAGCAAAGTTTGCTCAGTCATTATTTCAGACATTCATTTGACATTTATTTATTAGACATCTATACAGTACTGTGAACTGCTTAGCTAACGCTAAATAGGCAAGGAACAGTACATAAGCCAGCCTCTGCCTAGCAAATAATTTGGGAGAACAGTTTGAATTTGTTAAGGAAACTTTTGATAAAGACATTTTGAGTTTTATTCCCTGTAAGTAATTTTAAGGTATTGAATTACATGAATGGTGGGCAGAAAAGAGATACCATAACAGGCCAGAGACTGCTATCCTTAGAAAGTCCTTTTTTCCCAAGGTTTGCTCTTGGCTGGTACCTGGAACTTGGTTCTCTGGGTGTTCCCAGCCAACACTTAACTGATAAGAATGGCTCACTGTGCGACTGCTTGTCCAGCGAAACCTGCTTTCCCTCCAGAAGTCTCGAGTTTTGATACACGTCAGAGAGTCTTGTGTGACAGACCGCAGTGGAAACCTTGGTCACTGAGTCTCTAAGGCTCCCCTGGGCAGAAACATTCTAACACAGGTTGATGCATTTGTGCTGCTGGGAAAGCTGTGCTCTTCCTTTGTGGGAGGAGCATCTAAGGAAGCCTCACCTGCGCACCTTCCCTGGCCCCAGCTGTGCAACCTTACTATGTTCCATAAATCTTAGCGGTGAGCCCTTCCGGTGGATCCCGGAGCCCTTCCAGTGGATCCCGGAGCCCTTCCGGTGGATCCTTGAGCAGCGGGGGGCCCGTGGACACAAATGCCAGATGCTTACTGGCCTCATGCTGGATGCTATCCTCAGTGTTAACTGCTTTCCGTGGGTTAGCTTGCTGGATTCTCCCAACAACACTAACCTGTGAGGTAGGTCAGTATCAGCCTCACCATTTGACAAGTGAAACTTTGAAGTTTCAGGAGGTTAAGTAACCTGTGAGCTCCATGGCTCATAAGTTTATTTTAGTACCTTTCCCCACTGGATGTTTGCACCTCCTGACATATTATTAATGTTGTTCAGAGGAGGATTTGAATGAGAAAAACCACCGAGCATTTTTTAAGTTCCCTTTATCATTTCAGGTATGAGCACATTCTCGCGGAGCCTGATCCAGTACCGGCATATGCGCTGAAACTTCTGGTTGCAATGACTGAACACAGTCCAACCTTTACCAGGTACTAGAGCTTCAATTTCTGTTTTCTTATTTTTCTTGTATAAAACGAATTTCCTGTGTTCTGAAAATGTAGCTAAAAGTGCTGAGATTCCAAAAGACTAGTGTATGAGCTGCTACAGTGGTAATTTTTCATGTTTCATGGTTTGTAATAGGTGTCATTTATGCTATCTTGATTCTTATATTTTTATCCCTTATTGGAATTTTAAAAATACTGAGGAATGCTTTAAGAGGATAAATTCTTTAAAAACCAAAACCTAACACATTCACTTTTAAAAAGGTCATTCTGCACTGAACAGTTGTTCCTTACCCCAAATAAACCCTTCATAAAAGCCAAGACATTTCTGGCACTTTGCATCATCAGCCCTTTGGCTGACTTAGGTACCATCTGTAGGAGGTGTGCACTTCCAGAGTTGTCAGTTGGTCTTTCACAAAATAATGAAACACCTGGCCCCAAGCATCTTGATGTCACCTGGTCTGCTGTCCAACCACTGAAAGAACTGCTTAATCATGAGCCCTCCATTACTGTTGTTAACTAGTGATCAAGAAAGGTAGTTTGCAGGGAGTATGAGTACTGAGCAAAAGGTTGAACTGAAATAACCTTCCCAATGGGTGTGCCAGGGCACATGGGTGTGCCATCACTGGCTGGCTGGTCACAGGGACCCACGATCTCCTCAACTTTTGGGTCTTCCACTGTCTGGGCCTGGAGCAACTCTGAGGCAGGTTACTTTCTGCTCTGAGCAGCCTTATCTGTTTTCGGACAGTGACTTGCAAATATTACACTGAACAATCTGTGCCAGTTTGTTTAAAAAAAAAAAAAAAATCTGACCAGTGAGCCTTCCAAATGCTTTACTCAAAAGGCATCATTCTCTATTTTTAAAGAAAAAATTTAATTCTGAAGAGTGACTCTATTAAATTGAATACAAATTCTGTTTATTTTAGCCTATGCATGTGGCATATTTTCTAGGCTTCTTGCTAAGTGTCTATTCAAAATTTTCTCATATTGAGGGGGAAAAATACTAGTGATGTAGAAAGGATAATTAGTGGCATACATATAACCTTTTTATTTTAAAAATAGAGATTAGGTTAAAAGTCATTGTATTTGTTCTTTTTTTCTTAAGAGATTACAAGTAGTCTTAAGTGGACTAATTTTGTAAACTTTTTTCTTCTTAATTCCTCACTTAATATTTCATCTTTGTATTCCAACAATGAAAACATGATTTCCCCATGTTCTTCCACTCCAACATTTTTATTTTTTGTCCTCCAGGGGTAATAATTATTATTTTGGTGTGTTTCCTTCCTGAATTTTTTCTGAGTGTTTAAATTCATCGTGTATGTACTGAAATAAATAGCTTTGCTTTGTGATGGTTGAATTTTTAAAATTAGAGATGCTATCATTCTGAATTTATTTTCTGAAATTTCTATTTTCATTTATCAAAATGATTTAGAGATCTTTCCATATCAGTAATTAGTCAGTCTTGCCATTATCTTTGTGATACATGTGAAATGGGATCTCATTTTATTTTGTATTCACCTAACTGCAAGTAATGTTGGACCTCTTTTGACACATTTATTCACTAAATTTAATTAAAATGTAAAATGTGCACAGCTTTGAACCCTCAATTCTTCTTCTAAGTATCTGTTCTAGAGAAGAGCTTACATAGTCGCTAGGATTTTCACTGAGGCCTATTGTTTTTAAAATGAGAAAAATAATTTTAAAATTAAATTGTGATATTGTCATTATATAGAATACTAAATAGCAGTTTAAAAGAGCAAGGTAAAAATAAAAGAATGTAAAATTTGTGTAAAAAAAAAAAAAGAAAAGCAAGATATATTTTGAACCCCGTTGTGGAAAAATATCGAAATCATTTTTAACTGAATAAACTATTTACCATCTTTTGCTGTTCTGTTCTATTGATCTGCTTGCCTTTTCTTGTGAAACAATGTTAAAATAAGACTTTTTCACTGCTAAGTGTCTGCTAAGGCTCCAGAGGCCAAGAGCAAAGTGATAAAGGCCAAAGCCCTCTTCATGCCCTAAAGGCCCTCCTAGACCCACAGGCCCTGGAGAAGTATGTGCAACCTGCCAAGTCCATTCGCAGGAGTGACAGGGGAGGGAAAAGTACCAAGCAGTGCGGAGAGTGCATGGTGAATGGACACAGAAAGCAGACAGCCAGTGCAAAAACAAAACTGGTTTGGGGGGAATTAAAAAAAAAAAAGCACACAAAGGCAGGCAAGTCTTCCTCCAAAGAGAAGCTGCTGTTACTCTTTTTGTGGATGTTACTTCCTCATGGATGGGAGCATGCTGACTATGCCAGTCTACATCTCTCTTTTTTAATAACTTTATTGAGAGAGAATTCACATACCATCTGTACCTGATTTTAACAGCTATATAACAGTGCATTTTATGAATATTTCATATTTATTTCACAAATCTCATATTCGTGGCCATTTGTTCTTTTCTAATTTTTGTTATAAAACAGAGCCAAAATTCATGACATAGGCCATTCATCACTTGTGTGAATATGTGTGTAAGATAATGGAGAAGTGGAATTGTTTCATGAAAGGAGATACAAATGATTAGAAAATTCTAAAGCCCTCATTATACCCCAGGCCAATCAACCCATAGTCTCTGGAGACTGAACTCGGGCATCAATTTTTTTTGAAGCTGCTCATGTGCTTCCAATGTGTAAACAAGTTTCAGAACTACTAATCTAAGCATTTATAGTTTTGAAAGGTGTTGCTAAATTGCTCTCTCCCTACTTCTCCTCCAGTAGTGTATGAGAGTGTCCGTTTGTGCCAAACTTTTATCACCAGAGGTGTATAGAAATGTTTCCTCATTGCCGTTCTGATAGGTGAACATTTTCTCCTCGTTAATCACTTCTAGTTTTAGTGTATCGGGATCTGATTATACTTTTTTGTTCTATTTCTAGTTTTTATTATTTGCTTTTATTTGTGGCCTAATATATGTTCAATTTTTGTGAGTGTTCCTTATCTACTTGCTTTTGTAACTGTGTTAGTCAGCCAAAGGGGTGCTGATGCAAAATACCAGAAGCCTGTTGGCTTTAATAAAGGGTATTCATTTGGGGTGGGAGCTTTCAGATACCAGGCCATAAAGCATAGGTTACTTCCCTTACCAAAGTCTATTTCTGTCTGCTGGAGCAAGATGGCTATTGATGTCTGCCAGGGTTCAGGCTTCTTGGGTTCCTCTCTTCCCAGGTCTTGCTTCTCTCCGGGCTCAGGGTTCCTCTCTTCCTGGGGCTTGCTTCTCTTTTTCTCTGTGTGCTTACTTCCTGGGGCTCCAGCTTAAGACTTCAACATCAAAACTCCAACATTAAAACCCTCAGCTCTGTCCTTTGCCTTGCCTTTTCTACATTCTACTGATGTGGCCCAATCAAATCTCTAATCATAATTTAATCATGCCCAGGTGCAGACCAGTTTATAAACATAATCCAATATCTATTTTTGGAATTCATAACTACATCCAACTGCTACAGTAACCCAAACAAAGTAAGCCTACCTTTCGGGTTTTACTCCTGCTGTTGGCAAGTGCCTAAAGAGGTAACTTGTTAAACCATGACCTCTTTCCCATTGACTTCGTAGTAGTGTTTTTTAGGGAAAATGTTTGATTGTAAAGTATGCATCAAGAGTGGAATGTCTTGTTTTGAGCAAATAGATTTCTAGTAATATAAAAATAATGAACCATTTATTATAAATTTAGCTTAATAATTGGATCTTTACAGCATTATGTTCTTCAAAGGATCTGCATCTTAATTTAGCTTGTATATATTAAACATTTAAAGTACCAAGAATGAACTATTGGAACATTAAACCACCTGTTTTAGGGTTCTCCAGTGCTGCAGAACCAATAGGATATATGTGTATGTGTAAATAATCGGGAATTTATTGTTGGGGATTGGCAAATAAGAATTCTGTAGGGCGGCCTGCAAGTTGAAAACTTGATGAAAGTGACATTTAATCCCCCAGGAGAAGCAGTCTGGCTGAAGTGGAGATAGAATGTCTTCTTTCTCACTTCTGAAATCCTCAGTTCCCGCTTTTAGATTCCCAGCTGATCGGATGAGGTGTCTCCTGTCCTCGCTGTAGGTAGCCTCCTTTGTTGATTGTAGATGCAATCACCCTTAGATGCAGTCAAATGACTGGTGATTTAAATCTATGAAATATCCTTACAGTAGCAATCGTGCCGGTGCTTGCTTGACCAAATAACTAGATACCATAACCTAGCCAAGTTTGACATATGAAATTAACTATCACATCCTCCTATGACAACGGAAACATTTATTATTTTTATGCATTCATACTTACAGGAGTCAGTGGACAAAGAAACCCTTAAAAGCTCACTCGTAATACTAAGTTTCCTTCAAATAAGGGACAAGAGCATGATAAAATCAGTAGTGTGCCTGACAGGGATTGTTTTAAACATCACTGTCCTGGCGGATCTAGTTTTTTACTGAGTTTGCAGCAGAGAGGTGAATTTTTTGCAACTTTGGTGCAATTTTTTCTCCTAAGATCTGCCCTTTTCTCTCTTTAATTTTACAGTAAGTTGCACCCAACCATTGCTCTCAGGAAGAGCAAGACCTCAGTAGCATGTTTACATTAAGAGCTAATTAACTTTCAGCACATCTTCCTTAGCAAACAAATTACATTTTATCTTCTTTGAGTGATTTTAGAGGAAAATTTAGCTCTTGCCTGAATTGCAAAAAAAAAAAAAAAAAAATTTATGCTCCACGTCCAAGAAGAATTGTTATTTTAGTTTGATCAAAAAATATTAGAACTATTTGTTTTATGGCAAGATTCATAAAATTGCATTTTAGAAGAATAAAATTTTAGGGATCTCTTAGGTGAAGTTCAGGTAAATCACTGGTGTAGCCATTGGTGAAAAGTACTTCTAGCCTTATAGCTACCAGTCTTCAGCTTCATTCCTTGTGTTTGTTCATTCTTTTATCCATTCATATTTCAAACATTTAATCAGCAACTACTGAATGATGGCGATAAGTAATAATTAAGATAAAATTTGCACTCTCAAGACACTTTGAATTTAGTGGACAAGACTTTTATAAACAGGCTTTTATAAAACAGTGTGATAATTTCAAAGCCACAATCAGTCCAGAAGATTATGGGAGCTTCTAAAGGAATTTTTTTTTTTTCCCTGAAAAGTTGTACTTTATTTTGGTACCAAAAAACCCACCTTCAATCCGTAAAGAGTATTCATATTATTGCAGAACAAAGATTAGAGGAACACCTGCTACCAAGTATATCACATATGCTTTAGGAAGAAAGTTGTTGCTTGCTGGACTCAATCATCAGTGGAGGAGGGAGTAGCTAATTATCTCACTCACCTGATTTTCTGTAATTTTATTAAATAATCACTGGGAAAGCTGGAGGTTGGGATGTCACATAGTTATACCAAAATCTGGTCAAGGTGGTGAAATCTTTAGCCTTCTGAATCCAGCTAAATATAAAAACATTTTTTATTAAGCTTAATCTCTAGTTTCTAGGATAGGACAGTTCTACTTTATATCACCCCCTGTCCCTCACAGGCCAACAGCAGGCCAAAACTTGTGTTACAATGCTTTGTGTCCTTTTTGGTTAGCATTACAACTGAATCCATCAAATTCTTGGGTGTTTGACATCTCTTAGAAAGAAGCAAGCTAAGAGGCACACTGATGATCTGATTTTCTTAGGTGTAAAACATGTATAATTGGAGTTCATTTGCTATTATTGTTAAAACAACCATGCTTGTGCTGATCAGCAAGTTCAGGCAGATGATCAGGTTTCCATCTCCAGACCTTTAAGTGAAATGCCTGAATTGAGTTTTCATTTTAAGGTCATGGTCTCAACTCCATCAACTGTGGTTTTCTCTTTGGTTTTAATGCCTATCAGTCCTATCAGCTGTAGCAGCCACTGCTTGGTAAAACTTTGCCACAAATTCTGGTTCACTGACCTCCAGCTGCCTTACAAATTCATTGCAGTCCTGCTCAGCCCAATCTTGAAACCACTGATCCCAAAGACGTAGCTGGCACTCAAAGAGACAAGGTGGTCGGTTGCCCCGGACATAGTATGTTGCTCCAGACCATATAGCAGTGGCTGTGATCTTCCTGGCACTGTGTTAGCTACCAGGTCCTTTAGGAAGTATTCACACTGGGGATCTGACCACCTGGCAAACTTGTGCAGAATCCACTTCATCTCCTGAAAGTGATGGAAGACATTGGGGGAGGGGAACAGTAATATCGTCTGGTACTGAGGGTGCAGGAAATGGGAAAAATAGTGGCAGCAAAGTGGAAGATGATTCCCGTGGCATCCTCCTTGCTCCTCTTGGGACACCGGAGGCTGTCACAGGAGTTCTTGGATTCTGAACATCACCGTCACCACTGTTTCCATGTTTCCTGGGCCAGCCTGACCTTCTAAAGGAATTTGACTCAATTGGTATTTGATCTGGGTCCAGTTCCTTAACCTGTCTGTACCTCAGTTCCCTCTTCTGAAAAAAGGGGTAATATTAGCACTTGGCCTGTAAAAATGCTACGGAAGTGTTCCCTCTGTCTTTCCTCCTCCTCTTCCTTTCTCGCTCATTCCTCTTTCCCCTCCCCTGCCCTCCTGTCCCCTTCTTCGTTACCCTCCTCCTCCATCCTCTAACTTTTCTCCCCTTTTCCTCCTCCTCTTCATTATTAGAGGAAGGTATATTGAAGGAAGTAGTCCTGGAAGAAGCGACCCTTGGACAGTGTATTAGTCAGCCAAAGAAGTACTGATCCAAGGTACCAGAAGTCAGTTAGCTTTTATAAAGGGTATTTATTTAGGGTATAAGCTTACAGGCACAAGGCCCTAAGGATTCCAATAAGAGGTACCATAAGAGGTATTTCCTCACCTAAAGTCTGTGAACATGTGTACGCAAGATAGTGGACAACGTCTGTGAGGGTTCAGCCTTCCTCCTCTCTCTTAAGGCTCCGTGGTCCCAGCTTCTTCCAGTCTCAGCTGCAGGCTGGCACAGGGCTCATCTTTCTTCCTGGGGCTCATTTCTTTCTGGGCTCAGCTGCTTTGTTCTCTTCAGAAGGTCCCCTGAAAGCTATCAGGCAAACGGCTTATTTCTCTTCCTGAGGCCTCTGCCGTGTCTATGGAACTGTATCTCTCTTCTCACTCATCTGCTTCTGTGTTCTTCATTGAACATCCATTTATATAGATCACCAAGGGGGCAGGGACTAAATGCTGCACACCCTCATGATGTGGTCAAATCAAAGCCCTGATCTTGATTTGTAGCAGTTTGATATTACCGATGAATTCCAAAAAGAAATACTGGCTTATGTTTGTAAACTGACCTTTTCCTCTGGGCATATTAGATTATATTGGATTCATAGGTTTCCTTGATTAAGTAATGATGCAAACCTCTTGTGCCAGTAGGGCTTTGAGTCCCCACCCTTTGGTGGGTGGCAACTCACAGATAAAATGCTTGGCAAAGAACAGAGTTGAGGGTTTTTGATGTTGAGTTTTGATGTTGGAGTTTGATGCTGAAGCCTTAAGCTGGAACCCCAGGAAGAAAGGAATCCTGAACCCAGAAAGAAGCAAGACCCTGGAAGGTAGGAACCTAGGAAGCCTGAGCCCTCACAGACATCGGCAGCCATCTTGCTCCAACACGTGAAAATAGACTTTGGTGAGGGAAGTAACTTGTGCTTTATGGCCTGGTATCTGTAAGCTTCTACCCCAAATACATACCCTTTATAAAAACCAACCAATTTCTTGTATTTTGCATCAGCACCCCTTTGGCTGACTAATACATGATTTAATTAAGTAAATGTAAAACCTTTGAATATTGTATTGCACCCAGAGAAACACACCAGTTTACAAACATAATCAATGTTTCTTTTTGGAATTCATAAATAAAAACAGCCACAGTCAGAAAGGAGAAATGTGCAGTAATACTGATTCAAACAAGAAGTCCAGTAGTCTACAAACAATGGGAAAAATAGTTTTTCAATAACAGAAAAAAACTGCATGGGGCAGGCAGTCTTTTGGGACTGATTTTAGATAACAATTGTGGAAGCCATAGAGAACATTCTAGTCACAAGATGACTTCCATTTGAATTTGCCTTTCAATTTATATATATGTTAATAAAATTAGGTTTGCCATATTATGGTATATTTAAATTTAAATTTTTATATTCTGGTAAAAGATCAAATCATCAGAGATATTTGAGATTGTCCCCTGTTGTTAAAATGTCATTTAGCGTTCTTTTGCTCCGTTGAAATTAGCTGAATTTACAGTCACAGTATTTCCTCTGATGAAACTTCAATGGGTGAAGTAATTATGTAAAAAAAGTAAAACTTTATTGTTAAAATTAGATGAACTGATTTCTCCCAGAAATAATTTGCTGCTTGTCAGGGTGCCTGTGGATATCAAAAAGCCTTGTAATGAGTATGTCAGTCTTTGTGCCTCTAAGGCTCCCATTTCCTTTTTTTTTTTTCCCCCCACACGTTTATGTGGTTTTCCCATTTATTCTTTGCCAGTACTCCAGAAAATAAAGTAAAGGTTTCTCCAACAGCACTGAGCCCTTGAGTGTCCATTTTCACTTCTGCTTTCCTATTTTGTGGTGATAGCCCACGTACCCATTTTTTCAGCTACTTGCTCATATAGAGTAAACACACTCCTTAGTAAAGTAGAGGAATTTCAAGGACTAAAGGCAAGTGTGAAGATTTAAAACACTAAGCAAATCTTGAATTTCATGTTCCTTTCATCAATATCTTTGAATCAAAAGTTTTTTGTTTTTTGTTTTCTGTCTCTCTACCTCGATTGGGATTATAGTCCTGCTTATTTGTCCAATATGTATTTTTGGTGTTTAAAAGTTAATTGACCTAATTGTTGAGTTTTCTGAGGTATTTTGCTAACTTTGAGGTTGTCCTTGTAACATTTATGAGCAGACCTTTTATTTACTCTTGAATAATTTAGTATTGTCTTAATTTTGGGGAAATTCTTTTATCTTAGTTCAACTAGTGGTTATTAACTACCTTTGGTAGATGTTAGTAAAACAGCACCTTCTAAAGGAAGGGTTGTTAATTGGATGTGTTTAGTATTTTAAGTTTTTTTCTGGTACCAGAGAAATCCAGAATTTATAAGTGTATTTAGAATAGACATGTTTTCCTTATAGGGGAACCCTCCATTGGTGAACCTGTTTTGAGTTCATGTCTGCTGGACTCTTAGGGAGAATGGCTATTTCAACATACTGATGGATTTCGTTGTTTTCTCTAAACATGGATTTTTATTCCCAGCACATAAATACTCAGCAGCCATTTTTGGGTCAGATGGAGGTGGTTTCAGATGACTTTTTTGATGTTTGATGTATGAGAATGCCTCTTAGAGTTTATTGTACGTATTTGCAATTAGTAGTTCCCTAGTTGTGCATTGTGAAAATGGTTTTAAATCTCATAGAGATTCAGTAAACCTCTTTGTTTCGCAAGGCATCCTTAGGTTTGAAGGTTTTCTCTGGTCATCTAAAGTGGGGATTGGCAAACTATGGCCCATGAGACCAGCTGGCCGCAGCCTGTTTTTTTGTATGGCCTGCGGTGTAAGAATGCTCTTCACATTTTTAAAGGGTTGTAAAACCAACTAACCATCCTTGTAAAACAAAGAACATGAGACAGATACTCTATGGCTGGCAAAACCTGAAATATTTACTATCTGGCCCATGAAAGGAAAAGGTTTGCTCAAAAGGAATAGAACTTAATTGTGTTTATTCATGTAAACACAGAAATATGAGACTTTTTGAGCTGTATGGACCTGAAGATCACCCGAACCAATTTCTTCCTTTTACAAATAAGACAAATGAGGCCCCAGAGGGCATTTGTTTGCCCAAGTCACTCAGTTGGGAGCAGGATCCAAGTACAGATTTTTTTTCCTTTTCGTAACCCAAGTGAATATCACAAAGTCTAACTGTACGGCATTTGCCCCGAAGAGTGGCCCCACGCCTCAGCACAGCTCCGCGCCCCGGGCTGCTCCTGCTGCTTACCGCAGTGGCAGCTCCTGGCCCCGTGTTGACTCAGCGTCATCTGCGTCTCCCATTCAGGTCAGCCTCTCCCTGGGCCCACCCTGAGTGTTGAGCCCTCTTCTGGCTGATGATGTATACTACAACACTACGTTAACTGTGGCATCACTCAGCCTTGTCTCCTACTGGAGCTCATGCTAAGTTTTTACATAAGCACTCATGGAGTAAAAGGTTAATTCTCTCCATCTGCCCCAGGATTCTGTTTCTGATAGGATTATGGGAGGACACCAGCCTTAAAGTTTAGGAGTTTGATCCCAAGTATTCTGTTTTTCTTACTGACTCATGAGGAAGACGATAGTAATTGTTCTAAATCTGTTTTGAAGCTACTTATGTTTTCAGAATATAAAACCTCTTTTTTCGAGTGTTACCCCCTAATAGGTGGCATTAAGTACTTCAGTTTACTTTCTTATGTTATCTTGATCCTTTCACAGAGATTTCCTCTGAGTTCATGGTGACTTGGAAAACATTTCTTTGCCTCTCCATATCGTGTGGGGTCAGTTGAGTCCTCTCCGTCATCAGAAAGAATTTTATCTTTTGAGACCATATTCTCATAGAAGCTCTACGTACTGGGGTTTTGCTCCTTTCAGTCCCTCTCCTCTGACTTTCATGGCTCGGTGACAGCTTTCCTTGTGGAGTGGCAGCCAGGCCTGGCAGAGAGCCATGGTGGCACATGCTGCCCTGGCTTGGGTTATTCATGCCATGCTGGCCATGCTGGCCCTGGCTTGGGTCAGAAGCCAGCATACAGTGGCCCTGGTGTTTTGGGGGCTACAGTCAACAATAATTCAGTTTTTTCTGTATTGAAATAGAAGTTCAGAGCTCTTCATCATTAACAGCTGCTACCTGACCTTTTCCCCTAAAGTATTTCTTTACTTGCCTCAAGAAAAGTCAGTTGCTACTTTTCCTTTCTTCATAATCTATTGAGAACTTATGATTTTTCCCCCATCACAGACTTGTGCTACTCAGAATGGGTTATCAGGTTGGCTTTTTTTTACCTGCAAGAGAACCTGAAGTTATTCATTCAATAAGTCACTCCACAGGTAGTTCTTATTTATTTATTTATTATTTTAAAGACTTATTTATTTATTTCTCTCCCCTTCCCCCCCACCCTGGTTGTCTGTTCTCTGTGTCTATTTTGCTGCATCTTCTTTGTCCGCTTCTGTTGTTGTCAGTGGCACGGGAATCTGTGTTTCTTTTTGCTGTATCATCTTGTTGTGTCAGCTCTCCATGTGTGCAGCGCCATTCCTGGGCAGGCTGCACTTTCTTTGATGCTGGGCGGCTCTCCTTATGGGGCGCACTCCTTGTGCGTGGGGCTCCCCTACGCGGGGGACACCCCTGCATGGCATGGCACTCCTTGCGCGCATCAGCACTGCACGTGGGCCAGCTCCACACAGGTCAAGGAGGCCCGGGCTTTGAACTGTGGACCTCCCATGTGGTAGATAGATGCCCTAACCACTGGGCCAAGTCCGCCACCTCCACAGGTAGTTCTTAAGCAGCCACTCACTGGGGGTGTTCATTCAGCTGGATAAGACAGGCAAGGTCTCAGCTTCCATGAAGCTGATGATTAAATGGCAGTAATAGACAATACACAAAAATCAAATAAGTATCACAATTTCAGCTAGTTACAAAAGCTGTGAAGAACATAGCAGGATTAGAGAATGGGGTGATTGGCTAGGGTGGGCTATTTTCCAGAAGGTGGCCAAAGGAGTCTCTTTTGGAAGGTGGCATTTAAGATTGAGGTCAGGGGGTTTATTGCTGCACGAATGCAAGCATCAGTAATAAAGGAGCCAGCCCCCAGTTTTTGCAGATTTTCAGAAGGGGGAATACTAGTGTCAAATGCTGCTCCATTAAATGAGGTTGGAGAACTAACCATGATAACAGATAACAAGAGGAATAGCTTCTCTAAGAGTGATTTTCAGTGGCAAGTGGGGGCAGAAACCTAGTGAGATGGGTTGAGGAGGGAATGATGATGTGGAGACCAGTGATGCTTAAGGAGTTTGTGCCAAAGGAGAGCTGAATAATGGAAGCTGGAGGGAGATGAGGTGTCAAGAGAGGTTTTTTGATTTTAAGATGAATAATACTTTAGTTATGTTTCTATACTGAGGAGAATTATCTAGTTATCGAGGTTGGTAAAACACAGATTTTTAAGGGCCAAATCCAGTTGACTGTTTGCTTTTGTAAATAAAATATTATTGGGGCACAGCCACTCCCGTTCATTTACATATTGTTTGCGGCTGCTTTTGTGTTCCATCTACAGAGCTGAGTGGTTATAATAGTCCTTTATTGTCTGCAAAACCTAAAACATTTATTTCTGGCCCTTCACTGAAAAAGTTGTCTGTATAAAAAAGAATAAAACTGATGATAGAAGAAGGTAAGGGTGACTTGCTAGACAGATGCCTTTGTCCTAGGGATATCCCCAAGCAATATTCTGTAAGAGAGAAGAATTGGAATCCAGTGCTCAGGTGGAAGGGTAATTGAGCTGGAAAGCTAGGAAGTGAGGATGCTTGAAAGTCAGACTTTGAAGGGGTGCAAGGAACTCTAGAAACTGGGTGGCTGAAGGTGGGATAAGAAGAGTTTGAATGTCATAAGGCCAATGAATTGTGAGGTCATGGTATTGAACTCTTACCTGGATAACTGGAAGTTATATAGTACTATTTTTAGACTATTTATAAAAGTGCTAACACCAAAGTACTGCTTCACTGCTGTTTATATATATTTTTATTTGGAGCTGTAGCATTTTTAAAATTATCAACCGTGTCCTACTTTAAGAGATTGTAAATATGGCAGATATTATTGTGGGTATAATCATCATTTTTATGAGTTCTTCTTTTTACATTTCCCTTTTAAATCATTTTTAAGGCATGATTTCTCCCTGTGGAAAACTGTATTACATTTTCCCTAGTAAATTGTTTCAACAGCTTTAGGACTTACTATTTATGGTTATCTCTTTGAGACAGGATAGAGGGGTTCACCTGTTAGGGTCTTCAGTCCCCTCTGGAACCCTTCTTAAAGGTGGGTTTCACATGGGCAGTCTCCAGGCTCTTTTGAGTGAAGGGTTGCATATATTGTTGGATCATTCTTCCATTTCTTCCACTTTCTCCTTGCATTCTTTCTTAAGTTGGGTGTCATCCAGGTGCCCTGCTTTATATGTATCTAGAATGTTGGCTGTATATCATGAGCAATGTGTACTTGGCCATATTTTATCACTTGTTCATTATTTCCTCAGACTCATGCATTTTGAGACTCAGATTGAGACTGTGATTCTCTTTGTCTTTCCTAGTAAAGCTTGGAAGAGTCCTGGAGAGATGGGCAGTGGGTGTAATCCATAAGTCCCTGGCCATCTTTTTCATAGCTCCTCACTATGAAGAGTCCAGGAATCCTGGATCACTAGGCAGAGCCAGAGAGTCTTTAACAAACTCTGTGGCCTTTGTGAAGAGACATCAAAGTATTGTGAAAATAGTGGTGCTCAAATAACTTAATTATTTTACTGCAGGTCTAGCCTGGGCTAGTCAAGTATGAAGGGAATTCCAGGGCTAGATGCCAAGACTCTTGAGCTTTTAGGTCTTGAGTTTAGCACAGTAGCAAGCCCCTCAGGGCACCAGTAATTATTCAGAAATGATTCAGTCACCTAGAGCAACCCTCCTGTGGGGATTGTGCAGCCATGACTGCTCAGTGGGCTCTTCTGGCTGGTGCAGTGGGGAGGAGAGCAGTGTAAGTGGCTTGTTGCCAGGAGAAACGGGACCTCCTTGGAGTTCCAGGGTGAGGATATCAGTGCCCATGAGAAGATGGCAGCCATGATAACAGTGATAAACCCAAACCTTTGCAAGATTTCCTAGGCCATTTGTCATCCAAACATTGATTGATATCCTCCAGTGGAACACTTGGATTCTTACACACATATAAGGTCTGGCATCAGGCAATCTCCTTTATCCTTTACCATGATCAATATTTTCCCATTTCTTCATCCAGTGGCCACATGTATTCATCGTCTTCAAGACTCAAAAGGGATATTCTTTAAATTACTTATTTAACATCAGATTACCATCTCTGTTTTCCTAGTTTGTTAAGGATGTGTAAAGATGAGGATCAAACCACTTGTTTAGGATCAGAATGTTAATGTAGGATGTATATATGTATGTATTTTTGCTGGTGCTGGAGCACTGTATTTCTATTTTTAATTTCTGTCATTATATCATTATTTCCTACATGCTTACATATATGCATGTACACATACATGAATCCATTCATGTATACATCTGCCTATACACATAGATTTGCACACACAATTCGCATTCTGTTTTCTCAGCTTTTACTTCCATCTGCTCCATCTGCCCCGATTCCGTATGGACTCATGGTTGTTTTTACACTCTTCATGTTTGTCTTGATCTAACTTCCCCGCCCTTGTAACATTCCCCATATTCTCTCCTTTGGGCCTTTTGCACTTTCATTTTGTCTTTTTTTTTGGTCTTTCTTTATTTTTTTAATGTTACATTCAAAAAATATGAGGTCCCCATAAACCCCCCACTGTGCTCACCCCACTCCTCCCCCCATAACAACCACCTCCTCCGTCATCATGAGACGTTCATTGCACTTGGTGAATACACCTCTGAGCACCGCTGCACCTTGTGGTCAATGGTCCACACCATAGCCCACACTCTCCCACAGTCCACCCAGTGGGACATGGGAGGACATTCAATGTCCGGTAACTGTCCCTGCAGCACCACCCAGGACAATTCCAACCCCCGAAAATGCCCCCACATCTCATCTCTTCCTCCCACTTCCTACCCCCTGCAGCCACCATGGCCACTTTCTCCATACCAATGCCACATTTTCTTCGATTACTAATCACAATAGTTCATGAATAGAATATCAGTAAGTCTACTCTAATCCATACTCTATTCCTCCATCCTGTGGAGCTTCGAATGGTTGTGTCCACTCCACATCTATATCAAGAGGGGGCTTAGATTCCACATGGATGCTGGATGCAATTCTGCTTTCAGTTGTAGGCACTCTTGGCTCCCTGGTATGGGGGTTGACCTTCTTCAACTCCATGTTAGCTGAGTGGGGTAAGTCCAATAAACCAGAGTGTAGGAGTTGCTAGTCTGTTCAGGCTCAGGGCCTGGCTATCACATGGTCAGTCTAGAGATTCAGAAGATCACATCTGAGTCCAGCTCCATCACACAGAAACACAAACTCCAAAGTAGGGCCAGCTGACATGGCACTGAAGTCCATCTCCATGACCATAGAACCTGTGGGTCTCTGTAGCCCTCAGAAGAACCAATACCTGAGGTT
Organism: Dasypus novemcinctus; assembly: GCF_030445035.2. Classification (NCBI taxonomy): domain Eukaryota; kingdom Metazoa; phylum Chordata; class Mammalia; order Cingulata; family Dasypodidae; genus Dasypus; species Dasypus novemcinctus. The sequence continues at coordinate 2,820,635 of NC_080698.1, read as the reverse complement.
GTATCTACTTTATCTGTCTCTGGGACTCTGCTGAGGTGTGCATAAGGACAACCCCTCTGATAACCTCCTGGCTCTTTTTGGAGATTCAGCCATATAAACTCATTTGTCCTTTCCATTTCCCCCTTTTATTCAGGTCAAAAAGCATTTTTAACTCCTGGTATTATATGTTGACTGAGATATTCTGCTGGTCGAGTTGACCCTTTTATTCAACATCATTTTCTAGTTACATCATCAGCTGGTACTTGGTAGTAATCCCTCAGCACCAGGGAGGCTCATCCCCAGGAGTCATGTCCCACGCTGGGGGAAAGGCAACACATTTACATGCCGAGTTTGGCTTCGAGACTGGCCACATTTGAGCAACATGGAGGCTCTCAGGAGGTAACTCTTAGGCACCCTGCAGCTCTAGGCCTTGTTCTTATTTCAGGTGCACAGGTTCACAAGCATAGTCATTAGTATCAAGGGCTCATTGTTGGACCTTCCTTCTTTTTTGATCTTTGCTGTTGCACTTGGGGGATTGTTGCTGTTCCTTTGTGATAGAGCTCTCCTGGCTAGGAACTCAGCACTCCCTCAGTTGTTTGTAATTGTAACAATATAGTTGTTTTAATTGTAATTGGATATGAAAATATCCAAACATTTTTATGTACCCCGGATATATGCCCTGGAGAACTCCCTGCCAACCATGTGTCCCCTGTCAATAACATCCCACACCAGTATTCCTCCCCTGCCATTGTTGAACCTCTCTGTGATCCAAAACTTCTTCAAAAATGAAGCCCAATATATTGCCAGGTTCCATTAATAGTAAAATGGGATATAGTGATGAGTTTAAAGGTTAGATATAGAATGCATATTAATTGAGAAAAATTGAGGTAAAAATAAATTGGGGTATCAAAAAATTAAAAAATGTGAAAGCTTTGTTTTTGATGTTTTGTCTTCCATCACTGCAATAAGTGTTGTCCTGTATGCAGATTGGCAAGGCAACTTCTTCTGTCTTTTCTTCAGTGTCTACATCCTTTCTTTTTCTTTTTTTTCCTAATTATTAAGCTTATCTTCACAAAAGTTTTAGATCACAGTAATTCTTATATACGATATACAGTACTCCCACATATCCAACATAAAACCCTTTTCCCTTCCACAGCAATAATCTTTTTACATGTTCATACTATATTTACTGAAACTGATGTACAGATATTGAGACAATAGCATTCAAACAAGGTAACATTTGTGTTTACATTGTGCTTTATATTTTTAGACTATACAGTTTTCTAAATTTTTAATTATTTTATGTTTTATGTTTTAGCCTATCAGCCCCTATACATTTTTGCTGTAATTTAACATGTCTTATAGCCATCCTTGTGTAATCTTGTGGAACACTTCTATTGCCTACACAGTTACATCGAGTCCATCTATGCAATACCTCTTTCCCCCTCCCCTCAGGACCCACAGTGACAGTCAATCTTCATTGCTTGAAGGGCCATGTTCAGAGATGCTTGCAACAGTGTTGAGGGCTTGACATGCTCAACTGCCCTAATCCATTGGGAGCCATCTTTTCTCTCGAGAGATACAATTCCCTCTATTTGAGAACATCGGTCATCCCCAGGTTGTGGGTATACCTTCACTCTCATTATATGGGTCTCTATCCAATGATATAACCCACTAAGGCAAAATGAGCATTCACACACTCCCTAAAAGCCTGTCCTGTGCCAGATTATCCCCTTTAAACATCTTAAACAGGTAACCTTCCTTATTATATTTTCGAAAAAGTTCTCTCAGCATTATACTCTCAACCAAATACCTGACAATCTCCTATGTTTGTATGTTCCCCCATACCCCCCCAAATTTCTTGGGCAATATTACCCATCCTCCCATCCGTAGCCCTCCTCATTCCTCAAAGCCCCACCCAAAGGTAACCCTATGCCCCCATTTTATCCCTTCCTTGTACAAATACTTACCTCCAGCTTATCACAGATTTCACCCATATAGGTGTCAGCTTACATCCTTTCTCTACTCCCCAATTTCCTTTAAGCCTATCATTCAGTTTCTAGCTCTCTGAGGCAGCTTGGTTTATTTATTTCATATCATTGAGGTCATGTAGTATTTGTCCTTCAATGCCTGGGTTGTTTCACTCAACATAAGGTTCTCAAGATTCATCCATGTTATCACATGTGTGTAGTGTATTCGTTCTTAAAGGTGAGTAGTATTCCATTGTATGTGTATACCACATTTTATTTATCCATTCATCTGTTGATGGGCATTTGGGTCGATTCCAATTTTTGGCAATAATGAACAATGCTGCTATGAACATTGGTGTGCATATATCGGTTTGTGTCCTTGTTTTCAGTTCTACTGGGTATATACCCAGCAGTGGAATTCCTGGGTCATATGGCAAATCTATAGCTAGTTGTTTGAGAAACCGCCAAACTGTCCTCCAGAATGGATCCTTCTGCATTCATACCAGCAGTGGATGAGTGTTCACATTCCTCCACATCCTCCCCAGCATTTGTAGTCTTCTGTTTTTTTCACAGCTGCCAATCTTATGGGAGTAAGATGATATCTCACTGTAGTTTTGATTTGCATTTCCCTAATAGCTAGAGATTTCGAACATTTTTTCATGTGCTTTTTGGCCATTTGTATTTCTTCTTTGGAGAAGTGTCTGTTTAAATCTTTTTCCCATTTTTTAAATGGGTTGTTTGTCTTTTTATTTTCGAGACATGGGATTTCTTTGTATATGCAGGTTATAAGTCTCCTATCAGATATATGGTTACCAAATTATTTCTCCCATTGTGTAGATTCTCTTTTCACTTTTGTGACAAACTCCTTTGAGGTGCAGAAGGCTTTAATTTTGAGGAAGTCCCATTTATCTATTTGTTCTTTTGATGCTCATGCTTTTGGTGTGAAGTTCATGAAGCCATTTCCTATTACAAAGTCCTGTAGATGCTTCCCTACACTGCTTTCCAAAGTCTTCATGGTCTTGGCTCTTATATTTAGGTCTTTGATCCATCTTGAGTTGATTTTTGTATAAGGTGTGAGTTGGTAATCCTCTTTCATTCTTTTATATATGGATATCCAGTTCTCCAGGCATCATTTGTTGAATAGGCCATTCTTTCCCAGTTGAGAGTGTTTGGTGGCTTTATCGAATATTATATGACTATATATATCAGGATCTATATCAGAACTGTCAATTCAGTTCCATTGGTTAGTGTGTCTCTCTTTGTGCCAATACCATGCTGTTTTCACTACTGTAGCTTTGTAGTATGTTTTGAAGTCAGATAGTATGATTCCTTCAATTTCGTTTTGCTTTTTCAATATGTCTGACTATTCGAGGCCTCTTTCCTTTCCAAGTAAATTTCACAGTTAGTTTTTCTAGTTCCTTAAAGAATGCTGTGTTGATTTTTATTGGGATTGCACTGAATGTGTAGATCAGTTTTGGTAGGATAGACATCTTAATAATATTTAGTCTTCCTGTCCATGAATAGGGGATATTCTTCCATTTATTTAGGTCTTCTTTGATTTCCTTGAACAGTCTTGTATAGTTCTCGGTGTATAAGTTTTTTACATCTTTAGTTATATTTATTCCTAGGTATTTGATTTTTTATTTACTCTTGTAAATGGTATTTGTTTCTTGATTTCCTCCTGAGCTTGCTCATTATTGGTGTACAGAAATGCTACTGATTTTTGTGCTTTGATCTTATAACCTGCGACTTTACTAAACTCATTTATGAGTTCTAGAAGCTTTGTTGTAGACCTCTCAGGGTTTCCTATGTATAGGGTCATGTCATCTGCATATAATGAAATTTTGACTTCTTCCTTTCCAATTTGAATGCCTCTTATATCTGGTTCTTGCCTCAGTGCTCGAGCAAGTACTTCTAAGACAATGTTAAATAGAAGGGGAGAGAGTGGGCATCCTTGTCTTGTTCCTGATCTTAGAGGGAAGGATTTTAGGATTTCACTATTGTAAACGTTGTTGGCTGTGGGTTTTTCATCTATAGTCTTTATCATGTTAAAAAAATTTCCTTATATTCCAATCTTTTCAAGTGTTTTTATCCAGAAAGGGTGCTGTATTTTGTCAAATGCTTTTTCTGCATCTATAGATATAATCATGTGATTTTTTTTCCCTTCAATCTGTTTATATGGTGTATTACATTGATTGATTTTCTCATGTTGAACCATCCTTGCATACCTGGAATGATTCCCACTTGGTCATGGTGTATAATTCGTTTAATGTGTTGTTGAATACAGTTAGCAAGTATTTTGTTGAGTATTTTTGTATCTAGGTTCATTAGAGAAATTGGTCTGTAATTTTCCTTTCTTGTGGTGTCTGTGTTTGGCTTTGGTACTAGGGTAATTTTGGAATCATAGAATGAGTTCGGTAATGTTCCTTCTGTTTCTAATTTTTGGAGGAGTTTTAGGAGGATTGGTGTTAGTTCTTTTCGGAATGTTTCGCAGAATTGACCTGTGAAGCCATCTAGCCCTGGGCTCTTCTTAGTTAGGAGGTTTTTAATGACTGATTCTATCTCTTTACTTGTGATTGGTTTGTTGAGATCATCAGTTTCTTCTTTCATCAACATAAGCTGCTTCTGTGTTTCTAGGAATTTGTCCATTTCCTCTGAATTGTCATTTTTGTTGGAATATAGTTTTTCAAAGTATCCTCTTATGATAGTCTTTATTTCTTTGGGGTCAGTGGTGATATCTCCTTTCTCATTTCTTATTTTGTTTATTTGCATCTTCTCTCTCTTTTTCTGTGTTAGTCTCGCTAGGGGATTGTCAATTTTATTGATCTTCTCAAAGAACCAGCTCTTGGTCTTGTTTATCTTTTCAAGTGCTTTCTTATTTTCTATTTCATTTAGTTCTGCTCTTATCTTTGTTCTTTCTTTCTTTCTTCTTCCTGTGGGGTTACTTTGTTGTTTTTTTACTAATTCCTTTAAATGTGCAGTTAGTTCTTCAATTTTAGCTCTTTATTCTTTTTTGATGTTTGAATTTATGGCTATAAATTTCCCTCTCAGTACTGCTTTTGCTGCATCCCATACGTTTTGGTATGTTTTGTTATCATTGTCATTAGTTTCAAGGTAGTTAATTTCTTCTGAGATTTCCTCTTTGACCCACTGTTTTTCTAAAAGTGTGCTGTTTTATTTCCATATCTTGGTGTTACATGTGGGCTTCTGGCCCTTGCAGATTTCCAGCTTCACTCCACTGTGGTCAGAGATATTATTTTGTATGATTTCGATCTTTCTGAATTCATTGAGCCTTTCTTTGTGGCCTAGCATATGGTCTATCTTGGAGAATGATCCATGTGAACTTGAAAAAAATGTATATCCTGCTGTATTCAGGTGTAATGATCTGTATATGTCTATTAGATCCAGCTCCTCTAATATACTGTTCAAATATTTTGTTTTCTGATTCTCTTTTGAGATGTTCTGTCCAAAGTTGATAGTGGTGTATTAAAATTGTAGAGGCATCTATTCTTTCACTTAGTTTTTCCAGTGTTTGCCTCACGTATCAGGAGGCGCCCTTGTTAGGAGCATAAATATTTATGATTGCTCATTTTTCTTGAGAGATTGTCCCTTTCACTAATATGTAGTATCCTTCTTTGTCTCTCACAATTGTTTCACATTTAAAGTCTACTTTGTCTGATATTAATATAGCTACTCCTGTCTTTTTTTGGTTATTGTTTGCTTGTAAGATTGTTTTCCAACCATTCACTTTCAGCCTCCATGAATCCCTGGGTCTAAGATGTGCTTCTTCTAGACAGCATATAGATGGGTCATATTTCCTTATCCATTGTCCCAGTCTGAATCTTTTGATAGGTGAGTTTAATCCATTGACATTCAGTGTTATTACTTTCAGGGAATTATTTCTGTTAGTCATATTTTGATTGGACTTGTGTTTGTCATATTTTGTTTGTTTTTCTCCTTTTCTTTTTGTCTTTTTTTTTCCTCTTCCACTCTCCTCCATCTCTGCCTCTCCTGTTTTTTCCTTTCTTCCTGAAGAACTGCCTTTTGTATTTCTTGAGGGGGAGGTTTCTTGTTGTCATACTCATTCAATTTCTGTTTATCTGTAAATATTTTGAACTGGCCATCATTTTTGAATGCTAGTTTAGCTGGGTAGAGTATTCTTGGTTGGAAATTGTTTTATTTTAGTACCTTGACTATATCATAGTACTGCCTTATTGCCTCCATGGTTTCAGATGAGAAATCAGCACTTAATCTTATGGAGCCTCCCTTGTATGTGATGGTTTTCTTTTCTCTTGCTGCTTTTAGAATTTTCTCTTTGTCTTGAGCTTTGGATAATTTGAAAAGTATATATGTCTTGGGGTGGGCCTGTTGGGGTTTATGATGTTTGGGGTACATTGTGCTTCCTGGATATGTACATTCGTGTCTCTCAGTAGATTTGAGAAGTTTTCAGCCATTATTTCCTTCAGCATCCCTTCTGTCCCCTTTCCCTTCTCTTCTCCTTCTGGGATGCCCATTATACGTATGTTTGTGCATTTTCCATTGTCATTCAGGTCCCTAAGTCCTAACTGGATTTTTTCTATCTTTTTATCGATCATTTCTACTATCTCTTTGATTTCTGATGTACTGTCTTCCATGTCGCTAATTCTTTCCTCTGCCTCTTCTAATCTGCTGCTATTTGCTGCGAGTGTATTTTTGATTTCTTGAACCGTGGTGTACATTCCCATCATATCTGTTATCTTTTTGCATGTGTCTGCAATTTCCTTTCTAGGTGTTTTCTTCATATTGTTAACCTCTTCCTTTCTTTCATTAAGTTGGTCTCTAATATATGTTCTGAGATCTTTAATTACTTGTGCAATGTTCTGCTCCCCTTCCTGGATTTCAGTTTGTTCATTGGATTGAGCCGTGTTTTTCTGATTATTGGTTTGGTTTGTAGTTTTTTGTTGCTGTCTGGTCATCATTTTATCTTGATGGGTTTAATCAGTTCCTTAGCTTCTTTGTCTAGTCTTGGGGATTAATTAGTTGTTGTTCTTGCAAAAGTCTTATGTCTTCTCTTTGTTACTTTGTTCTTCTTATTCTAATTTCTTGTTGCTGGCTGAGTTCACTTTGAAGGAAAATATTAGGGCCAGGGAAAGGAAGTTGTGTAAGAAAAGAAAATGTGTAAAATAGTATTGGTAATAAATGTTAACAGAGCAACAATGTGAGATCTGGGAGAATGGATATTAGACTCATGTAAGTTGTGTAGAGTTATAGCAGTAAGTAGAGTACCTATAATGAGATAGTCAACTGAATACGGGGAGGAATATAGTATGAATTAAAAAGCCAGTGTTTTCATGAGAGAGGAAAAGAGAAAAGAAAGACAATAATATCAAGAGTGGATAAAATATAGAAAAAAGAACAAAGGTATTAGAAATTAAAAGTTAGACAATTTGGGGACCAAAGAAAGAGAGGTGGAATGTAAGAGAAACAGTAGATGGTGGAGGATAGCAAGATGTGGAAGAAAGGGGATAGTGTAGGTGGCCAAAATCAATCACAGAGAAACAAGGAAATGGAGGATAAGGAAACACAGCAAATGTGCGTCGCTCCCTGCAGCACCTATTGTATAAATAAAATAAAATAAGAGGAAAAAGAGAGAAAAGAAAAAAAAAGAGAAGAAAAAAAGGGGGGTGGGCAAAGAAAAGGGTGGGAAACAAGCAAGAACAAGAAAAGAAGAAAGAAAAAGAAGCCTAAATAAATGAAAAAGGACCTTTGGGGATACAATTGGAGAAAAGACCAGGAGATAGTGCAATATTAGCAATCAAGACAAGAAAAAAATAAAAAGGAAAAAAAAAACACAAACATTGAGGGCTAGGACAATCAAGGACCTCAGATGGATCTCAGGGCATGGTGGATTCAGGGATGGGAAGTCTGTGATATTGCAGACTCGAGGTGTGAGTCTCTGGAGTGTTCGCCGCCTGGGTTTCGGGGACACAGACCTGGGAACCATGCATCCATTTAACAGTGAGCCTGGGAGCACCACAGCGCAACACAGCCTTCAGGGATCCCCACAGCTGGGCGCCAGCCCTAGGGGGAGGCGTCACGCCCGCAAACTCTGACCTCTGTGTCAGAAATCCAAAATGCCACCTCTCACAAGAGTTTCTTCTGTCACTGTCTCACCAAATCGGCTTCCAGACACCTCCCACCCTGCAAGCCTCCGAAACAGCCTGCTGGGGGCGCTGCTGTAGTACAAACAGTTTGGGGACACCACAGATGGGCTGTCTGCCCTAGGGGGAGGGGCTCTAGCCGAAGCTCTGATCTCCGAGTCAGAAACACGAAATTCCACGTCTTGCAAGAATTGCCTCCGTCTCTGTCTCGCCAAATCGACTTCCAGACACCTCCTACCCTGTAAGCCCCTGAATAGCCCGCTCAGGGCTTGGGAACTCCCCAGTGCAGCAAAGCCTGTAGGAATCGCTGCCGCCAGGCCGCCAGCCCCAGGGGGAAGCATCCTGCGCACAGCCCTGATCTCTGTAAAAGAAACCCAAAATTCTACCTTTTACAAGAATTTTCTCTGTCACCGTCCCACTAAATCGATGTCCAGACACCTCCTGTCCTGCAAACACCCAAAACAGCCCGGTCCAGCAAAATTCCAAGCCTACTCAACCACTTCTTTGCAGGAGAGATTATAAGGTGCACTCACTCAGATGCCATCTTGCCTCGCCTCTCAAGTGTTTTCTTTATATTGTTAATCTCTTCCTGTACTTCATTAAGTTGTTCTGTAATATATGTTTTGAGATCTTTAATTACTTGTCCCATGTTCTGCTCCTCTTCCTGGTTTTTAGTTTGTGCATTGGATTTGGCCATGTTTTCCTGATTATTGGTTTGGTTTGTAGTTTTTTGTTGCTCTCTGGTCATCATTTTATCTTGATGGTTTTAATCAGTTCATTAACTTCTTTGTATAGTCTTGGAGATTAATTAGTTGCTTTTCGTGCATAAGTGTTATATCTTCTCTTTGTCACTTTGTTCTTCTTACTCTATTTTCTTCTTGCTGGCTAAGCTCACTTTGAAGGAGAATATTAACGCCAGGGAAAGCAAAATGAGTAATAAAAGAAAATGTATAAAGTAGTATTGGTAATAAATGTTAACAGAGCAACAATGTGAGATCTAGGAGAATGGATATTAGACTCATGTAGGTTGTGTAGAGTCATAGCAGTAACTAAAGTACCTATAATTAGACAGTCAACTGAATATTGGGAGGAATATAGTGTGAATTAAAAGGCCAGTGTTTTCATGAGAGAGGGAAAGAGAAAAGAAAGACAATAATATCAAGAGTGGATAAAAGAAAACAGAACAAAGGTATTAGAAATAAAAAGTCAGACAATTTGGGGGCCAAAGAAAGGGAGGTGGAATGTCAGAGAAACAGTAGATGATGGAGGATAGCAAGATGTGGAGGAAAGGGGATAGTGTAGGTGGCCAACATCAATACACACAGAAAAGAGGAAATGGAGGATGAGGAAACACAGCAAATGTGAAGCATTCCCTGCAGCACCTATTATATAAAGAAAATAAAATAAAAAAGAAGAAAAAGAAGAGAAAAGAAAGAGAGAAGAGAAGGGGGGGCAAAGAAGGGGGGGGAACAAGCAGGAAAAAGAAAAAGAGAGAAAAGCTAAATAAATTGAAAAGGACCTTGGGGGCGATAAAATGGGAGAAAATACCAGGAGACAATGCAATATTAGCAACCACAAAAAAAAAAAAAAAAAAAAAAAAAAGAAGAACCAACGTTTCAAGCTAGGAATCCTCTTTGCAGTTAAATAAAACACTTAGGGATCTGATCTTCCCCTTTTCTCTCTTCCTCACCCTCTCTCTCCCAGGGCAGCAGGAAAGCTGCCTGAGAGGTTCAGTAGGAGATACAAGAGGGTCCTTGTTGAACCAACTCAACACAGAAGACTCTTACTACCCCCACGTAGGGGAGCCCCACGTGCAAGGAGTGCGCCCCGTAAGGAGAGCCGCCCAGTGTGAAAGAAAGTGCAGCCTGCCTAAGAATGGTGCTGCCCACACGGAGAGCTGACACAAGGCGACGCAACAAAATAGAAACACAGATTCCCATGCCACTGACAACAACAGAAGTGGACGAAGAAGATGCAGGAAATAGACACAGAGAACAGGCAACCGGGGCGGGGCGACGGGGGGGGGGGGGGAGAGAAATAAATAAAATAAATCTTAAAAAAAAGAAAAGATTGTGACTCTTTATTTCCAGCATTAGAGCACCTACACCTCACCAGAAGCCCCAAATATGCTACTGGAAGCTTGGATAGCACGTCCTGCAGTCCCTCCCCCTTAGGTGTGCTAGGGGAGGTCTAATTGATTTTCTGACTCCACCTTCTCCCATATGAAGTTTCCTATCCCAGGACGTTTAGGTAAATTGGGCTTCCTCAGCAGATTCGCCTCTCCTTTCTTCCCAGACTCTCCCCAGCTCAGCTGATATACTCCTCCAAGTTCAAGGAGAGAAAAAAAAACAACAACACAAAATGCGAAGGGCTAAGGTAATCAAGGATCTCAGACGGACCTCTGGGTGCAGTAGATTCGGGAATGGGAAGTCTGTGATATTGCAGCCTCGAGGTGTGTGAGTCTCTGGAGCGTTCGCTGCCTGGGTTTAGGGGGTACAGACCTGGGAACCAGGGAACCAGGTTAACACTGGATTTGGGAACACCACAGCACAGCAAAGTTTTCAGGGATCACTGCTGCCAGGCCACCAGCCCTAGGTGGAGGGATCCCACCCACGACTTCGGACCATCGTGTCAGAAACCCAAAATTCCACCTCTCACAAGAATCTCTTCTGTCACTGTCTAACCAAATCGACATCAAGACGTTTGCCCTGCAGGCCCCTGAAACAGCCCACTCAGGGTTTGGGAACACTGCAGCACAACGATTTCAGGGACCTCCGCGGCCAGGCCACCAGCCCTAGGGGGAGAGGTCCTGCCCACAACTTCTGACCTCCGTGTAAGAGACCCAAAATTCTACTTCTTGCAAGAATCTCTTCTGTTACTGTCTCACCAAATTGACATCCAGACACCTCCTGCCCTGCAAGCACCCGAAACAGCCCAGTCCAGCAGGACTCCAACCCTACTCAGCCATTTCTTTGCAGGAGAGATTATGAGGTGCACTCACTCAGACGCCATCTTGCCTCGCCTCTCAGGATATATTTATTTTGACATCTCATCTTTGTTTGTAGGAGTTTCCAACTACTCTTGTTGGTTTCTTTGATTTCTGATTTAATGCCTTTTGATTATTTTGTACTTGTAAAACAAATTTATTTTGCTTCTGATGTGTTAAAATGTGCAGCACTGAAAACAGTGGCAAATGGAAAAAAATAATTTTGTCTTGCTATATAGCATTTCCATAGTGCCTTTATATGTTGTGTTTATGTGGTCACTGGGTCCCTTTGCTTGTCATGCAAATAATTCAGGAAGCCTTATTTGGTTGGCACAACCAGCAAAACCATCAGCTCCTGGCATCCTAACTGTAGAAATAGTAGCCAGTCTCTTGGTTTGAACATTTTACCTTTTGAAGACTGAAAGAATCCCTTGAAAATATTTGGCAAACTTATGATCATATTACGTATTCATGTTGCCACTTCCTTTTGGTAATTTACCAAGGTGGCTTACCATTTTGGAATGCACTTATGCAGCAAATTCTTCTTTTGTTTGGTGTTGCTTATCTACTTTTGATGAAGTCATGCATTGGTGGTGGTGATCTTGTCTACACCTGATGCTGTCAGTCAACTCTGTAGAGCAGCGTGAAGCCCAGCCCACCACTGAATGGAGTGTAACCTGAATCATAAAGCACAGGCTCCCAGTACATTTGTCATGTCTCAACCCAAAATCCTCTTCTGTATGAAGAGTCTTCCAATTTTATGTGGTGACGGTTGTTTGTCAGAATACATTACAGTGCTTGCTTTAGACAGGACTTCATTGTAAAATTAAAGCGTGCAAAAGCCTCCGGACTAAGCAATGGTCTGAGTTTCAAATAATGTTCTGTGACTTCTTTGCACATTTTAATTACGTTCTCAAACATGTGATCACTTAGTGTTCCTGGCTGTAGCGTTTTACATAGGGAGAGAGCCCAGGCGGTGGGGAGACCACTCCTGGGTCTTCCTCGAGGCAAATGCCTCTTGCCATGCTGCACACCCTCAGACTGCAGAGTTCACTTTTTATGGGGGTTTATTCTCTTTGCTTGGAGTCACAAATTCTGTTTAAGCCGGTTGTTTGCAAAGAAACAAAACTGTCAGCTTTTAAGGACAAATTTTATTAGGAATGGTGAGATTTAAAGTAGTGTAGGCCCAAAGGGAAATAGACAAAGAGACGCAAAAAGAACATTCCCAACAATAAATACATAAAAAAGGGTCACTCTCATTAGCAATTAAAAATATTCCATTAAGATAATGATTCTTTATTAAAAAAACAAACACCAAATTGGGAGAGGTTTTTATTAAAACGTCCTCTTTGTTGAGAGTCCAGTGAAATATGCACTTTCTTCCACTGCTGCTTGCCTTTAAATTAGGACATTTTTTGTGATGAGGAAACTGTCCATATGTGTTAAGGCATTTAAAATTACCCTTTGATTCCACTTCTAGGAACGTAGCCTAGAAAACAGTAAAATATATGCTAAATGTTTATATACAAGAATTCCTAATAAAATGTTATTTAAAATAATAATAATGATAGCTAGTATCTCTTTAAAGAAAGCTTTTAATGTGCCAGACACCGCTAGAGGCTTCAAATGCTCAACCTTATTTACTCCTCACCATCACAGTGTGAAGTAAGCAATGATATTTCATGTGAAGAGGTAACATTTGGGGAGTTTATGTAACTTTCCAAGGAGCACAGTAGGAAAATTTGTTGTGAGAATTTGAACTCATTTAAAGTGATCCCTTCACCTCTACATTTCTTTCTTTCTAGTATATACATGCAAAAAGTAGAAAACAAGTATACATCAATAGAAGACTGGTTAAATAAATTGTAGGTTGGGAAACTACATCACTGGAAAAGTCATATTGTCAGTGGAGAATTAATGACACAGGAAATGTTTTCATACATTAATAAGTATATGGCGGGAAGCGGTCTTGGCCCAGTGCTTAGGGCATCCGTCTACCACATGGGAGGTCCATGGTTCAAACCCCGGGCCTCCTTGACCTGTGTGGAGCTGGCCCATGTGCGGTGCTGATGCACACAAGGAGTGCCCTGCCACACAGGGGTGTCCCCCACATAGGGGAGCCCCACGCACAAGGAGTGCACCCTGTAAGGAGAGCCGCCCAGCACGAAAGAAAGTGCAGCCTGCCTAAGAATGGTGCCGCACACACGGAGAGCTGACACAACAAGATGGCGCAACAAAAAAAAATACAGATTCCTGTGCCACTGACGACAACAGAAGTGAACAAAGAACATGCAGCAAATAGACACAGAGAACAGACAACTGGGGCGGGGGAGTGGTGGAAGGGGAGAAAAATAAATCTTAAAAAAAAAAAAAAAAGTATATGGTGAAACAGATGTGGCTCAAGCGATTGGGCTCCCGTCTACCATATAGGAGGTCCAGGGTTTGATTCCGAGGGCCTCCTATTTATAGGCAAGCTGGCCCGAGTGGAGTGCTGTCGCAAGCAGGAGTGCTGGCCTGCACACGAGTGCTGGCCCTTGCGACAAGCTGGCCTGCACAGAGAGCTGGTACAGTAAGGTGATGCAACAAAGGAGACATAGAGGAGAGATAATAGATGCAGGAGACCAGGGAGCTGAGGTTGTGCAAGAGAACGATCACCTCTCTCCCACTCCAGAAGGTTCCAGGATTGGTTCCTGGTACCGCCTACAAGAGAAGATAAACAGACACAGAAGAACACACAGTGAATGGGCACAGAGAGCAGACAGTGGGGGGCGGGAGAGGGGCAGGAGGGATAAATAAATAAATCTTTTTTTAAAAAAAGTATGTATTATGTTCTGAACTTTCTCTACCCCCCAACTGTAAATGCCCTCCACCTCTATTATAATATATCTAATAGGCTCTTTTTTTTTTTTTAAGATTATTTTTCTCCCCTTAACTACACGTTGTCTGCTCTCTGTGCCCATGCTGTGTGTTTTTCTGCAACCGCTTGCATTATCAGGCAGCACTGGGAAACCACATCTCTTTTTTGTTGCATCATCTTGCTTTGTAAGCTCTCCATGTATGTGGCACCACTCCTGGCTGGGCTGTGCTTTTTTATTCACGTGGGACCGCTCTCCTTGCAGGGTGCACTCCTTGCGCCTGGGGCTCCCCTATGTGGGGGCACCCCTGCATGGCACGACACTCCTTGCATGCGGCAGCACTGTGCGTGGGCCAGCTCATTACACCAGTCAGGAGGCCCTGGGTATCGAACCCTGGACCTTCCATTTGGTAGGCGGACGCTCTATCCGTTGAGCCACAACTCCTTCCCTCTAATAGGCTCTTAAATCTGGAAGGTTCTGGTTCTAATCCCAGTTCCATTTCTGGCTTTGTGAATGACCATGAATTATTTCACCATCTGTTTCAGTGTTGTCTTTGGCAAAATGGGCTTAACCTCATAGGGCTATTAGGCATGAAATGGGGCATGAATATTTAAGCAGAGTGTGGCCCAGAGAATATTCACAATAGACAGTAGCTCTTATTTTGAAGATGATCCTATGTCCAAAATGAATAGAGAGAGACAAGTAAATAATACATTGAAAGTTAATGATAGGGAAGCAGATGTGGCTCAAGCAACTGGGCTCCTGTCTACCACATGGGACGTCCAGGGTTTGATGCCCAGGGCCTTCTGATGAAGGCAAGCTGCTCAGAGTACTGCCCCATGCAGGAGTGCTGGCCTTCGTGGAGAGCTGGGACAGCAAGATGATGCAACAAAAAGGAGAGATAATAAGAGACGCAGGAGATCAGTGAGCTGAGGTGGCGCAAGAGTATGATTGCCTCCCTCCTACTCTGGAAGGTCCCGGAATGGGTTCCCAGAGCTGCCCATTGAGAATACAAGCAGACACAGAAGAACACACAGCGAATGGACACAGAGAGCAGACAATGGGTGTGTGTGTGTGTGTGTGTGTGTGAAAATAAAATATCTTAAAGTTAATGATAGAGTAAATAATACAATAAAACTTATTAATGAATGGTGTGGTGGGATTGTATTTTCTTTGTAATACTTTTCTATTTTTCCCCCAATTTAAAATTCAATAAATTCTTCTACTGATACTTCTGTATTTATATAGTATATAATATAGTAATTATAATATATAAAATTACAATTTTATAGGGATTATTTTCTATCATCAGGAAATAACCATAAATTTAAGTGAAAACATATGCACACCAGGCTGGTGGCTCTGAGTGAATGAATGCTTGCATGAATGACAATCCAGAGCCTATCTTGTGGTTTTATGCTCAACCAGGTATCCTTTAGTGCCGTGATTTCAGATTGATTGTTGCATTCTATTTTTGTCTCTTAGTACCATGGGTCTTAGAAATAGCTCCTGAAATGAGCTTGGAGATACTTAAGTTATGTGGTAGAGTAAAAATATAATTTATAGGAATTGAGTTTGAATCTAAAAGCATCTGAGCATCAAGGAGAATGAGATGTATTCCACTTCACCCCACCGAGGTCCGTCATGTGAGCCCTGAGATTCTCAATGTGTCCTTTTTCCTCCTAACTCTTTAACTGTTTATATGACTGCCTGCCATCAGCCTACTTCTCATTCTTCATTTCAAACTGAATGCATCCTATTGTCCAAACATAATTTTCTTTGCTATTCCTTATCTTAGTACAGTGTTTTAGGGAGTTTAAGATTATGTAGCCTGAAATGAATTAGCTGTATGACCTTGGGTAAGACTCAAGGTTCCATTTCTCCTCTGTAGAATAAGGTTAATTATTCCTAACTGGTGGAGTCAGGTAAGGATTAATGTGAAGTACAAAGCCCAGTGCATGGGCACACAGGGAGCTTCACTACCTGAGGTTCCTTGCGGTTGTGATGGTTCTTGGTGATGGTCCTGGCTGTGGGCTTCTAGTAGACAACTGAAGCACCTGGAGTCATTCCCCAGTGTATTACCAAATCCTGTTGACACTCTTTTCTCTGTCTTTTCCTATTGACTTCTGCTAGGAATTCTTAGTATCTCTTTTTTTTTAAAGGATAGGTTTATTTTTATTAAATTATATTTCTTTTTAAAGATACATAGATCACAAAAAATATTACCTTAAAAAATATAATGGGAAACGGACTTGGCCCAGTGGTTAGGGCATCCGTCTACCACATGGGAGGTCCGCGGTTCAAACCCCGGGCCTCCTTGACCCGTGTGGAGCTGGCCCACATGCAGCGCTGATGCACGCAAGGAGTGCCGTGCCACGCAGGGGTGTCCCCCGTGTAGGGGAGCCCCACGCGCAAGGAGTGCGCCCGTGAGGAAAGCCGCCCAGCGCGAAAGAAAGTGCAGCCTGCCCAGGAATGGCGCCGCCCACACTTCCCGTGCCACTGACGACAACAGACG
Organism: Dasypus novemcinctus; assembly: GCF_030445035.2. NCBI lineage: Eukaryota > Metazoa > Chordata > Mammalia > Cingulata > Dasypodidae > Dasypus > Dasypus novemcinctus. Next base: position 2,804,190 of record NC_080698.1, on the reverse strand, counting down.
TGGACAAAGAAACAAGACGCAGCAAATGGACACAGAGAACAGACAACTGGGGGAGGGGAAGATTAAATTTAAAAAAAAAAAAATATATATATATATATATATGATGTTCCCATATACCACCCCCCCGCCCCCCCACCCCGGCCACTCCTCCCACATCAGCAACCTCTTTCATCATTGTGGCACATTGACTGCATTTAGTGAATTCGTTTTGGAGCACAGCTGCACTGCTGCTTTCTCAGTATCTCTTTATGTCTTATCTTGATCTTCCTGTTCCCAGTTCTTTCTGGTTTCAGTTCATCCTCCTCACTGTAGACTGAATAATCTCTCTAAAAAAATCCTCCCTTGGTTTCTGTAAAGGGCACTGTCTTTTGCAAGAAATCCAGACACATCATAGCATCTGGAGCTGGAAGGAGCCTGAGATGTATGGAGATCCTCTTGACTGCTGCCCTTCCATCTCTACATCCATACTTTTATGATATAAACATTCTATGTCCTTGTAGTCCACAGATGGGGACGTTACCAAGCTGTATTGGGCATTTGATGATGCAGTAGATATAAAAGCATTTTGCAAGATTGTTAATGTAACGTGAAATTCTTCTATTTCCATCTAAAATCTCCTTTCTGTTGGAAAACACTTGCTTTTTAAACTAAATTTCTTTTACTGAAATTCAGATCTTGCATCTTTTCCATGCTATTTTAGACTATGGGAGATTTCCATAAACAGGAGGTAGATTCTGTTACTCCTTCATATTCTAACTTAATTCTAAGAATTGCTCAGTGAAATTCTTGAATTTCAATGAAGCAGTTGACTTTATTACTTGGATTAAGTTATTTTTATATTGTATATTTATTGTTGCAATTTGACTGAAACTTTCTTAGGGAACTTGTATGCCTGCCTTTAAGGTGGACTTCCCAGATCTTCAGAAATGACCAGATCTAAAAATTCTCCATGCTAAAGCTGCTGAAGTCTCAGTTCTGCCATGCTTTCTCCAAAACATGTACTTATATGTGTACCTTTATTGGTAAGACTTCTGTAGTTCTCTGCAAGCAGATTAGCAAGCGTTGTAGGCCAGGGCAAGCATTTCAAGGAGAAATGTTAAAACGATTATTACTTTCAGGGTAGACATAATCACACCATAGTTAAACATTATGAAGCCATGTATTTTCAAAGCTGATTTATTGAACCAAATATTTGAAGTTCAGCCTGATGTTAGAGAGTTTAATTTTAAAGTGACTCTTATTGGTCTATTAGTAGATTAATAATTATGCAAGCCATAAGAAATAAAAATGGTTTGTAGTCCAGTCAGTTATAGAGCACATATGAAACTTAAACTCCTAATCAGCATTGTTGGAAAATGAGAGTTTATATTTTGGGTTTGTACAAGTTGACCAGAAGCAGCTCATTCAAAGAATGAAATGTGAATTATTAAAAAAAAAATAAAGGAGGTGAGAGTAAGGTTGAATTGGTGGTGGTGGTGGGGTCATGTGAGTTCAGGCCTGTGGTTTGCTTTCAAGATTTTATGCTTGTTTTTTCAGTTATACATTAAACAATAATGTATGTGCTGCAGTTCAGGGATTTACTTTTTAAATTAAATATACAAATCAGTTAACCTTAAAATATGGAGACTGTTTCTGTGGACCTACCCTAATCATATAAGCTCTTTAAATCTGGTCCAGAGATCAGAGACAGGAACTCATGGCAATGAGACACTTGAGAAGGACTTGACTTGGAGGAGATTCTTTGTTGCTGGTTTTGGAGATGTAGGGAGTGTGCTCTCCTGCCCCGCCAGCGGGTGTATGGAGACCACGAGGACAACAGGGTACCCGAGAGAGGGAGTGGGCAGATGGCGGGGAAGAACCACTCAGAGCCGCACCATGGTGTGTCGTCTTCTTCCGTTTTTTCTTTTTGTACAGAGCAAGCTTATATAGCGTCTTAAGCATTCGTGTTGCAAGCGGATTGGTCAGGGCTGGAACAAGACCTTATATGGCTTGGAAAGGGCTCCGGGGGAAAAAGGGGCGGGGAGAGGGCAGGAAGCAGGGGGAAACAGTGCTGAATCATGCCGCCCGCCATTTTTTCTACTGGTGTGGGGCGGTCTGCAAAATGGCGGGCGCGCCCCCAACAAGGGAGCCCCAGGGAAAAGAATGCCCATGGCTCCTAGGAGCTGAAAGCATTCCCTGGTTGATAGTCAGCAAGGAAATGGAGACGTCAGTCCTGTAATTGCTGAGAGTCAAATTCTGCCAACAACAGGAATGAGCTTTCCCCTCAAGATGGTTTCATTGAGCCTCCAGAGAAGAACTCAGCCCTGCCCAAACCTTGTTATTAGTTTTGTGATACCCTGAGGTACTATGAGCTAGAATTCTGACCTATACCACTGTGAGCTGATTTGCTTCTTAGGATGCTGAGTTTGTGGTAATTTGCTATACAGCAATAGAAAACTATTACAAGACCCTATTCCTGTCTCCCTTGGATCACTGCTATAGACCCATGCTAGTCAAACTTCCCATGAAGAAGCAATTAAAAAAATTTTCAACCTGCCCTAGACCATTATTGTGGCAGATTGTTTTCCAAAGATGGCTTCAAAATCTGTCCTGTCTCCCATGTTCCTCAAACTCCCCTTCATTTGAGTCTGGGCTGGCCATAGTAAATTTCTTATAACCATATAGTGGTTATATATAGTGGTGATGATACTGCCTATAACCTCCAAAGTTAGCTTAGAAGAGGCCATGCAGGCTATGGTCTACCGCGTTGGTGGTGTGAAGTGCTCTGGAAGCCATTCCTCCACAGAATCTTTGAACAACTAGCAAAAACTGGCAGAGCCATCTTCCTCAAAATTCCGGAAAGTAGTTAAAGGGTTGTATTAACTATTCATGGGTGAATGCTGAATTAAGAAAACACCATTTAAAAAATGGTAGAAGAAGCAATGGGACTCTTGTTGGTTCTTTAAAGGTTTCCCCGGCATGGTGTGCAGCCAGCCTACCCTTCCATTGTAGGTCCCTGGCCCTGTTGCAACAGGAGCAGAATAACATCCTCTTTGCAGTCTGTATGTTGGTGAAAGTCTGTAAGGTGGCAGCAAGAAAGACTGAACCATGAAACGCCTCTCTGACTTGCTCTCCCAGTGTTTGCCCCAAAGGCAGAAGGTAGACAGCTAAGTCAGTGTAAGAAAAAAGAAGTAAAAGTGGCCTAGTGCAAAGGATTACCTGATTTAAGTCACACAGTACAACACCTGCAAGGGAGAAAAAGTCTATAGGGATTAGAGGGGGCATTTCAATTCCTGTCATTGGGGCAATCCTAAGGCCAAAAGGAAACACAAGCCTAGGAAAACACTCGCTCAAAAAATGTGAAAGGGATCCTGCAGGCTGATCTTGATAGAAGGGCTCAGTTCTGAAGATCACCAACTAATATGCCAGTTTTCAAAGACTGAAAGGTGTTTACATGTGTTTACTAACTTATAGCCCTCAAGAAAATCTGTTACATTACTAGCTGGATACAAAATTAAGGAACAGACAACCCAGGGACTAAATCCAAGAATTAACACTTAAAATATTAAAATGTACAATGTGCAACGAGTCGAAGACAAAGAAACAGGATATGGCCCATCTAAGAAAACAAGGTAAAAATCCAGAAATCATCAGTGATTATGACCAGGATTTTGGCATACCAGACAATGACCTTAAAAAGATGATCTTCAGTATGATCGAAGATATAAAGGAAAACACAGAAAAGAACACACACACATACAAACATATGTGTATATATAAATTGTAAGTGAACAATATGACAATCTTAATAAAGAGATAGAAATTTCAAAAAGGAACCTAACAAAAATACTAGAGTTAAAGACCACAGTAACCAAAATGAAAGATTCCCCAGAGAGCTCAAGAATAGACTGCAGTAAGAAGAAACCATCAGTGAACTTAAAGACAAGAGACCTGAAATTATTCAGACTGAGGAGTAGAAAAAAAAAAAATGTAAAAAAGTGAATATAGCTTAAGAGGCCTGTGAGACACCATTAAGTTTACCAAAATATGCATTGTGGAAGTCCCAGGAGGAGAAGAAAGAGAAAAGGGCAGAAGGACTATTCAAAGAAATAATGGTAAAAATACTCCCCAAATTTAATGAAAGATATGAATAGTCACATTCACGGATCACTATGAATCCAAAATAGGATAAGCTCAAAGAGAACCATGCCCAAAGACACACAGTAGTCAAACTGTCGAATGTCAAAAACGAGAGAGTTCTGAGAGCTGCAAGAGGAAAGCAGAATGTTATGTGCAAGAGAGTACCAATAAGACTCTTGCTGATTTCTCATCAGAACCTCGGAGGCAAGAAGTCGGTGGGATGAATTATTTAAAGTGCTGTAAGAAAATAGCTGACCATCCAAAATTTTAAACCCAGTGTAGCAGTTTGATATGATTTGTAATCTGATCTGTACCTGGGCATGATCGGGTTATGATTAGGGCCACGCCATTAAGACATTGAGTCCCTGCCCCTTGGTGGTGGGAACTCACAGATAAAAGGCATGGCAAAGGACAGAGTTGAGAGTTCTTAATGTTGGAGTTTTGATGTTGGAGTTTGATGCTGTTCTTAAGCTGGAACCCTGGGGAGAGAGACAGAGCCGTTTACCTGATAGTCTACATCCAACCTTGTGGAAAAAGCAGAGGAGCAGAGCCCAGAGGAACCCAGGAACCTGAACCCTTGCCAACGTTGGCAGCCATCTTGCTCTAACACGTGAAAATAGACTTTGATGAGGGAAATAACTTATGCTTTATGGCCTGATATCTGTAAGCTCCTACCCCAGATAAATACCCTTTATAAAAACCAACCAATTTCTAGTATTTTGCATTAGCACCCCTTTGGCTGACTAATATACCCAGTCTTTGAAAAGTGAGGGAGAGATTAAGACATTCCCAGATAAACAAAAACATAATTCATCACCTCTAGTACTGCCCTACAAGCAATATAAAGGGAATTCTCTCTATATTTTGGAAAAGGCAGTATGTTTCACTTGTCTGGATTTATTTATACACAGTGTATTTAGATGGTCCATATTAAAGAAGAATAATTAATAATAAAGATAATATCTTCATAATCCTTTGAAGGTCACAGATAAATTCAAAAAGGTTTTTAGTTTTGTTTGATTTTGGTTCAAAAACAAGTCTCTTCACTTGGTGTCCTTCAGATAGAAAGTTCATTGTCTTAAAATTTAGGACATAACAGTCTCATGCAGGAAAATGATATTGGTGGTTTAAATCATGGTGGCCAGCCACAACAGAGCCACAGGAATAAAATAGCCTTTTGCAACACTGTTTTCCAAAGCTGCCTTGATGACTTAGGACTTACTACCTGATTAGTTCCTGTGGCTTTTTCTCTCTTTCTGAGTTTCATTGTCCAGTAATAGGATTAAGACTCATCACAGTCCACAGCTTAACTAAAGTAACCTCACCAAAAGGTTCTACTTATAACAGGTTCATGCCCACAGAGATAGGTTAAGTTCAAGAACATAATTTTTTCTGGGGTTCATCCCTCTCAACCACCACATGGTCCTTTACAGAAGTTTCCTGACTCCTGGACTAAAGGAATATATTTAGATTGAAGTACTTTTCCTTAATAAAAACCATCACTTTTGACTAATTTAGGTTTGTTTTCTCTTAAATGGCATGAAAAATTATATGTTAAAATAGATGTTAATTTATAACTAGGTTTGGTGAGGGAAAGTGCATAGAGTCTATTTGCTGATTGATGTTCAATTTTTTAAAAATTAAAGATCTTAAAATTCATTGTACGTTAATTCATTATGCTGAGAAGATAGCTAATGAGGCTTACATGAAAAATTACAGTGAGGCAGAAAATGTAGCTTACAATGTAACCGCAACGAGGGTTGGTCACATTATTTCAGTTGGCATTACCTATTTGATAGCCTTTATAATAATTCTGAACTTTAATATTTTTAAGTGTGAAAATTAATCTATTTAAGATTTCATTTGCTGTAGATCAATAAGGCCAAGGAATCATTTGCAAAGAAGCCTCATATTTCATGTATGTAAGAGCTGTAGTTCAGTATATTAAAAATGCACATTTAATTGAACTATTTTTCGGTCACAGACTTTTAGTGATAAAACATGGATACTGCAGTACTTTATATCAGAGCAGCAGTTTAAATATGAATTATCTAATGCATGGTTACTTTTTTTTTTTTAAACAGGCTTGTGGAAGAAAGCAAATTGATCCCACTCATTTTTGAAGTAATTCTGGTAAGAAAGGAAATGTGCACATGAAATTTAAAGTCTAAAAGTGGTGTGTTCAAATTCTGACCCTGGACTCTGCCTGGAAGGACTGTGTGTCCTTTATCATTTTACTTAACTCATTGGACCTCAGCTTCCTTATCAGCAAAGGGATGTTAGTCTCTGCATTGTACAGGGATGTTGCCCTCTTTTTATGATACCTTGTGTTTTATTTCTTTTGAATTAAGCACTGTATATTAGCCGATGTGGAAAGAATACTTTGTCAGAGGGTGGTTTGTGGAGGAAGAGCAGAATGATTATTGCTATGTTTCAGTAGGACTTTCCTGGTCTTCAGTGTGAAGCCCTGTGACTTGGCGGTCACTGGAAACCTGGTCAGTGCTTCTGTGCCTGTGTGAGAAAGTTGTCTTCTTCAGATAACCATACTCATGGAAAATTAACTTTCCCTTGTAATCTTAAAATATTCATCTATAAATTGTTAATGGCTATGTAGAGAAAACCTTATCTTTCTTAGCCTTGAATTACCCTTCCCCTTTCAGCACAGCTGGGTGGTTCTGTGAGTATTTGCATTGGGTAGGAAGTAGAGATTGGGGATGGTAGAATTTTCAAAGCATACTTAAGTCACATCACAGCAGGATGACACAGAGCTGCTGCCCTGAACTGGATGGCCAAATTTATAGCCTGGATGGAATTGCTAAGGATGATGAATGAGATTTTGGAAGCATTATCAGGAGAAGGATAGAGAAAAGTGAGATGAGAGAAACATGGATATTAAGGCTGTGTAATGGGGATTTTTAAAGTTTTGCCAAGTGGTACATATGTCTTTTCACCTTCAGGAGGATGTACATTGCTTGCTGGTTTTTTGTGGAGTTGGGTTGTTTTGGAGGGCCATGGGTATAGCACCCTGCTGGGGTTGACTGTGTGGTTAGGTGTGGGCAAGAGCTAAAGCTGTCCCAACCCTTCCACATTTGATTTATACTTCAAGAGAGAGAGACATGAATGGCATTTTAGAGCTAGACCGTGCGTAGGTGGTAGGTGTGATTCACTCCCTCTCAGTGGCAGGAGGACTTCTAACATGTTGATGTTAATGCAGTGCCTTTTGTAAGTGTTAAAAAGTTCTCATCCCATCCTTTGGTAATCATCTCAGAGTCTAAGATTCCACATGTAGAAAATTATTTCTTGTAGGTTACCAAAACCTCTCCATATTTGGTTAATTTTTGTGTGCTGAGCATCAAGAAACTGCTTCATATTTTATAAACCATAGTAAATATTTGATCAATGCATTAATTAATGCCATGATTTAACCCTTGCCATATTGTCATATAGGGGTGGGTAGAAGATGGCATCTATCTGCCAGGGGTTGAGTTGACCTGAGCCCTGCAGCTCCACAGCCCTGAGACATGTATGGGATGATGCTCTTATTCCTACCACAGCAGCTTCATTCTCAGGTTTCCTGTAGGATATTGTCCTGAGTATAGTGAGGGGCTGTATAGAATGACAGCTTCCCGCTTAACTGAGAGGAATGCATCAGAACAAAGAATGACTTGGGCAAATCCATCTTGGAGAGTAAGTCTGTGTTTATTAGGGGGCTCATGTGAGGTCCTTAGTGGTGGGAGGAGAAATGGCATTACAAGTCTGTGTGCAGATGGGGAAGGCATGTGAGGGTGAGCGTGGGTTCTAAAGAACGCAGTGCTTTTGACATGTAACAAAATGACATCCACCATGTTTATCATTAGGGCAGAAGTTACCTATTTGCAGTAAATACATAAAGACCTATTGATATGAGGGTAATCAAGCAGTCCAAAGGAACAAATGTTCCTGCAGTGTTCTAAAAGAAAAGGTCAGGCATTCACGATACAAGGTTTACTGATTATTCATGAGTTCACAACCATCTCCCAAGTCTTGCTTTTTTAACTATTTAGGAATTGAATACTGTATAAATACATTTTTATTGAATGAAATGTCTTTGTAGCAGTTATCTTGTGAACTCTTACCTTTTCCTTTTAAAATTTTAGTCAATGAACTAGACATAATAATCTATTTCATTGCTTCTATGATGCACATTTTTTTCAGGTTTTAACATCTCTGAAACTGGAATTTACCTTCCAAATCAATGGTGTCTTACATTTGCTTTTAGCCAGGTGACCTGATTGTCATTGCCTTAACCAATTTATTTCTATTTATTTTTATAAATGCTAAGAGTGATATATTCTGAACACCTATGTCTGAATAGGTATAAACAAACACTTTCAATAAAAATAAAATAAAATTGCAAATAGCCAGAAATCATGTCATGATTTAATTGGCCTTGGCTTTCTTTTTTAGTGGTTGATAAAATATGGTACATCTGAGAACCAATGGCTTCCTCAATTCATAGAAACACAGTATATACTTCAGGTCAGTTTGGTTCATAAGTTTATAGGTCTATGTGGTGTCCAGCATATGGCAGCTGCTTGTGATGATTTGACTGGAATGAGGATCATGAGAAGGTGCTTGCATCATTGACTACTAATTATGTCTTCTCACCACTCATTAAAAACAACAAAACAACATTTGACTTATATTTGGCTGGTGGTCCACTATGACTTCTTTACTCATAGTCCATAACTGTTCTGTTCCTGTTTATACTTAAAGTCTGATTATGGGTTCTCTAGGGTGCCTCATATGATGTGCTCTTATCAGCAGTATATCCTCTGCTAGATGTTTTTCATTAAGAAGTGGGAATTGCAGGCAACTTCTCTGTTTCTGCTGCAGGCATGGAGGAAAGTGAAGGTGAAAGGAACAGATTTCTGAATTTGATTGTCTATGTACAATCTTAGGAGAAGCAGGCATTTCTGGAGATGGGGGAACCAAGTGTTCAAAGTATGGATTCAAACCGACTAAATATCTGGTATTTAAAAGCAATACCCAGTTGTAACTGCTTAATCAGGAAACACAGTGCTACTTTATGCCTGGATGGCCTTCTGTGACTTAACATTGCAGGGAGAGAGGTGTGTGAGCTCATGGTTGTAGGGGGCGTGGTAGGGAATGTGATGGTGAGAGGCCTAGAGGCTCCTCTCTGCGCCCCAAAGGAGGAGTGACCTTTGAGCAGGGCCATGAACATTGCTTGTGTGGAAGTTTATGTGTTAATGCTGCTTTCGTCATTAGAAGACTGGAAAGGGGTCAATGCTAGACTGGGAATACCCTGCAAGACTCCTTCAGCAGGAGGCTTTTTACTGTTTTTTTAAACTGTGGATATACACACACACACGCACATACACACAAATATTTGTCACTTTAACAACTTAAGTGTATAATTAAATGGCATTAATTCCATTTACAATGTATTGTGACCATCAACATCATCTATTACCACAACTTTTTTTAAAATTATCCAAAACAGAAATTCTCTACCCATTAAGCAATATTTCCCCATTTTGCCCTCCCCCACCAGCCTCTGGTAGCCTCTAATTTATTTTTCTGTCTCTATCAATTTGCCTATTCTAGATATTTCATATAAGTAGAATCATACAGTAGCTGTCCTTTTGGGTCTGGCTTGTTTTACTCAACATGATGTCTTCAAGACTCATCTGTACTGTAGCATGTATCAGGACTTCATTCCTTTTTTCAGCTGAATAATATTCCATTGTATGAATAGACCACATTTTGTTTGCCTGTTCTTCTATTGATGAGCACTTGGGTTGTTTCCACCTTCTGGCTATTGTGAATCATGCCTCTGTGGGTGTTGGCATACAAGGATCTGTTAGAGGCCCCAGCAGGAAGTTTTGAGGTCAGAGGAAAGATAGAGCTGGGTCTCAGAACATGTCTGTTCTAAGGACCCAAGAAATCAGTGCTGAGTTCCAGCTTGAGTTTGCCTGCAGCGGGGACAGCTGAGCAGCTGATTGCTTTCAGAAAGGAGCTGTCCTGGCATCTGGGTGCTGCTTCCTTGGCAGGGCCCACCTGGGCAAAAGGCTGCAGGAGTGAAGGTGTGGGCAGCAGTGTTCGTTGAATTAAGCCGAGCAGATTCCTCTGCCGGGTTTTCAGTCTGTGGCACTGGTGGCAGGCTGGGTTAGCTTAATAAATGCAGGGTCTTGAAGAATGTGAGCCATCAGAAGAGCCCCACGGCTTGGCCTTTGCGTGCATCGTGGCTGGATGAGCAAGATGAAGGATATTCTTTTCTCTTCTTTGCTGATTTCCAAAGAGTAGAAACGGCTTTTAAATGTGTCTTAAGTATGAATTTGGATTGATTAGCCTTTGGAGGTTGCTATAACACTAATCTATCTTTGTTTTATTTCAGTAATTTATGTTTTGGACTACTTCAGTAAATCATTTTAATGCCAAGTAATATAGGCAATCTCTATTTTATTGGGAAAAAAATCTTTATTCGTGGCAGATTTTCCAATATGTGCCAAAATATTGCTGTCATGATATTTTATGAGTTCCAAACAAACAATTGAAGAGCAATTTCAGTGGCAAATGTTAACAATAAAAACGGGATTAGCAATACATTGGTTTGACAATTATATTGTCTTAGCAATTCTTGAGGATAGCACTTGCAGTAAGCTTTAGTAAATCTTTCGAATCAACTGTATCTTTAGAAAGAGTCTGTCTACAGGCCCTGCGAGCCTAGAGGATTTAATTATGGAGACTCCAACATAGTACAAACTGGCAGCCACGTCACACTTGAGAAGCATTTCAGACCTCCACATTCATCAGGCTTTTAGAATTAACTCGCTCCCCCTAATTGCAGCCCTAGTAATGTGAGTTCATTCCCACAGCATGTTAAAATGACTAGTTCCTTACCATTTTAAGAATTCTCATGCTTGTGTCCGATGTGATATGAACAAAATCCTCCTATGCACATGGAGAAAAATAGAAAACAAAATAGGATTAAAATTTCAAAATGCTTGACCTAGGAATTTACTTTCAAAGTTCCACAAAGAATATTTGTGGGATGTAGGAGATGATTCTGACTCTTTGACTCACTGTTAACAGCTTCTGTAGATGGCAGAATGGAGCCTGTACTCAGTACCTGTTTTTTTACAAAGGTGACTGTTCACTGCTAACAGGCTGCTATTAAGGTATGGAATTTGAGGTGTTTTTAAAATAATTAAAATGAATTTGTACAGATCCGTTCTTGTTAAATGTGTTGTAAATTTGTATATGAAAAATAATTCTTTAGGGCTAGGCTCTCTGTCAATACCGGATTGAATGAATTTGAAGTTGCCCCTATGTAGCAACTTAACAAATGACTTCAATCTGATCAACACTATGTTAACTGAATTGACTCAATAACTTGGCTGAAGCTAAGTAAAATAAACTTAATATCAGTAAATTTGTGCTAAAGCAAAACTGATTTCTACCGAACAGGCCCAATTAGTTGGAAAAAAGATCAACTTCACTAAGATAAAAAACCACATATCACACCCACTAGAACTTAGGATATCTTTGATCATTGATAGGGCACATATTGGGAATGATTTACAAGTTGGCTTCTCCCACCCCTGTGGAATCTTTGTGTGTGTGTATTTTTTTAAGATTCATTTATTTACTTTATTATTATTTTTTATTTATCCCCTGCTCCCCTAGTCTTTCTGCTTATTGTTTGTTTGCCTTTTACAGGAGGGACCAGGAACCAAACCTCGGGCCTCCCACTGAGAGGCGAGTGCCCAACAGCCTGAGCCACATCTGCTCCTGCTCTCTGCAGGCTGCGGTGTCTGCTGGATTGCAGCATCTGCTTGTTGTGGCAGGAATGGCCCGTAGGTCATGGTGGTGGGGGCTGTGTCTAGCTCATTGTGGCAAGGTTGACATCTGCTCTTCTTTTAGGAGGCACCAGGATCTGAACATGGAATCACCCATGTGGTAGGTGGGTGCCCAGCTAGTTGAGCCACATCTACTTCCCAGCCCATGGAATCTTGAGTGTTATCATCATGAGTATTATTTCTAGTTCTGCTCTAAGTTCTGGGCTACACTTGGAAGAAAGAGAGAGTATTACCTCTTCCTTCTTTCTACTAAGAAAGCACAGAGAAGAGGTAGATAAGTAATGAGACATTAAGTAATGTAATTCTAAAGGTGAAAAGCTTTGTGTTTTGGAGGTTTCATTCTTAAGAGATCAAGGAATTAGACTTACAAGGACAGTAAGGTCAAAATTTTGGCACACCCAGTGAAAGAAACCTCCATGAAAATGTGCTGCAGAGAAACAAAAAGGGAGGGCTGTCGCACTAAGATGGAATGAGAGAAAATCAAGAGTAACCACAAAACACTAGATTAAATTTTTAAAAGCTGAAGAAGTTAATAAGATGCTAAAAGAAGGGGTAGTTTTCCTTTGTGAAAGTCTGTGAATTCTGGGTGCTTATGATGGCTCTCTTCTTCAGAACTGGTCTTGTTGCTTCTGCTGTTGGTCAGATGTCCCCACAGACCTACAGTTTCCAGTGTGGTAGCCAGTAGCCACATGTGGTGCTGAGCCCTTGAAATGTGATAAGTCTGAATTGCAATGTGCTCTGTCAAATATGCACTGGATTTCCTATTAAAATGATAAAATTTTGGATATATTGGTTTAAGTATTAAAATTAATTTTACTTCTTTTGTTAATATGACTACTAGACAAGTTAAAATATGTGGCTTGTTTTGTATTTCTGTTGGATGGTGCTGCAGTAGATGATTTCCTAAGGCATTTTTTATTCCCAGACAACTTGTGAGTGTCACTGAAGGAAGAAACCACAGTATGTACTACCTCATTTGATCCCAGCACATTGCCCTGCCTGCCTTTTGCCTTTCAATATATATTAGTGAATAAGTGAGATAGGGATGGCGGTTATATTTAAACCTTCCTTTCCTAGACTTCAGGCACAGCTGACCTTTCTCCCCTTGATGGTGGGTTGCAAGGTGAAAGGGCAGGAAGGGCTAGTGATCCTCAGTGTGTGACCTACTTACAAAGGCAGTACAATGGTTTGGTTGTGTCTATCTGAATTTTGGCAATGACTAACGATGCCACTTGATTTTACTTCTTTCATAATATTGGAATATCTGGAAATGCCCAGTATTTGACCTTTGACCAACTTTGAGTTTATAGGTTTATGTTGAAAAATAAAAAGCTGTTTCTTTACCTCAATCAGGATTGGAATGAGACATGTCAGAGCTCCATCTTCCCACAGAAGCTTTGAACAACCAGCCAGAATTGGCAAAGCATCTTTCTCAAAGCTCCAAAGAATAGTTAAAGGACTGCAGGAATGTTAAGCCCCAAGTAAGAGAAAGGCTACTTAGAAACTGTAGGCTCCCCTGGAGCCCTGGTTAGCCCCTTCTCCACCCCTTAAAGGCTTGGCACTCTAAGTAAAGATCCCTGGTTCCAGTTCCAGGGGGAGCACAGTAGCCCCTTGTACATACTTGTGAGTATGTATCTGCCCTGTCTCTCTGATGGGGCCTGAGGGCCTTGCCGTCCCAGAACTTGCCCTGCATAAGTGGTAGACAGCTCACTTAACTCTCCTACAGAACGCTGTGGGAAAACAGACAAGTTGTGCTTCCAGTGGCAAGGAATTGCCAGCTGTAGTATGCATAATGCAGTGTCCTGGACTGTAAGGAAACTGTTTTCTAGGGAATAGAGGACATTCTTTTCTGCATAAACGGGAATTCCTAGGACCACACATGCATGTCTATATCTAGGCTCATAGGCAGAAAAGATCCGGAAGGCCCTGTGCTTTATCCTAGAGCCATTCTCTAAACCATTTGTTTGGGTAAGCCCTGAAGGAGAGTGCTCATACTAGTCAGTCTGCAAAGATTGAGAAAGGCATTGTCTTTCTTTCCTTCTTTTTTTCCTGTTAGCTCTTGGCATTCCTGGATAGAGAATTAAGGAACAGACATCTCAGAATGTAAATTCCAGTGATAACACATTAAAATATCAAAATGTCCAGTTTTCACAAGAGTTTACAAAACATACAAAGAAACAGGAAGTGATGACCCAGGAAAAAGAAAATTAAAGCATTAGAAACCATAAATGAGGAGGATCAGATCCTGGGACATTCCAAACAAAGATTAAAAAAAAAATATCAGAGCGCAAAAGGAAAACATAGACAAGAACTAAAACAAATGAAAAAAATGAAAGATGTACACAAAGAGAATATAGAAGAGAGGTAGAAATCATGAAAAAGAATCAAACAGATGAAGATCCCAGTAACAAATTTAAAATTCCCTATAAGAATATAACATCAGATTGACACTGACAGAAGAATCAGTGAACTTCTAAATAAAACAATTGAAATCAGCCAGTATAAGAAACAGAAGGAAGAAAGAATGAAGAAAAGTGAGCAGAGCTTGAGGAACCTGTGGGATAACATCCAGTGTACCAATAAACATATTATGGGAGCCCCAGAAGAAAAGAGAAAGGGACAGAGAGACTATTCAAAGAAACAATGGCTGAAACCCCCCAAATTTAATTAAAGATATGAATAATGAATATATATATAACCAAGATGTTCAGTGAATCCCAAATAGGATAAACCCAAATAGACCCACACCATGGCATTTTATAATCAAACTGGCAAATGCCAAAGATAGAGTATTCTGAAAGCCCACAAGAGCAAAGTAACTTGCCATGGACAAGGCAACCCCAATAAGATTAAGTGCCATTTTCTCATTGGAAACCATGGAGGTAAGAAGGCAGTGGGATGATGTATTTAAAGTGCTAAAAGCAAAAACTGGCAACCAACTATTCTGTATATGGCAAAACCATCTTTCAAAAATGAAGGAGCGGTTAAGACGATCCCAGATAAACAAAAGCTGAGGGAATTCACCACTAGACAAGTCCTGCAAAAGATACTAACGAGTGTGTACAGGTTGACAGGAGAGGCCAGTAGACAATAGATCGAAGCCACATGAAGAGATAAAGCTCTCTGATAAGGGTAATGGCTGGAGTAAATATAAATGCAATACTATTGACTTTGTGGTTTGTAACTTCACTTTTTACTTTCTACAGGATCTAAAAGTCAAATGAATAAAATGTAATGATATTAATAAATCAGGAGTCTTGGGCTCAATGTATAAACATGTAATTTGTGTCAAAAACTACATAAAGGTTAGGGAACAGGAGGGTATGGGGACATAGTTTATACTATTGAAGTTCATATAAAAGCAAATGAGATTTTTAAAGACTTAGGATATTAATTATAAGCCCCATGGTAACTACAAAAAAAATAACAGATGTGCAAGCTCATAGAGACAGAAATTAGAGTAGATATTTCTGAATGGGAAGGTAAAGCAAACTGCATGTAGGGTTTCTCTGGGGAGATGGGAAAGTTTTAGTAATGGACCTTGGTGAGGGATTAATTATATTCTGCTGAATGATATGCTTGGGAGTGGTTGAGATGGGAAAGTCTATGTGTTACACATGTTCCCACAATGATAAAAGAAAAGAGCAACTAAAGAAACAATGACAGTAAAAGGCAACATGTGATCCTAGATGGGATTTAACAAGGGAGGAGAGAAGGCTCAAAAGGACATGATTGGGACATATGAAAAAATGGAATATAGACCATAATCTTAAATTCGTTAAATTTCTTAAACTTGATAAGTACATAAGGTGGATACTTATGAATATTCTTGTTCTTAGAAAATGTACATGGTAGTATTAAAGGTTTAAGTAGGGAAACGGACTTGGCCCAGTGGTTAGGGCGTCCGTCTACCATACGGGAGGTCCGCGGTTCAAACCCCGGGCCTCCTTGACCCGTGTGGAGCTGGCCGTGCACAGCGCTGATGCGCGCAAGGAGTGTCTTGCCACGCAAGGGTGTCCCCCGCGTGGGGGAGCCCCACACGCAAGGAGTGCGCCCGTGAGGAGAGCCGCCCAGCGTGAAAAGAAAGAGCAGCCTGCCCAGGAATGGTGCCGCCCACACTTCCCGTGCTGCTGACGACAACAGAAGCGGACAAAGAAACAAGACGCAGCAATAGACACCAAGAACAGACAACCAGGGGATGGGGGGGATTAAATAAATAAATAAACCTTTAAAAAAAAAATAAAGGTTTAAGTAGCCTCATGTATACTACTCAAACTCAGGTATTCAGAATATGGGTTGATAAACAGCGACAAAGATAAATGAATGGATTGATGGAGAGAGAGACAAATGGCAAATGTGGCAAAATGTTAAACTTGATGGATCTGGTATCTGGGAAGATAGGGGTATGTTGGCTTTGTATTATTTTTGTAATACACATGTAAGTTT
The DNA here is from genome assembly GCF_030445035.2 of Dasypus novemcinctus. Lineage (NCBI taxonomy): Eukaryota > Metazoa > Chordata > Mammalia > Cingulata > Dasypodidae > Dasypus > Dasypus novemcinctus. The sequence continues at coordinate 2,787,763 of NC_080698.1, read as the reverse complement.
GAAAGTATTTCACAATAAAAAGTTAAGTAATAAAATGCCTACTGTGGTCGGGCATTGCTCAATCTTACTACCCCGAAACCCTGTGTGTCTTAGAGCCCTTTGACAGTTGGGACAAATTACAATAACTCATTATAGAAAACAGAAGAATTCCTGGACGAACCTAGAGTAAAAGCAGCGATTCCTCATTTTCAACATGGATCTGCTGAATGTTACTTTTCTCAAAATTCTTGAGTAACCCAGGATTCGAAGGTTATTCATGAACTAAACCACTTTTTCTTTTAAGGATGTAGAAATATCAATTAAAAAGTTGCTAATTTAGATTCTATACTCTTATTAGGAAAGGGGAGAGAAATAAAATCTTCGGAAAAAAAAGTCTAGGAATGGAATGACTAGGTTTTATAATCAGTGTATGTTTAACTTCTTAATGAACTACAAAGCTGTCTTTTAAAGTGGCCGTCCCATTTTAGAGTCCCACCAGCAGCGTAGGAGGGAGTTCCAGTTATTTTCTGTTTTTTTCAATGCTTGATACGGTCAGGCTGTTTAGTTTTAGACATTCTAATGGATTTGCTGTGGTATGTCCAAGTAGTTTTAATTTTAACTTTCCTAATGACTGAGGTCATTGGCTGTATTTGTTACCTGCATATCATCTTTATTGAAGTGTGTGTTCAGGGTCCTGTCTTCTTCCATATAAATTTGATGATTGGTTTTTCCATTTCTGCAAAGAAAGCTGTTGAAATTTTGATTGACACTGAATTCAATCTATGAATCACTTTAGGTAGAATTGGCATCTTTATTCTTCTTTGATTTCTTTTAGTATTGTTTTGTAGTTTTCCATGTGCAAGTCATTTACATTTTTGGTTAGATTTATTCCCAGATATGTGATTCTTTTAGTTGCTATTGTAAATGGATTTTTAAAAATATTTTTTTCTTCAGATTGTTAATGTCTAGTGTATAGAAACACTACTAGTTTTTGCGTGTTGATTTAGCCAATGGTAGGGTACAAAATTTGTTTTAGTTCTAGTAGCTTTCTTATAGATTCTTCAGGATTTTCTTTATATAGGATCATATCTGCAAATAGAAAAGTTTTCATTTCTTCCTTTCCAATTTAGATGCCCTTTATTTCTTTCTCTTGTTGAATTACTGTAGCTAGAACTTTCAGTCCAGTGTTGAGCCACACTGGTGACGGTGGGCAATCCTTGTCTTGTTTCTGATCTTAGATGGACAGCTTTTACTCTTGTACCATTAAGTTTTATGTTAGCTGTGGGTTTTTCATATATGCCCTTTTTCATGTGGAGGAATTTTCCTCCTATTCTTAGTTTTCTTATTGTTTTTATTAAGGCAGCATGGTGGATTTTGTTAGATGCCTTTTCTGTGTCACTTGCGATGATCATATGTTTTCTTTTGTTCTGTTAATGTGTTGTATTGTATCAATAGATTTTCTTATGTTGGACTGCCCTTGCATACTGGGATAAATTCCATTTGATCATATTGTATAATTCTTTTGATGTGCTTTTGGAATTTGTTTGCTAGCATCCTCTTTTTTCAAATTTTTCAAATTTTAAATTTTTTAGGAGGTACTGGGGACTGAATCCAGGACCTAATACACGTGAAGTATACACTCAACCACTGAGCTATACCTGTGCCACTGCTAGTATCTTCTTGAGGATTGTTGCACATATATTCATAAAAGATACTGGGAGTTGGAATCTTTTCTTGTGTGGCTTTGGTATGATGGTGACATTGTCCTCAGAGAATGAGTTTGGGAGTTTTCCCTCCTCTTCAAGTTTTAGGAAGAGTTTGAGCAGGATTGCTGTTAATTCTTCTTGTAATGTTTGTAAAATTCCCCTGTGAAGCCATCTGGTCCTGGGCTTGGCTTTGTTGGGAGGTTTTTGATTACTGACTCAATCTCTTTACTATTTACTGATTTGTTGAGGTCTTCTGTTTCTTGAGTCAATGTAGGTATTTGTATTCTAGAAATTTGTCCATTTCATCTAGGTTATCAAATTTATTGGTGTACATTTTTTCATAATATCCTCTTATAGACCTTTTTATATCTGTGTGGTCAGTAGTAACGTCTCCCTTTTCATTTCTGATTTAGTTATTTGTATCCTATTTTTTTTTCCATTCTAGTTAAAAGGTTTGTTGAGTTTATTGATCTTTTCAGAGGTACAGCTTTTGCTTTTGTTGATTCTCTCATTTTTCTAATTCTCTATTTCATTTATATTTTTTTCCTAATATTTTATATTTCTTTTTTGCTTGCTTTAATTTTTTCTTCTTTTTTGTAATACTCCAATTTTGAACTTAGGTCTCTGATTTCAGATTTCTTCTTTTTTAGTGTAAGCATTTAGAGCTATACACTTCCCTCTCAGCACTGCCTTGCTGCATCCCATATTTTTTTTGTATGTTGTGTTTTCATTTTCATTCACATCAAGATATTTCATAATTACCCTTGTGATTTCTTCTTTGACCTTTTGGTTATTTAAGAATATGTTGTTTAATTTACACTTATTTGTGAAATTTTTCCTATTCTCGCTTTGTTATTGATTTCTAGCTTCATTCCATTGTGGGTGGAGAGGATACAGTGTATAGTTTCAGTATTTTAAAATGTATTGAGACTTGTCTTGTGACCTAACAAATGGTCTGTCCTGGAGAATGATCCATGTGCAGTAGAGAAGAGTATGTGTTCTGCCTTTGGTTGAAGCATTCTAGATATGTTTGTTAGGTCTAGTTGACTTAGAGTATCATTCAAGTCTTCTACTTCCTATTATTCATCTTCTGTCAACATGTTCTCTCCATTATTGAAAGTGGCTTATTGAAATTTTAATGTGGAGCCATCTATTTCTCCCTTCAAATCTGTCAATATTTGTTTCATGTATTTGGTATACTACTGTTAGGTGAATATGTATCTATAATTATTATATCTTCTTGTTGAATTGACCGTTATATGAGTATATAATGACCTTCTTTGTCCCTCATAATTGTTTTTGACAAAACCTATTTTATCTGACATTACTATAGCTACTCCTGCTCTCTTTTGGTTACTACTTGCATGGTATATTTTTTTCCATCCTTTCACTTTCATCTTACTTGTGTCTTAAAGGTGAGTCTCTTAATCAGCATACAGGTGGGGCATGCTCTTTTAGCCACTTGGCCTTTTGACTGGAGATTTTCAGCTATTTACTTTTAAAGTATCTACTGAAAATGCAGGACTTCTGCCATATTTCTGTTTAGTCTTTGTAAGACTTACTCCCTTTTGGATACTTAGTTCTTCCATTAATGTCTACTTCCATATTAGGATTTTTTTTTTGTTTTGTTTTTTGTTTTTTGGTATTATACCATTTCGAGTCCCTTATTTCTCTCTGAATATATTTTTCATGTGTTTCCTTTGTGGCTAGTGTGGGGTTAAAATTTAACACCTACATCTGTAACAGTCATATTTGATTTGATACCAACTTATCTTCATCAGCATACATATACATTGTTTCTTTACCCTTTTATCCTCTACCTTTTAACTTGGTACATATTATATTTGTGCATTGCATAAACAAAAAAAATTTTTTTAAAGATTTATTTATTTCCCCCATGTGCCCCCCACCCAGTTGTCTGTTCTCTGTGTCCATTCGCTGTGTGTTCTGTGTCTGCTTGTCTTCTCATTAGGTGGCTCTGAGAACCGATCCTGGGACCTTCCAGAGTGGGAGAGAGGCAATCATTCTCTTGCACCGCCTCAGCTCTCTGATCTGCTGTGTCTCTTATCTCTCCTCTCTGTCTCTTTTTGTTGCATCGTCTTGCTGTGCCAGCTATCCATGTGCGCCAGCACTGCTGTGCAGGGCAGCATCCCTGAGTGGGGCAGTAGTCAATGCAGGCCAGCACTCTGCACGGGCCAGGTCACCTTCACCAGGAGGCCCTGGGCATCAAACCCTGGACCTCCTATATGGTAGATGGGAGCTCAATTGCCTGAGCCACATTTGCTTCCCAAAAGTATTTTTTCATACTTTTTTATGCATTTGCATTTTCCCCTCCCCTTCTGCCTGCCCTGCTCTTTCTGCTGTCTGTGCCCATTCCCTGTGTGATCATCTGTATCTGTTTCTCTTATTATCTTCTCCTTTTTTTCTCATCTAGGATTCGCTGTCACCTCCAGTTTGCTTCAGTTCCTGGTTTCTGCTGTACTTCACCTTGACTCTCCCCTTCATCTCTCTTTCGTTGTGTCATCATCTTGCTGCGTGACTCACTTGTGCGGGCACTTGGCTTGCCGTGCAGGCACTCATATGGGCACTTAGCTCACCACGCCGGCACTGGCTCCCTGAGCAGGCACGCTTCCTCTTTCTTTTTTACCAGGAGGCCTGAGGGTTTGAACCGGGGTTCTCCCACAGTGTAGGGGGAAGCCCTATCACTTGAGCCACACCCACTTGGCCTGCGTTTGCCTTTTAGCCTCTGTGAGAAGTTACAAGTAAAGTGCTTGGGGGTGTCCTAGGTCTCCTAGGCTTTGCTCTGTTCACTTCTTATTCATTTTTCTTTCTCTGCTACTCACCTTTATCATTTTAATTTTCCTGTCTTTGAGATTCTTTCTTCTGCCACTTCTAGTCTTCTTTTGAAACCATTTACAGTCTTTTTCATGCCAGTTATTGTGTTGTTCCTCTCCAGTATTTCTGTTGGTTTCTATTGAGCATCTGAAAGATAGTCCCATATTGTTCCTTCATTTTTTCCTCATTTCCTTTATTTCTTTCTCTGTGTTTCCAGGCTGGATCCACTGCACTGTCTCACGCTGTCTGCATGCTGCTTTTCTGCCCTCGGGACGAGCTCTGGGAGGGCGATCCCCTGCTCAGTCCTTCATGCTTCCACTGGGTACATTGGCGCTGACACTGGCACATCCCAGTACATGCACAGGGGCCCTCTGTTGTCTCTGAAATGGGGCTGGGGACCCACAGTGGGCGCGCCAGCCGGCTCCACCCTGCACTGTAGTGGGGCTGGTGGAGGGGTCAGCAAGGTCACCAGGAGCTTCCGCTATGGCTTTGAGGCTCCTTTTCTTGATTCAGCACTTGCCCAGTTATTTCAGCCCTTTAACTGTCGTTGGTGGTTGTGAGGAAATGTACTGTCTTCAAGAGGCCTCTGAGGCCTTTGCCCCAGGTGGTGTCGAACCACGGCTGCCCTCTGAGTGGGGCCCCCGTGATCTGAATGAGCTAATCCAAGGTACCAGTCTGGGATCAGCCCACACACCCCCAGAATTTGGAGGACTTGTTATTTCCCACCCTGGCACCAGCAACCTGTGCCATCTGCCTGCACGCCAGTCCCCACTGGGGCTGACCCGGAGCGCTGGTGAAGGGGATGGTAGCTGCTGTGGGGAGAGTGAAATTCACCAGTCTATCAGAATTTACCAGCCTCTTCTCCAGCTCTTCCTGAATGCTGCATTCCACTAGACTCTGGAGTTTCCAAGTGCAGTAGGTGATTCAGACAGTTCTTGGCAGTTCTAAAGTTGTTTTCGTGGAGGGGCTGGAGTGCCCTTCTGTGCCATCTTCCCACAGTCCTTGCCCACATCATGATTCTTGATCTAAGTTGGTCAAAGCAGAAATAATGTTCCTTTTTCTATTCTAATGCCTACCGTACATGATTCACATGTAAACAATTCTTGCTGCGCCATATTATTATGACAATTTTCTCGTTTTGTTGTAAAAGTGATTAATTTTGCTCTCCATGACTGGCTTTCCTTTGAAATCTGTTACTCATGTGCTGTGGGAGATTGCTCACATATGTCTCTCTCTCTGGCTGGTCTCCTGGGATTCTCTTTATCTGTTGAAGCACAGGATTTTTATTTCACTATAAAATGTTTTATAGTTTTTCTATAGCTCCAGTTGAGCTACTTTTAAACAATTTATATTTTAGAGTTTAGTTTAAAAAGCAAGCACTGCTGTCAACTTTAGATAGATGGCTGGGTATGGCAGCCTGAACTGAGGTCAGGTGTTTCAGTCTTCCTCTGAGATGGTTGCTGGTGAGGCAAGTGGTGAGGAGCTGGTCAAGTGGGCCAGGATATCTCTTCTTTATTAGTTTTGAATAGTCAGGATTTATGTAATGTTTGATGGGCCCACTAAGCCCTCAGAGGCCTTAGAGTGCTTATGCTTATTAGGCTCAGCCCTGCAGGCAGTCAGGGCTATAGCAATGAAAAGAGTACTCAGAAATGAGCTTTTTCAGAAATTTTTTTTTTTTAGTATAAGGAAATATCAAGAGGATTCAGTGTACCTCCCTTCCTTCCATGTGGTGTGTGATAAAGTTGGAATTTCCCTTTGAGTGCTTCTAGTATAGAGAGCTACTCCCCTTTCCTAAAATCTGTAGGTTTATCTTTTGAGAGATCTGTTCCTTTCTTATCCCCCTTAAAAAATGTCCAAGTATAAACCAGTTATCTTGAGGTGATAATCAGGGAGAAATGATTCAGTGCAGGAGGTGTGTATCTTTAGGATGTTCCTAGGAATGTCGCCCCACTATGGGTTTCCATACACAGCTGAACCTCAGGACTAACTCCCAATAGCCTGTGCAGTGAACCCAGAGAGACAAGGCAAAGTGATCCTGTCGTGAACACATGGTTGGAGTGTGGTGGAGACTGGCCTGTGTGCCTAAGAAATTAACTGGAGTATGTTCTTCAGGGTGGGAGTAGGATGGGGTGAGGAGTTGTTCAAGGTCACACTGTCAGATTTCATTTAAGAGATGAAAGACAGATGTACAATTTGCCATGTGTTAAACATTGTAAGGCCCAGTAGGCTTCAAGTCGTTAAAAAAAAAAAAACAAAAAACCACTGTGGGTTCTCCCTTGGTCTATACAGAGAAAAGAAATTCTTTGAACCTCGTTCACTTCCCAGAGAATCCTTAGCTTTTGGATTGCCTATGGATGGAACATATGGACGTGAAGATTTTTTCATCATGCCACACCACAGGATGTGGAGACAGGAGAGTCTCTGAGTATCTGCCCTGGTTGAGGCTGTGCTGTTCAATGACCAGAATGTTGTGTGAGAACACAGACTCTCCATGGATTTTGTTTGACCCTGAGTGGGGAGTGCTGCTGGCATCCAGTGGGTAGAGGCCACAGAAGCTGCTAAGGATTCTACAACGCACAGGACAGACTGCCACGAGAGTGCACCTGATCCCAATGTCAGTAATGGTGTTGAGGCTTGGGATCTACTACAGTAGAATCTGACTTTCTTCCTTTCTGAGCTACTTCTTTCATCATTCTTGGTGATTCCAGGCATGTGAATGATTAATCCTGCACTTTGGCCACTCAGTATCTCAAGGGACTTACTTTTAAATGTTCTGTCCCATCCCCCTGCATGCATTCCTGTGGACACATTCCTTACCTTGTCACCCCTCATAAGTGACCTGCTTCACAGCCTTGAATTCAAACACTCCACTCTTGACCACCATCTGTCCTTCGAGGTCACTTATGATAGTCCTCTCAGGAATCCTTGAACCTCACTGGGATACCTAGACCACTGACCCAGCTACTCTCACTATCTGCCAACCTCCTCATGTCTTCACTCCTTTTTGTTGACTTAGATCCCACAGTTTATCCATCCTATGCTCTTGAAAATACCTCAGTTCCTTTGCCCCCTTTCCTGAACATTACTCTCTGGTCAGAGCCACAACTTTCAAAAAGTCCAACTTTCCTCCTGTTCTGCACCAGCACCTGGTAAAATAAATCCTCTTGGAGAAAAACACACACTTTTCTGACTGTTTTCTCTTTAAGTTCATTGGCCATATGTCAACTGGGGATCCCTGCTGCATTATGTGCTTGATTCTCTTACACCTGTTCCCATACATAGCTGCCTTCTACTTTGATAAATTCCCCCTCCTTCCCAACACCAAATCTACCAGATTACAGGCAGGTGTACCCATACTCCTTTCTTCTGTCAAAGGCAAACCAAGTTTTCTACTTGCCCTTTGGTCCCATCCCCTTTTGCCTTTGTAAGATCTTTATTTCCACAGTTATCTTCTCTGACTCTCTTGTTAGGAAATACTATTCATGCTCTTAACCCCACATTCCTCTGTAGCTGTTGCTTCATTTCTCTGATAACCTTCATAACTAAATTTCTTGAAAGAGCTTCTGTAGGTGCTGTGTTCTTCGTCTTATAGTCTTCCTTAGCTACCTCATAGAGTTTAGGTTCATTTCATTACTGAGCTTGTACTTATTATTGTCGCTAATGATTTTCACATTGGCAAATACCATAGGCACTTCTTTGTTATTATGTACTTGACCTGAAAAGAGTTCTTAAAAAATTGAGCAACCTCACTTTCTTGACATATTCTTCTCTCTTGGCTTGTGTGGCACCAAACTCTCCACATTTTCCTGCTACCTTTCTAGCCACCATTTCTCAGTCGTCTTTGCTGATTCCTCAATCTGTATTTGACATCTAAGGTTTAGAGGGCTCCAGAGCTCCCATAAGTAAATTCATCCATGCTCTTGTCTTCAAATACTATTGTTAATAATTCTCCATTCGTCTCCCTTTCCAAGATCAAGCCACCTTTTTTTAGCTTGTTCTTTGCCCCAGGAGGCTGACCCAACCTTAGCCCTGCCTTCTAGTGTCTAGTTGGTGTCTGCTAGTAGGAAACACTGGCAAGATCAGAGGGCAGGAGGAGAAAGCAGTCAGAATAGTTATCCCCTACATGTTCTTCCTCCCTGGCCACAGCTCAGCTGAGTTCCTTTCTAGTGACAGCTCATGTCTGGGGCTCCTGTCCTCCCTGGTTTAGCTGTTCCTCGGCTCTGGTAATACCATTCCTTCCCCTGGTGCTTCAGGCCTAAGGATGCTGGTCCCTGGATGCCTCACCATCCTTTGCTGTTTCTCTTATGCTTGCCTCTGCATCTCTTAAAAAGTCTCTCCATTAAATCATTTTCTGTTAAGTTTGTTGGTGTGCACCATCTATTATCTGATAAAACTGATAGTTTTATCTGCAAACTTCTAATCTTTATCTCAACTTTGATCTTTCCTTTGAACCTCCAGAATCATGTGCTCAATTGCCTACTTGAAATATCCACAAAGATGTCTTAGGAGTATCTCAAGCTTTACATGACCAAATAGGTTTTTTGATTCTTTGACCCTTGCCCTTCTGCATGTAAACCAAAACTGCTTCTTCCTATTTTACTTCATCTCAGTAAAATATACTGTTCTCTATCCATGTAATATAACCCAGGATCAGCCTTTGTTCTCCTTAACATACCTCAATTAGTCTTTTTTCCACCTCCATTGCCATTGCCTCTGTCCAAGCCACCATGATCTCTCGCCTGGACTGCTACAATATCACTTTACTCTTCTGTCTGCCTCTACTTTTATCTTCCCTTCTGTCTGGGTGCCACATAGCAGCCAGATGTGACCTACTTAAACTGAAAACTATGTATCTCTCTCTAGCCAAAAACTTGCCTCGACTTGTAAACTATCTTAGTTTGCCAGTACTGCCATGACAGATTTGACACTCTGGTTGGCTTAAACATCAGGAATTTATTATCATGGTTTTGGAGGCTAGAAGTCCAACCTGAGGTATTGGCAGGGCTTGCTTTAATTGTAGTCTGTAGCATTCTGGCAGTCCTCTGTCCACGGGGCAGTCTCTCTCTCCCTCTATTTCTCTAGTTTCTGCTAACTTTAAGCTTTGCCTTACCTCTACTGACTGACAGTGTGGAGTTTCCTCTGGTTACAAGGATCCAAATCAAATGGGTTAAGGCCCATCCTAATTCAATTTGGCCTATCTCAACAGGATCTGTGAAGTTCCAATTCCCAGATGAGCCCACATCTTAACTTATAATAATAATACCTTCAAAGGAAACATTTAAGAATGGGTTCTTACTTACAGGACCAGAGTTAGGAATTGAACATGAGTTGGCGGGGGACATGACTCAATCCCCAACATCATCCAATTTAAAATAAAACCAAACCTGTTTACCCAGCTGTTTTAGATTGCCAAAGGGCTGCCAATACAAAGTACCAGAAATGGGTTGATTTTATAAGGGGGATTATTTAGAGTAAAAGCTTACAGTTCTGAGACTGTGAAATATCTAAGTCTCAGCACCATCAGAGCATGTTTTCTCACCCATGTCGGCTACTGTTGATCCTGTTGTCCAGCTGCTTGGCAAAGCATGATGGCGGCCAACCTCTGCCTGGTCCCTGCCTTCCCCTCTGGGCTCACCGTCTCTCCGAGCCCAGCTCCCAGGGCTCAGTGGTGGGCAACCAGGTGGAGGGCTTGTCTCTTTCCAGGCCTCGATTCTCAGTCTCCACTGCTCCGCTTTCTCCTGAGTTCAGCTGTGAGCTATCAGGTTATCATTTATATTAATTTAAATGCCTTTGAATGGTGTATGAAAGAGCCTATTTCTTATATTCATGATAACATTTATTATAAATATATACACATAAATCTGTATTTTATGGGCAAAATCCTCAAGTCATTCCCATTTACAGTTCTCTATAAGTAAATTTTTCTATTAACATATTTACTAGGAATTTTATTGTGGGTTGCCTACTCATGGCCTGTGACCATTTTTCTATGTATGTTTTTGTCTTTTTCTGAGGGGTTTATCAGAACCTTTCATTAAATTTTATCATGTGTAACTCCAGTATTTTCTTAGTTTTTCACTTGACTTTTAGTTGTGTTTATGTTGATTTTAGAGAAATTTTTAATAATTTTGAATCAGGTGGCTGACTTGGCCCAGTGGTTAGGGTGTCCATCTACCACATGGGAGGTCCGCAGTTCAAACCCCGGGCCTCCTTGACCCGTGTGGAGCTGGCCCATGCGCAGTGCTGATGCGCGCAAGGAGTGCCCTGCCACACAGGGGTGTCCCCCACGTAGGGGAGTCCCACGTGCAAGGAGTGCGCCCCGTAAGGAGAGCCGCCCAGCGCAAAAGAAAGTGCAGCCTGCCCAGGAATGGTGCAGCACACACGGAGAGCTAACAACAACAAGATGACGCAACAAAAAGAAACACAGATTCCCGTGCTGCTGACAACGATGGAAGCAGACAAAGAAGATGCAGCAAATAGACACAGAACAGACAACCAGGGTGGGGGATGGGGAAGGGGAGAGATATAAATAAATAAATAAATCTTTAAAAAAAAATTTTTTTTGAATCATATCTATGTACCTAAAGCTTTTAGATTTTGGTGTTAGGGTTTAAAATGTTTTTTCCCTCCCCTAACCTGAAAAATACTTACTGCGAATTCTTACGGTTCTAAAGTGGTTTATTTTCTAACATTGAACTCTTCAATGTACTTGAAATATGCTTCTGTGTTTTAAAATAAAAATCCAAATGTTTTTCTCCAAACATTTAATTTATTTAGCAAACACTTAGGGTATGTATTATATGCCAGGCTCTATTCTAAGTGCTTAATAAATATAACATTTTTTTTTTGAGGGTTAATAGCACTCTTATTTAAACATGTTAGATTTTTTTTTTAAACAGCATCATTATTACGTACATGAATTCAAAGCAAATATGCAGTTTTGTTTATACTATAGCGAGGTCAGGAAATCAAGGTGCAATTGCCACAACAGACCTTAATCTTCAGAGAACAGCATCTCTACAAGGCTGGCCTGAAGACACTCAGATTCTACCAGTTTTTGAGGAGTTCCATATTTAAGTAGTGTAGGCGCAGTAGTCACTTCCAGATTTTTTCTGAAGTCATTATTTGGATCATTCCAATAAGGTCTTTTTTCCTATGTGGCAGTAGATGAACACACATCCTTCACTATGTGCTTCAGCCCGTCTTGTATGACTGGTTCAGCCTCACACAGTCCGGGCACCAGCTTTTTCTTCCAGCATCCTTAGAACCTGTGAAGTAGGCAGAAATGGTCTTGCCATTGTGTTGCTCCTTAGCCTAGTCGAACTCTTCAAAGCCAGACGTGTGCACCTCCTTATAGTGCATCATCTCAGGATCTTGCCATGGACTGCAAGAGAAGTCCTTGGGTTCAGCTGCTGCGGGGCTGAGCCCCACATGGGGTGGGGCATATTACGTTTTTTTTTTTTAGATTTATTTTTTATTTATTTCTCTCCCCTTGTCCCCTCCCGCAGTTATCTGCTCTCTGTGTCCATTTGCTGTGTGTTCTCTTCTGTGACCACTTCTATCTTTATCAGCAGTACCAGGAATCTGTCTCTTTTTGTTGCATCATCTTGTGTCATCTCTCTGTGTGTGCGGCACCATTCTGGGGCAGGCTGTACTTTCTTTCGCGCTGGGCGGCTCTCCTTACGGTGTGCACTTCTTGCTCGTGGGGCTCCCCTATGCGGGGGACACTCCTGCATGGCACAGCACTCCTTGTGCGCATCAGCACCGCGTGTGGGCCTGCTCCACATGGGTCAAGGAGGCCCTGGGTTTGAACCTTGGACCTCCCATGTGGTAGGCAGATGCCCTATCCATTGGGCCAAGTTCCCTTCCGGGGGCATATTACTTTTTAATTCTCATAACTACCTTATGAGGTAGGCAGTATTTCCTCCTCATTTTACAGATGAACAATGCAAAGGTAGAGTAGTTGCAGAACTTGCCCAAGGTCCCAGAGCTGGTGAGTTGGAACATCTTGCTCCAGAGTCTGTTCTGCTAACCACTATAGCCTGCTGCCTAGGTAGTGTTAACTACTTCTCTCTCCCCTGGTTCTTAGGGTCCATTTATTCCCAGTTTAGAAAAAAACACTTTTAACATGATGTAAAGATGTATACATCTTTAGGTCTCTTTCTCAGTTGCTTAATTGATTTAACTTCTATTCTAATGGAAATACGGTACTATTTAATTTTGTTTTTCATTTAATTTCTTCCTCATTCTTTTTCAAATGTTTTACTACTTCTATACATTTTTTTACCAAAATCCTACTTGTAGAAAAGTGAAGACCTTTTCTATTATGTTTGTGTTCCACAGAATTAAAGATACTGCCTGTATTATAAGGAATAGTGTGGAGACTTAGTCATATGCATTCCTTCTTACACCAGGATGACACAACTTTACAGGTCACTGCATGTCAAGTGTTCATGGAATATATGAGATTGTAGAGTGCACGGTGAATGCAATGTTGGTGACAGAGTTAATGTACAATAACTATCTGTTTTAAATATAGAAATGAGGAGAGTGAGTTGGTTTCCGCATTCCTCTTAATTTTCACGTGTATGTTTTCTGTAAAACCTGTGTACCTAACAAGTATAATGCAAAGAGGCTTTGAAATCCCCCCTCTTACTGTGGAAGTTTCTGTTTACAGGGAAGGGAAAATACTGGATTTCCAGGGTTCCTCTCTCCTCCTCTATTGTCATTGCTATCACTACTGGGATGGTCAGGAAAGCAACTGAGCTCTGTAGTGACACTACAGGGACTCTCAGGTATTATTTTCATCAAACCTTTCTTAGTGCCTAAGCAATTTGGGATTACTAAGGAAAGGTTCAAAGCTCGAGTCCATTTTCCCTCAGGAGTTCCTTTAAAATTTCCTTTAGGAGCATGATCACTAATCATGCTCCCTGGCTTGGAAGATCCTTAGACTAGGATGAATGCACTTCTGAGAGAAATGAAAGATTATATCAGACACTAGTCATTCCAAACTAGGATGAACAAGGGGAAAGAATGAATATCATTGGTACCATGTTCTTTTGAGCTTTATGCTACATATGACACTTTTCCAGAACTGACCTGTAAATAAAATGCTGTGCTTTTTTGTTGTGTGGAATGGTTTTTTCTAGGTCAGGCTAACCAGACAGTGGTTTAAGTCCTAGACATAAATGATGTACTTCCATGAAGTATTTTTGAAGGGTTTCCTTGGAATATTCAACATATTTCATAATCAACTTTCTTATGAGAATTTGGAATATATATACTATATTGAGGGCAACATTGTTTTCAATGGATAAGACAAGGCATTTTTGCCCCACTGATATGAGGTAATTGTCAGTGCTGGAGGCTGATCCTTGAAAACAAAAAAAAACCCGAAAAATTTAAAAAGTGTTAGCTGAATCATGCATTTTGACTTGCGTTATAGTAGTGTTAAGGTTTGGGTTCAGTTGAAAAGTGAAGATAAATTGGACTTTCGTGGCTTGTGACAACAATCCTATTTTGCAGAACAGATTTATGGTTCTCTGTTACTAAATGTCAACATACTTCATTTTTCTGTGCACTTTGTCATTAATGAACTTGGTGATACTAGTCATTAAGTAAAATCAAATGCACACATAAAAATAGTTTAGGAATATTATGTGAAGACCAGAAAACAACTGTGTAGTAATCAATTTAATGATAATATTTTTACATTGTTATTTCTGCATGGATTTCTACTTTCAAGTGGTCATCCAAGGGCAAGCTACTTCCCATGATATATGGGCAGTGTTTGATTAATTGCTAGGTCAAGCTAAGGGTAGTGAGATTTTTATTTCACTGACTGGTGTTTTACTCTTACCATGTGCATACTCATTCTTGCTTTGATGTTTTCTCAGACTAACTCACTGCATTATATTACTGAGGAGAGGTAATTTAAATCCAGTAATTTTTGTAATGTAAAGTGTTAAAGGAAATGAGCAGCGTGTTTTAAAAATTAAATATTAAAATGTATTTAAAATGTGATAGTTGGGAAAAAAAGAACTATGAAATATTTGCTGGCACTTAGATAAGATGGTCTCTGTGAACATTGATAAGAATTTACCTACAGAAACCGTAAAGAAAATATACACGTTCAGATTTCCTGGTCATTTGTATGAGTTTAAAATTAAATGTTCTCTACCGGGAAATGTACCACCTAAGAATTCATGTTTAAAAAATTATTATTGTATTTTAAAAATTGTTGCAGCTTTTCTTTTTTATATAAGTGTTAACATTTAGATCTTTGTTGTATAAAAACTGAAATATACATGCCTTAGTTTGCCACAGGGCTGCTGATGCTAAGTACCAGAAATGGGTTGGCCTTTATAATGGGAATTTTATTTCGAGTAAAAGCTTACAGTTCGGAGGCTGTGAAATACCCAAATCAAGGCACCATCAAGATACTTTCTCATCAAAGTCAGCTGCTGGTGATCCTGGTGCCCTGCCACATGGCGATCAGGCACATGGCAGGGCCCAACTCTTCAGCCATGAGCTGTTCCGTGGACCCAGCCCCTCACGGGCCTCCCTCTTTCTATGCTCTGTGCTCTGCTGATTCTAGGCTCCCTAACCCCTCTATCACCCTCTCGTGGATTCTTTTTTTTTTTTTTTTTTTTTTAGATTTTTTAAACACCGCCCCCCCCCCCCCCGCCCCACAGCAGTTGTCTGTTCTCTGTGTCCATTTGCTGTGTGTTCTTTGTCTGCTTCTGTTGCTGTCAGCGGCATGGGAATCTGTGTTTCTTTTTGGTGCATCATCTTGCTGCGTCAGCTCTCCATGTGTGCGGAGCCATTCCTGGGCATGCTGCACTTTCTTTGGCACTGGGCGGCTCTCCCTACGGGGCTCACTCCTTGCACGTGGGGCTCCCCTACGCGGGGGACACCCCTGCGTGGCAGGGCACTCCTTGCGCGCATCAGCAATGCAAATGGGCCAGCTCCACATAGATCAAGGAGGCCCCGTGTTTGAACCGTGGACCTCCCATGTGGTAGATGGATGCCCTAACCACTGGGCCAAGTCCGCTTCCCTCTCGTGGATTCTTTTCTTGTACTCAGCTGAAGATGAACCTGGAGTTTTCTCTCTCCTTTCTCCTTTATCTCACATGGCAGAATCATAATGGCGCTTCCTTTTTCTCTGTGTCTCTAATTATATAAAGCTCCAGTAAGAGCAAGACCCACCTTGAGTTATGCCTCACTTATGTCCAATCACAACGGCCCTTCACTCACAGGAATGGATTAGTTCAAGAATATAATCTTTTTTTTTCTTCTGGGGATTCATAAAATAACTTCAAACTGTTTCAGTACAGAAAAGCCCAAGGAAGAAATAGAAATGAACCATTAATCCCATGCCCAGGTTAATCATAGTTAGCCTTTTAGTGTATGTTTCTGGGTTTGTTTCTCTCTCTCTATGTCTTTCTATAGTCACTGTTTCAGAGAAAGATAAACTATAGACAGTTGTCTCTGCACTGTTCTGATATGCGTGAAGTTCATTTACAACTGTATAGTTAAATAATACAAGTTCCCAGCAACATGGTTCAAATTTCAGTTACCACAGTATATTAACTCTGAGTAATCACGTAAAGTATGAACTTCACTGCTGGCTCTTCAATCAGCAAAACACTAAGTAAATGTTGGGAATTGACTCATGCCCCCCACAAAAGCCACGCTCAGGTCCCAACCCTTGGCTATGGGTGAGAACCTATTTGTAAATAGGAGCTTTGAAGCTGTTATTAACATGTACCCAGACCGAATGAGGATGGGCCTTGATCCAATTTGACTGAAGTCTTTATAAGCAAAGGAAATTGGACACAGAAGGAGAAACTTTGGGGAGCAGCCAAAAGCTGGAAGTCAGTGGAATCTGCAAGAGAGAGAAGACACAGCCATGTGCACCGCCATGTGACGGGAAAGCCAAGGAAACCCAAAGAAACCCAAAGATTGCCAGCAGCCAGAAGATGCCCACCCCAGAGGAAGCCATCCTTCCAGTCTCTGAAACCAGGAGCCAACCCATTGTATGGTATTTGCTTTAGGAAATAAAAATTGTAAGAATGTTCATTGCCACTATTCTAGGAATCTAGATGTGCAGCCAGAAGGACTTAAAGAAGGTGAACTTATTTACATTAATGAGGTAGATGGATGTGATGAAAAGAATGAAGTTGTCCCAGAGGAAATGATGCTGATAAGACATTTCACATTCAGTGGGTTCTTCAAGATGTCATTGAGCACAGAAAGGATAAAATGTTAAAAGGTAGATGACAATTCCTCAAGGCATAGAAAATGTGCTTACTCTGTTTTGTAAGGTATATGAGAATGAGGCAAGTCCTGTTCAGTTCAAAAAACACCAATTCTCAATGTTTCTGTTTCAAATTATAGTATATTTAATATTAAGTTTACTGTTTATTATTTTCCTATGAATTTATAACTGATAGTAAAATAGTTTTTAATATTTTGGCTACAAATTTTACATGTCATGGAATAATCTTTTCCCTTTTAAAACTTAAACTCACTTTGCAGAGTTTCAGCTTGCATGGCCATTTTGACAGTCCCATTCTACTGTGCAAAGTGAGAACTGCCTGCATAAAACTTACTATGCTTGTGGCCAGTATTTACACATAAGCATTTTACTTTTACATATATTATGGATCCTAAAATATGTTTTTATTTTTACTTTATCCAGTCACCTTTTGAAGAGATTTAAAAATGATAAAAAGTAAGCCTGGTATATTTACCCGCATATTTTCTATCTCAAGTGATCTTCATTCTTTTTTATGGATCCAAATTTCATGTTTACTTTTCCTTGTCTGAAAATGTTCTTTACCATTTCTTTTAATGTAAGTTGCTAGTGAACAGTTCCTTCAGGTTTTGTTTGCTGAAAAAGTTATTTCACCTTCATCTTTGAAGAATATTTTCACTAGTATACATTTTAGTTTATTGCTTTTTCTTTCAATGATTCCAAGATGCTATTTTGGTGTCCACTGGCTTACACAATTACTTATGAGTCTGCTGTCATTTTTATGTTTGTTTTCTTTTTCATCAGACTGTTAAGAAAGCCTGGTTTAGAGTCTTGCAGTGATTTTTCTCTTACCACCTGTTTCCTTTGTTCCAACTCCATTTTGGTGCCTTACAACTGGCGTATCCTGTAACCTGTCTGCCCAGATGGCTTTAAAACTGGCCTGTTTTCAACAGCAATCTTTTGGAAAAGAGCTTTTAGTTCCTGTGTATAATTTGGACATTCCAGTTAGTACTACTAATTTTTACTCTATTTAATCTAATTATTTTTATCTTTGCTCATCATATATTAGCATCTTTTATAAAAAATAACGAGATCATTTTAAAATTGTCTTCAAATTTAACATCAGTAAAATGCAAAAAAAATTCTTATAGTGCTAGTTAATAAACACTGAGTTTAAACATTGTATCTGTGACATTTGCTGATACTTATCAGAGAGTTGTAATTTTTTTTTCAGTTTATGTACATCAGTTCATGTGATAAATATTAGGGGACATTGCTGTGTGCCAGTTCCTTTATTAGGCTCTCAGACCACTAAGATAAATAGTTAGCCTTTGCCTTCAAGTGCATTTATCTAGCTGTAAACAAGGAGATAAATACTATTGGCAATTGACAGTGTTAGAGTGCCAGGTGAGTATTTCATTGCTTTTATCAAATTACCTGTAAGCTAGTGGTTATTTCCCAGGATTTAAAAGTATGTGCCTACATGACAGTAAGTGTGCACTTCGTTGCATTTGTTTCTCCTGGCAGAATTTTAAGATGCTGTGTTCTCCATATGGGCTTCTGGTATTATTCCAAAGATTATGCATGCTGCATACCAAAGGGGAGTCTGCAGAAGTAATTAACATTACTGATCAGGTCACCTTAAGCTAGGGAGAGATCCAGGTACACCTAACTTAATGATGTGAGCTCCTGAAGAGAAGACTGATTTGTTTTCCCCAGCTGGTTGCAGAAGGGGAAGTCAGAAAGATTCAACTACAAGCAAGAAAGTCCAGGGAATTCCACTCCTGGCCTGGGGGTGGACGGTGCTGTGGGCCAGGGTCTGAGCGTGTGCTCCAGTGGCTGAGTGTAGTTGTCCCCTCTTCCCTGGCCAGGAGCCTGTAAGAAGAGGGGCAGTGCAGTCTTAGAACTCTGGGGAACTGAGCTCCATTAACCATCTAAATACACTTGGGAGAGTTTTCCACAGTGCCTCAGGTAAGAGCTCAGCCTGACCACACATACTGGTAACAGGATAGCAGTCTTGGGATGCCCTGCAGAGAACCAAGTTGAGCCTGCCAGGACTTCTGACCAATGGCAACTGTGAGATAATAAGTGAGTGTTGTTTTAGGCTGCTAGGCTTGTGGCAATTGGTTACGCAGCCATAGAAAAGGAATACAGTCAATACGTCCTTTCATGCCCATATCTTAGGTGTGCCTGGAAGCTCCTACTACCCTTTATCTAGGGAAAGGAATTGGAACATTCAAATTATCTTTCCAAGGGGCATCAGAAAATTTGCTTTTCCATTTATCCTTCTGTTATTTAGCCTTAATAGCAGTATATAACAAATGTTATGTTTTATATTTGTAACTTTCTTTGATGTCAAAGTGAAATCAATATGTGTATTTAAAAACATGAAACATTAATTTTTGCTACTAGCACTTCACTGATTGTATAAATTATACCTATTAGATTATTATGCATTGCATTTTTTTATCTGTGATTTATGTGGTATATGCATATATTTCTTTAAGATTGAAAAAGTTATTTAAATTCATTGCAGGAAATGATTTCAATTGCCTATACCATTTTTAATGCTGAAAACAATATTTACTGACTTATATACCTGCGAATTATTGTTCTTTCAAAGGCATATTTTTTGGAAGAAGATTTGCGATGTATCTACTCAAACAGTTTTATGAATATTAATTTACATAATATGAAAGTCTGTTTTTAGTCATAATCATAGGACCCTCAAAATAGTGTGTAACTTTTCTGAGTTTATATATACTGTCATGTTTTTTCAGTTAGTTCAGTTCATTTTGTTGGTTTTGTATATGTAAATTAAAATGTCTATTTTAATTTTTCATCCCTAAATAATTGATGCCAAACATGTGGAGCATAGGTAGAATTAAAAAATTCATTTGTGGATTGCCTGCCAACTTGTTTCTTTTAGATCTTTTAGAGTGGCCTAAGATGGAGTTTTTTTGGTTGTTCTTTTGGATGGACATATTGAAATATCATTCACATAAAACATTTACTCTTTCAAAACATGAAATGCAGCAGTTTTTACTGTATTCATAAGGTTGTGCAGCCATCACCACTAATTCCAGAACATAATAATCACCCCCAAAAGAAACCTTGTACCTGTAATAGTTATTCCCATTTCCCTCTGTATTAGTCGGCCAAAGGGGTGCTGATGCAAAATACCAGGAATTGGTTGGTTTTTATAAAGGGTGTTTATTTGCGGTAGGAGCTTACAGATACCAGGCCATAAAGCATAAATTACTTCCCTCATCAAAGTCTATTTCCACGTGTTAGAGCAAGATGACTGCTGACCTCTGTGAGGGTTCAGGCTTCCCTGGTTCCTCTGGGCTCAGCTCCTCTGTTTTCTCCACAAGGTCAGCTATAGACTATCAGGTGAACGGCTCTGTCTCTCTTCCTTGGGCTCCAGCTTCAGCAACAAAGTCCAACATCAAAACTCCACCATTAAAATCTCCCAGCTCTGTCCTTTGCCATGCCTTTTATCTGTGAGTCCCCACCTACCGAAGGGTAGGGACTCAGTGCCCTACTGGCATAAGAAGTTTACATGATTACGTAATAAAGCAAACCTCGGAATCCAATATAATCTAATATGCCCAGAGGAAAAGGTGAGTTTATAAACATAATCCATTATTTCTTTTTGGAATTCATCAATAATATCAAACTGCTACACCCTGTATACCTGTATCACTAGGCAACCACTGAACTACTTTGCATCTTTATGGATTTGCCTATTTTGGACTTCTCATTTCAGTAGAATCATACAATATATGTCTTTTTCTGGATTCTTTTACTTAGCATAATGTTTTCAAGGATTATCCATGTTGTAGCATGTATCTGAACTTCATTCCTTTTTATGGCCAAATATCAGATTATATGGCTGCCCCATATTTTCTTTAGTCATTCATCAGCTGATGGTCATTTGAATTGTTTGTATATTTTGACTATTGTGAATAATGCTGATATGAACATTTGTATACACATTTTCGCATGTTTTTACTTCTCTTTGCTATATGTATGGGGTGGAATTGCTGAGTCTTACAGTAACTGTTTAATTTTTGAAGGAACTACCAACTGTTTGCCTAAGTGGTTATACCATTTTACATTCCCACCAGCAATATACAATATGTGAGGATTACAGTTTCTCTATACCCTTGCCAAGACTTAGTATCTGATTTTTATTATAGCCCTCCTATGGTGTGAAGTGTTATTGCATTGTGGTTTTGACTTGCATTTCCCTGATGACTAATGATGTTGAGCATCTTTTCATGGCTTTACTTATGTGTATATATATGTATGTGTATGTGTATATATATATATATATATTTTTTTATATATATATATTTTTTACTGTATGTGTATATATATATATATATGTATGTGTATATATATGTATGTATATATATATGTATATATATTTATATACACACACACTTTATATATATATATACACACACACACACTTTTTTTGGGAGAAATTTCTGTTCAAATCCTTTGCCCATTTTTATATTGGGTCATTTATCTTTTATTATTGAATTGTAAGAGATGTTTATGTATTTCTAGATAATAGACTCTTATCAGATGTATCATTTACAGAAACGTTATCCCATTCTGTGGGATGTCTTTTCACTTTTTTTCAGAGTATCCTTTGAAGCACAAAAGTTTTTAATTTTCGTGAAGTTCAGTTTATCTGTATCTTTTTTCTATTGTTGCTCAACATTGGATGTCATATATAAGAAACCATTGCCTAATCAAAAGTCTTGAATATTTATACCTATGTTTTCTCCTAATATTTTTATCATTTTAGCACTTACATGTAGGTCTGTAGACCATTTTATGTTCTTATTTGTATGTAGTGTGAGGTAGGGGTCTTAATTCATTCCTTTGCCTGTGATATCCAGTTGTCCCAGCATCATTTCTTGAAGAGACTTTTCTTTCCAAGGCCATTGAATGGTCTTGGCACCCTTGTCAAAAACCAATTGGCAATAAATGTGTGTGTCAGTTTCTAGACACATGCCTATTCCATAGGTTTGTATTTCTATACTTAAGCCAGTATCACACTGTTTTGACTACTGTAACGTAGTAGTAATTTTGAAATCAGGAATTCCTGATTCCTGCAATTTTTTCTTCTTTTTCAAGATTGTTTTGACTATTTGGGGTCCCCTGAATTTCCATAAGAATTTTAGGATTTTTCAATTTCTGCAAAAAAACACACAAAAAACAACCAAAAAAAACAGATGATAGAGATTGTGTTGAATCTATAGATTAATTTAGGGAGTATTGCCATTTTAACTATTTTAAATCTAATTCATGAAAATGGGGTGCTTTTCCATTTATTTAGGTCTTTAATTACTTTCAGGGATATTTTATGGTTTTTAGCGTACCATCTTGAAAACTTTTGTTCAATCTATTCCTATATAATACATACTTTTTGGCACTATGCAAATAGAATTATTAATTTTGACTTTGGATTGTTCATTGCCAGTGTATAGAAACAACTGATTTTTACATGTTGATCTTGTATATTGCAGCTTTGCAGAATTCATTCATTTTAGCTCTTTTAGTGTGTGTGTGAGAGGGAGGGAGGAAGGAAAGGAGAAATAAAGAACAATCCTTAGGATTTTCTACAGAGAAAATCTTGTCACCTGCAAATGGAGATAATTTTACTTTTTCCTTTCCATTCTGGATGACTTTTCTTTTTTTCTACCTAATTTCCCTATCTGTAATCTTTAGTATAATGTTGAATATATGTGAAGAGAACATCACTGTCTTTTTCCTCATCTTAGGAAAGTTTTTAGTCTTTCACCACAAAGTTTGATGTTAGCTATAGATTTTTCATAGACACCTTTTATGAGATTGAGGACGTTCCATTCTATTCGTAGTTTTTTTTGTATATTTTTAAAAAATTAAAGGGCATTGGATTTTGTCAAATGGTTTTACTATGTTTATTGGGATGATCATGTGTTTTTTTTCCCCCTTTATTCTCTATATATGTTGTTTTACATTGATTTAGTATGTTGAACTAACCTTGTGTTCTTCAGATAAAATTTGATGTATAATTCTTTTTAAAATGATGTCAAATTTGGTTTGTTAGTATTTTCCTGAATATTTTTGTATCATAGTAATAAGGGTTAGTAGCATATATTTTCTTTTCTTGTGATATCTTTGTTTTGGTATCAGGGTAATATTGACCTCATCAAATGAAGTCCATTCCTCATATGTTTTGGATGAGTTTGTGAAGGATTTGTTTTAATTCTCCTCAAAATGTTGGGTAGACTTTACCAGAGAGGGATATCTGGTCCTGAGCATTTCTTTGTGTGATATTTTTGGTTACTTATTCAATGTTTTTATTTTTTATAGTTCTATTTGGATTTTCTATTTCTTCTTGAGTCAGTTTTATAGTTGGTTTCTTTCTAGAAAAATTTCCATTTAATCTAGGCTGTTAGTTTTTCCCCAGTAAGGTCAGTAGTAATCTTCCTTTTTTCATTTCAGTTTTAATCATTTGAGTCTTCTCTTTTTTCTTCTTCAGTCTAGCTAAAATTTTGTCAGTTTTGTGGAGTTTTAAAATTTGTTAATCAGTTAATTTGTTCCATTTATTTTATGTATTGTTTTTCTATCCTCTGTTTCATTTATTGCTCTAACCTTTATCATTTCCTTCTTTCTGCTTTCACTAGTTCCTTAATGTGGAAGTTTAGGTTGTAATTTGAGATTTTTTCCTTCTCTATTTTTTTCTCCACAAATATATTTTTTAACTAATAAACTTTATTTTGTAGCAGTTTTAGGTTTACAGAAAAATTGTGCAGAGTTCACATAAACCTTCTCTCCTCCCTGCAGTTACTTTATTGTAAACATCTTGCATTAGTGTGGTTACATTATGATTGATGAACCAATATAGACACAATTACTATGAACAAAAGCCCATAGTTTGTTAGGTTTCATTCTTTGTATTGTAAAATCCTATATTCTTTCTTAATGTAGACATTTGGAACTATGAATTTCCCTCTGAGCTCTGCTTTTGCTGCAGACCCTATGTTTTGGTATATTGTGCTTTCATTTTTGTTCATCTCAAAGTATTTTCTAATTTCTCTTGTGGTTTCTTTTAGCATTGGTTATTTAGCAGTGCATTTTTAAATTTCCACATATTTGAGACTTCCCCAAATTTCCTTCTATTTATTTCTAATTTTATTCTCTTGTGATCAGAGAATATACTTTGGAATTTATGGAGGCTTGTTTTACAGCCTAATATATGGTCTATCCTAGAGAATGTTCCATGTGACTTGAGCAGACTGTGTAACTGCCTGTTTGTTGGAGAGAGTATTTAGTATATGTCCATTAGGTCTAGTTTGTTTCTAATGTTGTTCAAGTCTTCTATTTCCTTGTTGATTTTCAGCCTAGTTCTATTCATTATTGAAAGTGTGACATTGAAGTTTCCAGCCATTATTTTGAAATAGTCTATTTTTTCCTTTAATTCTGTCGGTTTGAGCTTCATGTCTTTTAAAAGAGCAGTTATCAGGTGTATATTTATATTTGTTATGTCTTCTGGTTGGATTGACTCTTTTACCATTATAAAATATCCTTCTTTATCTCTAGTAGCAAATTTTGTCTTAAAGCCTCATTTGTTTGTAATTAGTAGAGCCATGCCAGCTCTATTTTGGATGCTGTTTGCTAAGTGTATCTTTTTCTATTCTTTGACTTTCAACTTGTGTCCTGAAAGCTATAGGATGTCTATCATAGATAGTATATAGTGTAATTATTTTTTATTCATCCTGTCAGTCTACTAGTTTTAATTGAAATATTTAAGCATTTTACATTTCATTTAATTATTGATAGTATAGGCATTATGTCAACCATTTTGTTATTAGTTAAATATATATCATATGCCTTCCCCCTTTCTCCCCCGTTTCTGCTTTCTTTTATGTTAAATACATATTTTTTAATTTACCATATTCTCTTGTTATTTCTTGTACCATATTTTTGGGTTATTTTCTTAGTGATTGCTTGGGGATTACAATTAAAATCTCAATTTGGAACACTCTACCTTAGTTTAGTCCACCTTCATTTCAACTGTATACAAAAGTATTCCTCCTATATAGCACCTTTCTCTCTCCTCTTTTTTGCTGTTGCCATGCAAATTACACCTTTTATATCTTGTATGCCAATCAATACAGATTTGTTGTTATTATTATTTTTAAGATTTATTTATTTTATTTATTTCTCTCCGCTTCCCCCCCACCCTGGTTGTCTGTTCTCTGTGTCTATTTTCTGTGTGTTCTTTGTCCACTTCTGTTGTTGTCAGCGGCACGGGAATCTGTGTTTCTTTTTTGTTGTGTCATCTTGTTGTGTCAGCTCTCTGTGTGTGTGGCGCCATTCCTGGGCAGGCTGCACTTTCTTTTGCACTGGGTGGCTCTCCATACAGGGCACACTCCTTGCGTGTGAGGCTCCCCTACGCGGGGGACACCCCTGCGTGGCACGGCACTCCTTGTGCGCATCAGCACTGCGCATGAGCCAGCTCCACACAGATCAGGGAGGCCTGCTTCCCCAGATTTGTTATTATTGTTCTATGCAATTTTCTTTTAAATCTGATATGAGGAAAACGATTTAGAAATAGCTGCCAAAAAGTGAAGCTATTTTCTGTAAATGCTTTTGTCACGCGCCCCTCTGGCAAAGGCTTGTTTCCCTGGGTTAACTCAGAGTCAGGTCAAATAAAGCAGACTTGTAATAAAACAAAGCTATCCTTAAGAAATGAAGGAGAAAGTAACAGTATTCTTATGCAGGAGAGAATTTTCAGAGGTCCTTTTTCATTTTTACTGACTGTATCTGAATTCATCTTACTTTATTTTCTTCTTCCTAAATTTCCTATACATGAGAATGCTTACTTTTTTTTTTTTTAAGATTTACTCCCCCTATCCCCCCCCAACCCCCCCATTGTTTTTTGCTCTCTGTGTCCATTCCCTATGTGGTCTTCTGCATTTCTCTTTTTGTCTTCTCATGTTTTTCCTCTAGGATTCAGAGGAATTCGATCTTTGGATCGATGTAGAGAGAAGTTCCCTGTCAATTGCGCCACCTCAATTTCTGGTCTCTGCTGTACTTTGCTTTGACTCTCCCCTTCATCTCTCTGTTGTTGGGTCATCATCTTGCTCCGTGACTCACTTGCATGGGCACT
Organism: Dasypus novemcinctus; assembly: GCF_030445035.2. NCBI lineage: Eukaryota > Metazoa > Chordata > Mammalia > Cingulata > Dasypodidae > Dasypus > Dasypus novemcinctus. The sequence goes on along the minus strand of NC_080698.1, from coordinate 2,761,806 downwards.
TGATCACGACGGGGACACTGGCTCACCATGCGGGCACTCATATGGGCACTTGTCTTAGAATGTGGGCACGCGTGCGGGCATTCGGCTCACTGTGTGGGCACTGGCTCACCACACAGGCATACTTTCTCTTCTTTTTCACCAGGAGGTTCCAGGGATCAAACCTGGGGCCTCCCATATGGTAGATGGAGGCCTTATCATTTGAGCCATTTCCACTTCCGAGAATGCTTACTTTTTAAAAGCATTCCTCCAGCACATTGTATATTCAGTTGCAAACGATTTCTGGTACCTAGAAATGCACAGGATTAGAAATTTATTTATGAATTTTATTAGGATATTCATTTTGCTGAAGTGGAACTTTTCCTTCATTTTAGTCAGATTCTTCACTCAGCTTTGTTCTTGTCATTTAAAAACAAAGTCCTGTGTTCTGTGGAACTTAAATTACTAGATTTTGGGAAAGAGCACTGACTAAATAAACCAACTTTAAGAAAAATTAGATTGGAAATACTGTAAATCAATACCTTAATAACATTAAGGGATAGTTGCTTAAAAGTCTTCATAGTGAACTGAAATATCATGTGGTATGCTTTCTGATTTTAAATGCTTTTCTTTATATACATGTGTTTACATACACCTAGGTATCATGGTATTCTTCTGATCAGTCTTTTTTGGACTGCATTTCTCAGAAGTCAACTTTTATTAATGCAGTTAGTTGTTGTACATTTTAGTTACATATTCCTGAATTTATATATGAAGTTAATTTTTTAATTAAAGACACTGTCCCAAATTGTCTATGTCCACCTCTGAGAAATTGCCTCTAGTAAGATAAATTGCTGCTGCTGTGATTTCCTCTGCTTCCTGGGTGAGCAGAAGTAACTGCAGGCTGGGCTGACCTTTCGGAGAGCTCAGATTAGGCCCTGAGGGTACTACATTTCAGCATGAAAAAAGTCTTTTTATTTTATATTATTTTATTTATTTTTCACTCTTAAACTTTTATTTTGAAATAGTTTCAAATTTACAGGACAGTTGCAAAAATAACACAAAACCCATAAAGAGAATTCCAACATACTCTACCCCCAGATATAAAGATATTCGCTTATATAGCCCGTTAAGTGCAGTGATCTAGTTTAAGAAATTTACTGTTGATAGAAAGCTTACAGCCTATAGTCCATTTCTTTCATGTGTCTCAGTATCCTTTTGGGTCTTTTGACTTCCATTACTAGTTCCAGTCCAGGATCATGGATTCCAGTTATTATTTCTCCAGTCACTCTTTTTTTAAATTGGGAAAAGGTATACAGAGCATGATGTTTCCCATCTCTACCACTCCCAAGCATACTGTTAAGTGGGATTGGTCACAACACTTATTACGCTATCCTCACCACCATCCGTTACCAGAACTCTCCTATCACCTGCACCCGTTATGCATGAGCTCCCTGTACCCCTGCTCCTTGCAACCTGTACTCTTTATTTTCTGCCTCTATGAATTGGCACATTCTCGGTATTTCATGTGAGCAGAATCATACACTAGCTGTCCTTTTGTGTCTGGCTTATTCACTCAACATGATCTCTCCAGGGTTCAGCAAGGTTGTTACACGTATCAGAACTTCATTCCTTTTTATGGCTTTTGGAGAAAAAGGGTGCTCACTGGAACACAGAGTCTGATATGACCACAGGCAGAGAATTTATTGAGAAGCTCTCCCAATGGAGGGGGTCTGAAGAACAGACTTCAGCGACCCCACCATCAGGCTGGGGGTCTGAAGAGAGACTTCAGCCCACTCCTGGAAGGGGGAGGTGTTTGAATTTATACAGAACTTTCCAAGGTGGGGAAATGATTGTTGGCAGGAAGGGGTCGAGAGTCCAAGTGAGGTGTAGGGGCCAATAGGAAGCCCTAGAGGTGAAAATTTTCCCTGATATGGCTAGAAGGTAGTAGGCTAGGGAGTTATGGTTGCTTGGAATGCTGCAGGAGCAGATGTTCTTTGATCTGTAGGGATTAAAGGGTTTGTTTATCTCCATTTGATATGTAGGTACTGAAAGTTTTTATCTCCCTCTGATATGTGGATAGTGAAGGTTTCCATCTCCCTCTGTTATGCAGGTAGGGAAGGTCTCCACTTCCCTTTACTCCCATCTCTGTGGCTTCTTTTTTAACCTGTGGGGGAAGTGCGGTGCCTGTAGGCTTATGGGGGAGGGGGTTAGCCTTTCCCCGATGCATATTAGGGGGAACTGAGCTGCAGCTTGTTAATTATTGCAAACCTCTAACATTCCTAACTCTTTGTTTATATATGTGTGTTTGTGTATATATATATATAGGGGGGGACCTGGGTATTGGCGTATATGGTACTGGGCAGGATGGGAGGGTAAGGGGATTTGGGGTGTTGGCTTGATCTGTCTACCCTGCTGTCAAGGGGCAGAGAAAAGAAGTTCCATTCCATACTGTACAGTGGGCTGTGTTTTCAGGTTCGCAGGTGTTGGTGTTCTTGTTCACGCAGCAGAAAGATTCCATTTACATGTTCCTGGGTTGTTGACTGTGTGATTTGATGTATGATTTGGACAAGAAGCTATAAGAGACAAGGACCAAAAAGAAGCAGTAGCAATACTATTAATAATGGTGTTATAATGGGTAAAAGGATTGATTTTAAGGGTGAAGAAAAATAAGGAAGGAATGAGGATAGCCATGAGTGATTTCCATGGTTATTATCTCAGGCTCTCTCAACGATTTTTATGTTTTCTTTCAGGACTTAAGTTTTTTTGTTTTTTTTTACCTGACCAGTTCCGTTAATGTAAAAACAATTTCATTTATGATTGCACAGATGCCTAGTAAATCCTGTTGGATTAGGGACAGGTTATCTGTTATCTGTTATTGGGGCAGGGGAGATTTAAAATTCTCAACTCTTTTTGATATGGTTGGGTGGAGAGGAAGAGCAGGAAGGCATTGTGGGATTCAGCTATTGTTCCCCTTTTGATGTTGAGATGTTTTGACTTCTGGCTCAGCGGCTGGCACTACATTTTTGCAGCAGGAAAAGATCATATACATGATCATGGGTGACATCTTGGACGGCTGTCTGGATAAACTGAGTTATTATATGGAAGACGTGTGGACCTGCTGATAGGAGGAGAATGAGAGTTATAATTGTGGTAAGGATAAGGATTAACCAGGAAATGTAGGGTGGGCTGTGAGGTTATGGCTTCCAGGAGTCTGAGGAGAAGGATTAATAAGATTATACATTCAGCATTAAACAATGGTGTTAATGGTTGACAGTGAAATGATTTGATGGGCTTATACACATAGAATTTTAGCTGGAATAAGAGACTTTAGATTATTAACTGTGGTTTCATAACAGTGTTTTTGAGTGATTTTTCATGGATTTAAGATTCCCAACCAGCAGAGCTGCATACACCAGTTACGGTGATCAAAATGACCATATTTTCCCCAGTTTATATAGTTTGAAGCATAGGCAATAACAAATTATTATTACTTCCCTTTTTGGCCTTGGAGCAGCTGGCACTTTAACTTGTAATTTAGGCTTAGTCCATTGTTGTGAGGATTCAGTTACAAGGTCACAAGAGTCCCCTTGCAGTGTCGGCAGCACTGAAAGCATACCTTGCCCCCTCTGAGAGAGGGAGGGACCCATGTAATCCACTTTCCTTCGTGCTGCTGGAGTCTGTGCTTGGCCAGTATGTTTCATCCAGTGAGGTAATGGCCATAGTCATTGGAGTGAGCACGACGGACATTAGTTGGTGATGTTTATGGGCTGCTGGTGAGGCAGTTGGAACTGCTGGACTAGGCACCACAAGGTCTGGTATCCATGATATTTGCTTTTTTGGTGGAGTCACTCTCCTGCTTTTTGGGTTTCAGTGGTATGGTTCTGGATTTTCATGAGGGCATCTGCCTTAACAGTCCCAAGAGAGATGTTAAAGAGGGGGGAAGGGAGCAGGGACATGATAAATCGTTATCTGTCACTGCTGGCAGGTGGTCCATATGTTCTTCCACAGATTTCTCTTCTCCACAGAGGGCAGCTCACAACAGTTTGTTGTTCTTGTCTTGCACTTTGTTTTCTTCTCACAATTGTGACTAAAACTCAAGTGGTATTTGTTTAGAAAGTTGACTCTGCCACCAACCCCAGCCAAAGCCAATACTGGTACTGGCTATATCCAATTTACAGGGTAAGTTAAGATCTGTCCCCTTACTGCTTGAGCCTGTGTTATTGTTTTAAAAGCAGCGTGCTGGGAGGGGGGCTTTCATTTCCATGCATAACTTTTTCTGGTTAACATATATAATGGTTTTAATATCTGAGCTAAATGAGGGATGAAGGGTTTTTAGTATCCCAATGATATGAGAAAACATTATACTTTATCAGTTACAACAGAGGGTACAATTTTTTGTTTTACTTTACTAAGCACCATTTAAGAATGAGATAGACAGTCAGGACTTTGTAGCTTGTTTTAATTGTTTACTTATTGCAGGCTCTTAAGATAAACCAGTTTTATTTTAGGACAAAATTATCTTTTTTCTTAAGAATAAAACATTGTATATATCATACATACATAAGTTATTAAAATGATTTTGGAAACTGTCTCAAAGCAAATTTTTAGAACATACAATTATTATGATTATATTAATTAGCAGGTGTTTTATTTTAGCAGTGTAGGACAAACTTTTCATTATTTTATGAAAACTTAAAATTTCCTATGGAATTAAAATTATTTTTCCTTATTACCACTGTAATATGTAGACTGAGGTGGCTTCTAATCATCAATTCAATTTCTGTTTAATAAGGATTTTTTCTAATTAGCCATTTGAATATTTTAGTTTAAGTAATGCTTTTACAAACTTTTTATAACTATTCATAACCACAAAGAGTATAGTTACTCTGCCTTCACAGAACACATTCCTTTACTCAATGCTACCACAATATCTTCTACAACTTGTCATATGCATTTAAGTTTTGTCTTACATACTTCCATTCTGATTTTATGAAAACCAGCCATCTTATCTTAGGACAAAACACACTTTTTTGAACAAACTTACCAAATTTCAGTCAGCACTCCTACAAACTTTTTACCTTTTTCAATATCCATTTAAGTTCCACATTCTATTTTATTCTGTGAAGAAAAATAAACTATTAATTTGAATTTAGACAAGAACTGTCTTTTATGAAGAGATTTGTAGCAGTTTCATCAGTTAAGACTTAAAATTTCCATTAAAGATTTTTTTAGCATTCATACCTATTTATTAATATAAGTGCTTGTTTAATTTTTGGACATTTGAATAGAGTTCTTTTAGGAATTAATATTACCATCTGGAGATACTAAAATATACCCTGGTATTGAACAAACACAAAAAGTTATGCTGCACAGAAACACAAAGTTTATTACTTCTTTGGTATGGCTATTTTTACTGCCTTCAAAATTTCATTTTTTGGAATTAATGTTATTTGTAATATGCAACCTTGTTTATGGAAACATGTTTACTAGTAATCAGCAACAGTTAGGAATATTTGAGCATGGTAAATGCTCTTAAACTTTAACACTTTAGATAGATATTTAGCATGTATATTTTGGATTATTGCTTTTTAGAAATATGCTTAGACTTAAGAGTCAGTTGAAAGATTACTTGTAAGAGGCAAGCAATTGTAGGTTAAGGAAGGTTATTCGGGACAGCTGGGTATTGGTAAGTTGTGAGGGATCAGAGGAATAGGATCTGAGAAGGTGTTTGATTTGGGAGAGATCAGATTGAGAAGGGGATGTGCTGTTTGCTTCAGCCACTTCCTGGAGAGGGAGGGCAGGAGCTGGGGAAGGAGCCTGGAGAGTGGGGAGCTGGGCTTGAGAGTGGGTGGGGAGAAGGGAGCAGGTTCACAGGGAGATGTGGGGGCAGTGGAGGAGGATGGAGTAAGTTGGGGTGCTGATGAGGTGTACAGCAGTGGAGGAGGGACGTGATTGGAGAGATCTGAGTTGGAAAAGGGTTTTTTGTGTATGAAGGCAAGGAGGGGTGGGGAAGGGAGGCAGACTCCAGCTCTGACGCCTGTATGAGGAAGAGAGAAAGTTGGGGTGGAAGGTGGTGAGGACCGGAGGGGAAGAAGGGAAGTCAGAGCATGAGGAGGGTGGGGTGGACGTGATGTCTGAGGAATAGATGGAGGAGGTGCAGGGGGAGTCTGATCAGCTGGATCAAGGTTGATGGTTTTTGGGGGATTTGTGGGGCAGAAAGGAGAAGAAGAAAGCTTGCTAAGAGGTTTTGTTGAAAAGAAGAATAGGATTGACAGAGGGAGGGGCAGATACAAAGAGGAGAGAAGTCCTGAGCGTAAGGAATCTCGCAGTCTGCCACTGCTCTGGATAAAGTTCTTTAAGTCTTGGAGAACTTGGAAATTAAAAGTACGTTTTTTCACCATTGACTTTCATTGTCCAATTGATATTGTGGCCACACAGAGGTCAAATGGAAAACGAGTTTCTTGGGTCTGGTGTCTGCTCAGGTACAGAGTTTAAGGTTGTGAAAGAGACAGCCCAGAGGTGTGGATTTTGGGTGGGGGGAAGAGGGGGAACATCGAAATTGAATTCCCTGTTTTAGGTGGCTGGGCCGAGATTAAGGGTCTTTAGGATGGGGGAGATTCTGAGTGAGACAGGCGTCCCTGAATCAGTCAAATATTTCCAAGGAAATGGGAAACTGCACTTGGAGCCAGATGTCTCTGGAGCCAAGGGGTTTCTGCCCACAAGGACGAAGGCCTCCCGCCCGCCGTGGCCCTCGGGGAATGGTGAGGATCCTGACCCAGCACTAGGTGTTCCCAGTGGGTTGTCCTGACAATGGAAAAGGAGAGAGAGGGAGAGACAGGATCCTCCAGGAGAAATCCTTAACTCACCAGCTGAGATTCGATGTCTGGCGTTGGATGGGTGTTCAGCCATTGCAGAGGGGAGATGCCTCACTAGTCAGTCAGTATCAACATGACCCCAGTCCTGGGTTTTGGCGCCAAAATGTTGGAGAAAGACGGTCCTCACTGGGACACAGAGTCTGATATGACCACAGGCAGAGAATTTATTGAGAAGCTCTCCCAACGGAAAAGGTCTGAAGAACAGACTTTAGTCCCCCCCACCAGCATTGTAGGGGTCTGAAGAGAGACTTCAGCCCACTCCTTGAAGGGGGAGGGATTTGAATTTATATAGAACTTTCCAAGGTGGGGAAATGATAGTCAGTGGGAGGGGGTTGAATAGTACAGAATATATATTATGATATAAATACTGTGTATATATACCACATTTTGTTTATCCATTCATTCATTGATAGACATTTGAGTTGTTTCTGTCTTTTGGCTATTATGAATGTTTCTGCTATGAACATTGGCTCACAAACATCTGTTTAAGTCCCTGCTTTCAATTCTTTTGGTATATACCTGGATTTCTAATTTATAAGGTAGCTCTGTGTTTAATCTTTTGATGAACTGCCAAACTGTTTTCTGCAGTGGCTGCACCATTTTACATTCTAACCAGCAATGTCAGAGAGTTCCTGTTTCTCTGCCTCCTTGCCAGTACTTGTTATTTTCCATTTTAAAAATAATAACCATTTTGTTGGGTGTGAGTAGGCATCACATGGTTTTGGTTTGCATTTCCCTATTGGCTAGGGATATTTAGCATCTTTTCATGGGCCTTTTGACTATTTGTGTCTCTACTTTTCCCCTTTTTAAATTAGAAATGTTGAAGATTTACAGAAAAATAATGCAGAAAATACAGAATTCCCATATTTGCTATTTTAATTATTTCATATAAGTGATTACATTAAATATGGATTTGCATTGGTTAGTATTGACATCTTTTTTTAAAAAAAGATTTATTCCCCCCCCCCCCCATTTGTCTGCTCTCTGTGTCCATTCTCTGTGTGTTCTTCTGTGTCTGCTTGTATTATCAGGTGGCACCAGGAAACTGTGGACCTTTTTTGTTGCATCATCTTGCTGCATCAGCTCTCCATGTGTGTGGCGCCACTCCTGGGCAGGCTGCACTTTTTTCAAGCTCTCCTTGCGGGGCGCACTCCTTGTGTGTGGGGTATCCCTCCATGGGGGCGCCCCTGCATGGCACGACACTCCTTGCACTCAGCAGCACTGTGCATGGGCCAGCTTACCAAATGGGTCAGGAGGCCCTGGGTTTGAACCCTGGACCTCCTATATGGTAGGTGGATGCTCTATCAGTTGAGCCACATCCACTTCCCAATATTGACATCTTAATGATAAGAAGTCTTCCAGGCTATGAGTATGCCTTGATTTGGACATTTCTGCAGACTTGGAACTGTAAGATTTTCCCCTAGTAAAATTCTCATTATAAAAGCCAGTTCATTTCTGGTGCTTTGCATTGGCAGTCCTGTGGCAAACTAAAACAAGATTTATCCAGTATTGGGTCAGCAACTTTTATGGAAAGAACCTTTGTTTCTCCACTGGATATAGTTTAGATGGTCGTTATATGTAGTGCTTGTTTCTGAACTCTATTCAGTCCATTGGTCAATTTTTCTATCCACTTTGTCTTAATATGTCATAATAGCTGGTAATATAATTCCTCTAACTTCATTTTTTCTTCTTCAAGCTTGTCTTTGCTAATGTTGAACTTTTCGCAAAGTGAATTGTTGTTATTAGGTATAGTATATTCTGATTAGGTAAAACTTGGTTATTTTATGATATCTTTTAATATTGACCAATTTTTAAAATTTTTTCTCTTATTAGACAATAGTTTAAAATTTAAATTTAAAATGGTCCATCAAAAATTTTTACTATGATTTTGGATTCATCTATTTCTTTTTAATTCTATTTTTACTTTATATTTTTTGATGTTCTATTATGAATACATATAGATTTAGGTTTATGACATATTTTTGTTGGCTTGACCCTTTTTGGTTAGCAGATGTCTCTTTTTATCTCTAGTAAAACTTCTTGCCTTTAATTCTACTTTGGTCTACTTGCACAGCCATAGCAGATTTCTTTGGGTGAGTGTTTGGCAGCCTTTTTTTCCAAACTTTTTTCAACCTTTCTGGCCTTTGTATTTTAAGTATGTGTTTGTGTGGAGAAGAACATAATTGTCTGTTTGTGTGTTTTTCCATAAATCTCACCTGGTAATCTTTGTATTCAAAAGGGAGTATTTTTGTATTCCATACACATTGCATAAAAATTGCTGATATAATAGAAGTTACATTTACCTTCTTTTCATTCATTTTCTGCTTGACCTACCTTGTTTTCTTTTCTTCTCTTGCCTTTTTTTGTATTAAAAATATTTTTCCCTTGTCTTGACTCATTAAACATTCTTTTACTGTTTTTAGTGGTTATAATGGAGATTTTTGTAGCAGATATTCATGAATTCTAATATGCAAATTATTATATTTACCCCCTTTTTAAAAAAACAAAACATTTATTTTGTCCCAGAAAATAGCCAATTTTCTTTTCTTCTTTACTTCTTACATTGTACTCAAGAGTAATGAAAAAGTGAACATTTTATAGTAATATAAATGGAGACTAAAACATGAGTGGATATTATATGGTGAAAACATGTATATTTTTAAAGCAGTCACCTCACTGAAAGATGCTGATGTTTAAAATGGAAAGTTGTGTTGTCAGCTGAAAATGAGACACGGGTGTTTGTGAAGGAGAAATTGTCAGGAAAGCAGTAGAACATTTCCTGCCCATGGGTATAGTCTTCAGGATGTGTGATGGCCTTGACGAATCCAACAGCCATCACCACAGCAGCAGTAAGAAGTATGACACAGGACATAACCTCATCTGAGTGTGTTCTCTATTCTTCAGACAGTTTTTCAGATACCATGCTGATGGAATGATGAAAATTAGAGGAGCTGCACAGAGGACACCCTCTGCAGGAAAGGGGTTGACAGCAGATTTTTGAGCAGGATGGTGATAAGTTGGAAGCAAAATTTAAATATGTGCTATTTGAAGAAGAAAAGCCTGAATTAATTCAGATATTATAGGATGGAGTCCTAGATTTGAGTGATGCCAGTAGAGACTACGAAGGGATGGTATTCAACTCTAAAGCTATTCCAAGGCAATCAAACAGCAATGACGCTAGTGTGGCTACAGTAATGATAACCACTGTGATGAAAACTTGGAGAACTGTTGAAAGATCCCCACAGAAAAACACATTGGTAATTACCTCTCTGACAAAACCTTCCAAATGTTACCAGGTCATCATTTCTGCAGTAATTTTCAAATAAATCTCCTGGTGTGAAGCCAGTAAATATCCACATGTAGCAAAGAGTATACTGATCAATACAGAAACCAGGGCGGACACATGGATGATGCAAGACCTGTTAGCTACTATTGGTTCTTCCAAAGAACCATAAACTAAGGAGCAGTTATGGTGGCAAATAAATGCAAATGACATAACAACAATAGCCTGAATGACGTTGGGCTTTGCAAACACCCAGCCATCTTCTGTTTTTGGTGTGTGTGAACCCAGTGAAACTACTTTTGCCATTATAGTTCCTAGAATACAGGTTGTTAAAACTGTAGAAATAAGGGATATCTTTCCAAGCTTTGCTGTCTCTCAGTACAAGGATGAAGGCAGGGTACAGGCAACTGTGGAAAGCACAATAATGAAGTGGCAACCAGTAAACACATTTCCAGGATCAATTCCTGGTATTCTTTGAAGAACTTGCTCAAAGTATCTCCAGTTATTATGTTTTAACGTATAGCTATAAAAGGATACAAAAACTGGAAAACAGAGGAGGAGATACCCTGTAAAACCAAAGGTTTTATTGACGAGAACTGGTAAGTGTCTGTTCTAGAGAGGGACAAGTCTGTAACATGAAACCCAGAATAAAAGCAGTATTCCCAGTGGAAAACCAGCTTGCTTCATTGAACAAGGCAATCCTGTTATACCAGATCCTATGATGGAGTTGACAACATTAAAGACAAGGGTGGACTGACGACAAGTTTTCTTTATGTTCAGAAACGAGAGTTTCTTTGTCATCTAGAGCTCTCTGCGGCAGGACGACAGGCAGCTGCCCCTCGTAACGCATGGCTACACGGTCTTCCTGAAATTGGGAAGGTTCATGGGCCTGGGCAGCCGGCTCTTGCCCAGCCAGCCTCCTCCCTGACCTTGGCGACCACGGCCACCGGGGTTGGCGTGCGGCTGTGGAGCCGGAGGGAACCAGTTCCGTGGCTGTTTACCACGCCCCCTTTTTAAAAAAATATTTATTTATTTATTTCTCTCCCCTCCCCCTCCCCCACCCCAGTTGTCTGTTCTCTGTGTCTATTTGCTGCGTCATCTTTGTCCGCTTCTGTTGTTGTCAGTGGCACTGGAATCTGTGTTTCTTTTTGTTGCGTCATCTTGTTCTGTCAGCTCTCCGTGTGGGCGGCGCCATTCTTAGGCAGGCTGCACTTTCTTTCGCACTGGGCGGCTCTCCTTACAGGGCGCACTCCTTGCGCGTGGGGCTCCCCTATGCGGGGGACACCCCTGCATGGCAGGGCACTCCTTGTGCGCATTAGCACTGCACATGGGCCAGCTCCACACGGGTCAAGGAGGCCCGGGGTTTGAACCATGGACCTCCCATGTGGTAGACGGACGCCCTAACCACTGGGCCAAGTCCGCCGCCTACCCCTTTTTTGATGTTACAAGAAACTTAGAATCCCTATATTCCATTTATCCTCCATCATTTGTTTTATTATTATGTATTTTATTTCTACAAGACATATAATTTCTTTTGTATATATCCTTATATTTAATCACATAGTTACCATTTTTGCTTTTCCTCATTTCTTCCAGTTACTTCTTTGTTTTCACATGATACCATTCCCCTTTGCTGGAAAATTTCCTTATTATTTTTCCTTTTAGTGCCAGCTTTCTGTTGAAAAATCCCCCAAGAGTTTTTATTTGTTTTTCTGAAAACATCCTGTCATCTTCATCTTTGAAAGATATTCCCGTTGTGTATAAAATAATAGGTTGGCAGGTGTTTCTTCCAGTGTGGAGTGAACCACATCCAAACCCAGTGTGGATGCGTTTTTCTGCTTCAGTTAAGGTATGGACCAACTAAATCAGGTTGGGCTTTAAACCAGATTGCTGGAGTCCTTTATGAGGACAGTGAAAGTCACGTGGAGGGAAAAGGCGTGGGAGCAGCCAGGAGTGGAAGTCAGTGGCACCTGCAGGATAAAGGAGAAGATGCTGACAGGTGCACTGTCCTGTGACGGAGTAGCCGGGCGCCAGGGATCACTGGCAGCCAGCCCAAGAGCACCCAGTCTTCTGGGGAGAAAGTGTTGCCTTCCCGATGCCTCAGTTTGACACTTCTGGCCTCACAACTGTGAGCCAATAAATTTCTGTTGTTAAAACCAACCCTTTTTGTGGTATTTGTTTTAGCAGCTAGGAAACTAAAACACTTCCCTTTTTCATTATTTTACAAAAAAATTTTTTTTTAACTTTTGGATTTCATTGTTTCCATTGAGCATTCAGCTGATATAGAGTTTTTTCTGTGCAATTAATGTCTTTTTGTCTTGATTGCTTTTAATATTTTTGCCTTTGGTTTTTATCGGTTTTACTATGATGTGCATGTGAGTTGTTTTCTTTCTGTTTTATCCTGCTTTGAGTTAGCTAAGCTCTTTTGAATCTCTAGGTTAAGGCAGTTTTCTTTTTCTTTTTCAACCAGTTGTACAAATTTCTTGACTATTAGTTCTTTAAATATTTCCCATGCCTCAGTCCTTTTCTCCCCTATCCCTTTTATTCTGTACTTAAATTATACATATGTTAAATATTTTGAATGTCTCATGCATCTCTTATAGCCTTACATGGTTTTCCATTTTTTTCTTTTCTTCTTAAATTTTTTTCTTGTATTGACCTGTCTTCTATGATACTAATCTAGTGTGGAGTTGTCTCTAAGTCTTATCAAACCCATCCATGTAATTTTTAATGTAGATATTTTATTTTTCAATTCTAGAATGTTCATTTGATTCTTCTTATAGATTCCAATTTTCTGGTGAATTTCTCCATTATTTCATTCATTTTCTCCCTATTTTCTTTAACATATTTTTCATATTTTAAAAAAATCCTTTTAAAAATAATCCCAGTGTCTGTCTCTACAATTCCAACACCTCTTTATTACTGGTGATATTTTCTTGTCTCTGCAGTTCTAGAAAATTTGTATTGTATGCTAGATATTATATAACTGTGACTATTACAGACAGTGTTATATTGTCTTCCAAAGAGGTTCCCCTCTTCTCGCCCCCTTTTTTGATGGGCAGGTAGAGTAAGGGATTGATCACCTTAATGCAACCAGAAAATAAGCTGGGCCAGGGCTGATGTGTGTGTCTTAGTTTCTTAAGTATAATACCACAGACTCTGGGAGATTTCATGTAGCCTTTTACAGACATTTCTGTTCAGCTTCTAACCTTTCTGCAGCTGCAGAACCCCTCACGGGTTTGTGGGGAGACTGCTGTTTCATTTGAGGACCCTCAGGTTTCTTGTTTCACTTATCCCACACAACCTCTAAAGCCATGGCTAATTTTTTATTCCCTCAGTAAGGGCCCTCTCCCTGTACCATGCCTCTTTTTCAATTGTCTTCCAGAATCATCAGATGCCCCTTGGGGAAAAATGATTGAAATCATTAGAATACAATGGAAAGTCTCTGCTTTCAGGAATTTTAGTCATTGCTTCTGTAGCTCTCTAAAAAATATGATTTGGAATTTATCTGGGTTCTTCTTATTGTCAAGATGGTAGTATTGGCCTGCAATACTTATTATATCTTAGTTAAGGCTGACATCTCCTACGTCATGACATTCTGCTTTTATCTTTATAAATTTCATCCTTTTGCTTTCTTTTGGTAACCTCATTTTCCCCCTAGCTTTTTAAATTAGATTTTTAATTCTATTATTTTTATTTGTATGTTTTTATTGTTACAAGTATCTATTGCTATATATTTTCCTCTGATGACTGCTTTAGCTATTTTGCAGATTCTTTTATATTACATTTTTATTATTCTTATTTTCATAAAATTCTGTAATTTTAGCCTGCCTTTCCCTCATGAGTTTTTAAATAAAATTTAAGAGAAAGCTTTTTAAAATTTAAAAAAAAATTAATTTCTAATTTTAGTACATTGAGTACATTTCTGTTTGGGGGATATTCATCAATGTTTTCTTCATAGCATATGATATGGTGAATTTTTATGAACACTCTGCATGCACTTGAAAACTACTCTCTCTTATTCTCTTCTTATAGGGTTCTAAGTTTGACCTATCTCTACAAAATATGTCTTTCTGAGTATGTTTTCAGGTCTTCTATATCCTTACTAATTTTATCCCTTCGTCTGCTTCCATTAATATGTTTCTGTCCATTTCTCCTCATGCCTCCTGGTTTATGAAAGTTGTTGCTGTGTGATTAGGCACATATTAATTATGATTTCTTTATTGAATACAGTGATCCATAGGCAAGATTTGTTTAAAAAGTTTATCCTTTGTAATTTTTTTCTTTTTTTCTCTTCAAAATGAGTACAGTGTTCTAAATAGAAAACAGATGGATTTATGTCTGGTCATTGTATAACCATCTCCCAACCTCTTCTCCTCCCATGGGTATCATTCTTTCTAAATGAGAGTTGTTCTTAATTAATACTCTAGTTCTTAATAGACCTTAAAATTTGGCTCAGATACCCATTTATTAGTGAATTGTGGGTCCAGTTCAGCTTCATAGACTTCGCATCTTGACGTTTTTGGAGGTAAGCGTGCTTTGGAGGAATCTTTCCAGCATCCCTGCCTGTACGTTTCCTGTAGATACCAGAGTGAGAAGCCCCTCCGGCCTTCCACTGCTACACCCCGACTTTGTGTGTCCCATGACAGATTGCATGGCTGTTCACAATTCACTGTGTTGTCCTACAGGATTCTTGCCAAAATGCTTTTGCAAGAACAGTAGCACAGTTCTTGTCCTCAATAGTAAAGCAGTCCAAACAGGGTCACGTTCCATCGAGGTGGGAAGGAGAGGATGAGCTGGAGGACAGCAGCCTGAGGTGCTCAGGAGTACAGGAAGTGGGGTCTGGCTGGTCATTCGGCGCTGCCTGCGTCTCTGTAGCAGGGAAGGCGTTGCTAGTCAGGCAGACTCTAGTAAGGAGTCTGCTATTATAATGCTTTCCTCACAGATGTAAATATAAAAGAGCGTATTCATCTCCCTGAATGGTTACTTCCTGACTGCAGAATGGGTGACGTTTTAGATGAGCCATCTCTTCTTCTTAATCCCACAGGGTTTCATAGTGGAACGCAAATGAGACTTATTTTGCTAGCAAATCAAATTGCCATAAAAGATTATTTCAGTAGACAGGCAGAATCATAGTAAAATAATTTAGTGAAAATGAGAGCTAAGAGCATGCTTAATGGAACAGGATTAGATTTAATTTTCTTACTGTTTTCATCATTAAAGCTCCATTATCTTTTCTGAGACCTCATGTAGGCTTCCTGCCACTATGCTTCTCTGAGGCATTTTTGGGGAGCCTGTGAGTTCCATTAAAAACAAAAATAGCTAATAATATGCTCTTCTTTCATTTTGCTATTTGATATCAGTGCCTCACATCCATTTGGAGGCTGTGAGGATTAAGAATTCCTCTAGGGAAGTGGATTTGGCTCAAACAATTGGGCTCCTGTCTACCATATAGGAGGTCCAGGGTTCGATACCCATGGCCTCCTGGTGAAGGCAAGTTGGCCCGTGCGGAGTGCTGCCCCGTGCGAAGAGCTGGCCCAGCAAGATGATGCAACACAAGGAGGCACAGAGGAGAGATAATAAGAGATGCAGCAGATCAGGGAACTGAGGTGGCACAAGAGAATGATCGCCTCTTTCCCACTCTGGAAGGTCCCAGGATCAGTTCCTGCAGCTGCCTAATGAGAATATAAGCAGACACAGAAGAACACACAGTGAATGGACACAGAGAGCAGACAGTGGAAGTAGGGGTAGAAATATATAAATAAATCTTAAAAAAAATAGTTCATCTAGTTATCCTTTTGCATTAAAGCATATCCATAGCTAAATTATGTAGCATATAATAAACAGAATCAGTAACGGTTCTCAAGAAAGTGGTGTTGCTCTGCCTGATGTAACTGGGGAGGCTGCTAGCCTTTCAACAGGAGGCAGAGCCTAGTTAACTCAGGTTCATCTGAAGACAGCGCCCAGAGACTCAGAACCGCAGGACTGGGGGAAGCAGAGAGCGGAGCAGAGGCTAGGGGACAAAGGCAGCCAGAGGTGAGTCGGGGCATCTAGAGGGGCTGGCCCTGCGCGACGCTCCATGGAGATGACCGGGAGGCTGACGCGACCCTGCTCTTGCCCACTCTACACCAAAACGATACAACTGGTGTCCGTGATTTACAGTGACAGTACACAGCCAGTTTGTTTTAATGCCACCAAATCCAAAAGACATTAATAGCCCAGGCCTCATTATTAGTTGGCATTTAGTGTGGATTCCAAAAGTCTCAGCCGGGTGTTCTGAGCTGTCACCCTCAATGTGTCTATCATTTTCCATTTCAGCTGCCAGCTCTTATGTCTTGTCTGTGGAAGCCACAGTCTGTGCTCTGCCTCAGCTTCTCCACCTCTCAGCCTGCTATTCTTCCGTGACCAGCTTTTATGGAAACGAACCTTTCCACAATCCTGTGAATAAACGATTGAGGCTGTTTTGTTTGACTATAGTCACACACCTTAGAAATTGTTATAATTGGACATTATTTAACCCCCCATTTGAATATTCTACCTGTGTGTTCTTTCCTGGGGGTGATTTGGAAAGACATACCATTGGGTTTAGCATCCTAGGATGTTAGAGCAGAAGAGGCCCTTGGAGCTCAAGTGCCCGCGCATCCCTTGGCACTGGCGCCCACATCTGCCTCAGCGGCTGCGGTGCTTCCCCTCTGCCCGTTTCAGGCCCTGCTCTGGGCCGAGCACCTGTCCTAGGCGCTCGAGGCAGGAAGCAGCAGCTGGACACTCTGCCTTTCTTGCGTATTGCAGGGAAAGGCTCCCTTTCACCCGTAAGGATTTAAACAACGTGCTTCCAGCTCCCTGAGGTTTTGCCTCTTTTCCTGCCATTGGTGGATCAGGTGAAGGTGAGCTGATGTCAGGGCTCGGTCGGTGCTGCCACCCTCTTCTCTTTGTGGAGTCCTCCACCCGGACTGAGCCTACACTGCATGGACCTTCAGAGCAAGGGGGAATGGAGACGAATATGAATTATTTCTTCTGCCTCCCAGATAGTTTTTCTTTTTTAACTTGTTACCTGTGCCCTAAGAGACGAGGGTCTAAGATTGTCTAATGTGACTGGCTGGCTAATCGTGAAATCCAGCCTCCCGTGCCTGGTAAAGGCATGTCCCGGAAGCTCAAGGGCGTCTCCTGTAGGTCAGCGACCCCCATGACAGCTGTCACCAGGGTCTGTCCGTGGTCACCCGCTCTCGGTGCCAGCCAGTCAGCCTGCAGGCACCACCCAGCTAGTCATTAGCGGCTCATCAAGGGGCACATGCAGAAAGGGACATGACACCTTTGCTCTGTGTTCTCCCGTGCAGTGGCCAGGTATACAGTATGGCAGCAAGAAGCAATCCTGACATGTGAATGGAGAAACAGCTCCAAGTGCCTGTAGTTTATGAGAATTTACAAGAATCCGAGAGAAAACCACGTTTGCTTTTCTGCTCCCAGTGTGAGACGGGCCTGGGTCACATCTGAGAAAACATTGGACGGTGCTCAAGTGTGGGGACAGGAGCTGCTCTGAGTGCTTCTTTCTGAAATGTTGGTCAGCATTTGGAGGTACCCATGGCTGGGCATGCCCTGGGTCTGTGTTGACTCACTTTGAGCAAAAACACCAGTACAAGACCGAGGTAAACTGCTGCCTTGTGGTCAAGAGGCCTGAGGACTTGGGGTGGTTCCCTGAGCTCAGCCTTACTGGGCCCAGTTTTCCTTCTTCTCCCATCATCCTTCTCTCCATCCCTTCTTCCCTCCTTGTTCCCCCTCCTTGTCTTTCCTTCCCCTCTACATTCTTAGCACTGGTTCTGATTTTTTCTTTGACCTGCATAAGGAAAATTTAATAAAGTTGGCTTGACTTCTGGGCTATCTTAAAGCAGAAGCTCATTGATGGGGGTACGGCAGTTAAACCTTTGAAACACCATGGCCTACCCTTCATCTCCTCCCTATTCCTGCCACCTTAAGTTCAAAGGCCCTCTCATGGACAGGCTGGTGGGACTGGCGCTCTAATGCAGAAACAGTGGAAATGATCAATGGGGCACTCCTCAAATGAGTCTTGGATGCCTACGCTTTGCCAGGCCCCCCAAAGGTATTTGTCCTAGACTAGACATTGAAGAGGAGGGCCGGGTTTCAGCTACGTCTCAAGGCCTTGGGAGACCCTTAGCCTGGTTTGGCTTAGGCAAATTAAGCTTTCAGCAGTTCCCTTCTGGACTTAAGAAATTGGGGCCAGCCAGTGGATGGTCACTTTCTCCTATAGTCATGTCTGTCCCTCTTCCAACCCTTTACCTCTATAACTTTGTTCTTTGCATGCTTAGCATGTGCACAGTTTATGCACAAACCTGTGGGTTTATCCTCTTTTCCATAGTTTTCCAGCATGAAACTTTGGACTTAACTTATTGACCCACATAAACACTTCATGCTTATATATAGTGTATCTTCTAATTCTACTTAATCAAGAAATGCCAGTACAGACACAAAATAATATCTGGGAGGTGAAAAAACTCTTGGGATCATTTTTTCCTATTGTAACCAATTTATTCTCCAAGATAGTGTAGCTTGTCATTGTGTGGCCAAAAATGAGCTTATTGAATGTTCCACAGTGATTACTGGAATGCAAATATAATCACTATTTTCTAAGTAGAGTCCAAGAAAAGAAAACTGATTGCCTTCATTTCTAGACATTGAAAACAGAAGTGTGATCATGCATAAAATACTAAGTGCAGCAAATTCCAGGATGAGCAACAAAGTTCCAGACTGCCTTATGCCACTGTTTTTTAAGATACTAATGTACTTGCAGTTCTACTGATGTCTGACTTGTTACCCCCAGAATAATTTATTGGAAAAAAATGTGTTCCTTGTTTAAAAGTTCAGTGTTACTGTGACATGATTAAACTCTCCTATTGCCTCTTTAGAGATAACCCTCTGCTATAAAACTGATTGAAAATTCTTATCAGAATTTATTTGCTTCTGGGGTGTGGGGTATAATTTCCTCAAAAATAGCTCATTTACCACTTGCTGTTCAGAAATAAGAGCTGATTTACCAAAGGCAATCAGATCTGCAGCTCTGGAGAGCATGTTTACAGCTTTTCTCTAGTATGTGCAAATATGGAAGTTAATACTACATTTTTGAAGTTGCATCCTTGACTTTATATTCCCTGGTGTGATTTTAAGGAACTGAATTGTGAGGGGCAGAGTGAGGCAGTGGGAAGGAGGGTGCACTTTTGAGTGTGAGTTGCAGCACTGCACTACCCTCATATTCTTTCTTGAGGCTGGGGCTTCCATTTCTTGATCTTCAAGATCTAAGGATTGAACTGCAAAGGTCTTGAAGCTTCTTCAAGTCCAGTAGTTTATGAGTCTTGCCTTGCTCCAGGCTTTTCAGCTGCTTCAGGGCAGGCCAAGGCTTGTGCTCTTGTCTTTCTCAATCCAGCTTTCCGCTCTACCACACTAGTTTTTGCTCTTGGAAACCTAGGTTTAAATAAACTTCTAGCCAATTCCTACAAAAATCTTTTTACTGCGTAATGTACTAGTACCTCTTTGAGACAGGGACTCTGAGGACCAATACTTGGTGAACTTCCATTGCAAAAACTTAAAAAATTCCCGTAGTAAAAGACAGCTGAAATTGAAAACTGATTTGTGGTTATTGTATCTTTCCATTCATTTTTACCACGTGCAGCAGCATGGAAAACATATACTCCTAAAAGCCTGAGGCACTTTGACACAGTTTCAATGGGATTCTTCAAAAAGACAAGTGGTCACCAATATTAAGAAGTGCCTCATCACTGAAAAAAGGAAATATTATATATGGTAAAAGTGAATGGAAAGTATAATACAAAAGCTTCAAACTGGCACACTTCTACTTTTCTGAGTGTTTTTATTGAGAAGGGTTGCTGGATTTTGTCAGATGCTCTTTCTGCATCAATTGAGATGCTCGTGTAGTTTTTTCCATTCATTCTGTTAATGTGTTGTATTACATGAATTGATTTTCTTATGTCAAACCATCCTTTAAAATACTGGGATAAATCCCACTTGATCATGGTATATAATTCTTTACCATGCTCTTGCTTTTGGTTTGTTAGTATTTTGTTGAGAATTTCAACACTGACATTCGTAAGGGATATTTGTCTCTAATTTTCTTTGCTTGTGGTATGTTTATCTGATTTTGGTTTGAGGGTGATATTGGCCCTATAGAATAGATTAGGAAGTGTTCCCTGTCTTCAGTTTTGTTCTTTTTTTTTAAAAGATTTATTTTTATTTATTTTGCCCCACCCCCTGTTGTTTGTGCTCTCTGTCTGCTGTCTGTGTCTGTTCGTTGTGTGCCCTCTGTGTTTGCTCATCTTCTTTTTCAGGAGGCACTGGGAACCAAACCTGGTACCTCCCATGTGGGAGGGAGGTGCCCAGTTGCTTGAGCCACATCCGCTCCCTGCTTGTTGTGTGTCTTGTCATGTTTCCTCATTGTGTCACCTTGTTGTGTCATTTTGTTGCATCAGCTCACCGCACCAGCCAGTCAGGTCAACTTGCCGTCTTGCTCATCTTCTTTAGGAGACACGGGGAACCAAACCCAGGACCTCCCATGTGGTAGGTAGGCACCCAACTGCTTGAACCACATCTGCTTCTTCTCTTCAGTTTTTGGGGAAGAATTTTGAAGGTTTTTGATAAGTGATTCAATCTCTTATATTTAATCTGTTGAGATCTTCTGTTTCTTCTTGAGTCAGTATAGGTTGTTTGTGTTTTTCAAGGAATTTGTCCATTTCATCTACGTTACTTGTTGGTAGACATTTGTTCATAGTATCCTCTTATAATCCTTTTTTTTTTGTGTGTGTGTGGGGGGTCAGTAGTAATGTCTCTTCTTTCATTTCTGAATTTTTCCCTTTGCATTCTCTTTTTTCTTGTGTCAGTCTAGCTACATGATAGTTGATTTTATTGATTTTTTTCCCCCCAAGAACTTAGTTTTGGTTTCCTCAATTCTATTGTTTGTTTGTTTTGTTTTTAAATTCTCTATCTTATTTTTCTTCACTTTAGCCTTATATCCCTCCTCTGGTCATTTGGGTGTTTTGTTCTTCTTTGCCCAGATACTTCAATTGTTGGTTAGGTCTCTGATTTGAGAACTTTCTTATTTTTATGTAAGCGTTCAGAGCTATAAATTTCCTTCTGAGCACTGTCTTTGCTGCCTGCCATATGTTTTAGCATGTTGTATTTTCATTTTTATTCACCTCAAGGTATTTCCTAAATTTCCTTGTGATTTCTTATTCAACTCATTATTTAAGAGTATGTTTTTTAATTTCCACATATTTATGAATTTTTCATTCTTTTTCTGTTGTTATAGCTTAATTCCATTGGGGTCAGAGAAGATACATTGTATGTTTTCAATATTTTTGTATTTTGTATATCTTGTTTTGTAACCTAATATATAGTCTATCCTGGGGAATGATCCATGTGCACTCAAGAATATGTATTCTGCTGCTCTTGGGTGAAGTGTTCTATATATATATATTCTGTTAGCTAGAGATGGTTTATACTATTGTTCAAGTCTTTTATTTCTTATTGATCTTCTCTTTAAGTGTTCTATTTATTATTTAAAGTGGTATATTGCATTCTCCTATTAATGTAAAAGCATCTATTTCTCCCTTTGAATCTGTCAATATTTGCTTTATATGTTTTGGGAATCTGCTGTTAGTGCATTATGTATTTATAACTGTCATGTCTTCTTGTTGAGTTGACCCCTTTAATGGTACATAATGTTGTTCTTTGCCCCTTGTAACAGTTTTTGACTTAAAGTCTCTTTTTTCTGTTGTGAGCAAAGCTACCTTAGTTCTCTTTTGGTTACTATTTGTTTAGTATATTTTTCCTGTTATTTCACCTTCAGTCTACTTGGGTTTTTGAATTTAAGGCAAGTCTCTTGTAAACAGAATATGGTTGGCTCATGCTTTTTAAATCCATTCTGCCAATCTCTATCTTTTGACTGGAGAGTTTAATCCATTCATATTTAAAGTAAGTACTGATAATATAGTTTTTCCTTTTATTTTGCTTTTTGGTCTTTGTAAGTCATACCTTTTTGTCCCTCAAATTTACTGTTAATGCCAACTTACATATTTATTTGAGTTTAAATTTTTTTTTCCTTCTTAAGTCCTTCCCATTTCTTTCTTCATGTATTTTTCATATGTTTTCTTTGTGGCTACCAGGGGGCTTAAATTTCACATAGTAAATTTTTAACAATCACCTTTGATTTGATACCAACTAAACCCTAATAGCCTACAAATACACTGCTCCTTTACCTTTATGTATCCCCTCCTTTTTGTTTCACTTGTTACAAATTATATCTTTATACATTCTGGGTCCAAAGACATGTATCTATCATTACATTTGTGTATTTCCATTTGAGAATGTTTAAGAAGTGAAATGTGGGATTGCATACCAAAAAATGTGCTACAATAGCACGGGCATTCATATTTGCCCCTATGGTTGCCTTTACTGGAGGTCTTAGCTTCTTTGTGCTGCTTTCCTTTCGTTCTGAAGAACTCCCTTCAGTGCGCTTGTAGGGCAGGTCTTGTAGCCACGAACTCCCTCAGCTTTTGTTGATCTGGAATGTCTTAATGGTGCCCTCATTTTTGAAATGCAGTTTTGCCAGATATAAAATCCTTCGTGGCATTTTTTTTCTTTTAGCACTTTAAATATTTTGTCCCGCTGCCATCTTTTCATCATTGTTTCTGGTGAGAAATCGACACTCATCTTATTGGGGCTCCCCTGTACATAATACGTTGTTTTTCTCTTACAGCTTTCAGAATTCTCTGTCCTTGTTATTTGACAGTTTGACTGCTATGTGAGTGGTCGTAATCCTGCTTGGAGTTCACTGGGCTTCTTGAATGTGCATTTTTATGTCTTTCATCAAGTTTGCAAAAAATTGTCATTATTTCTCTGAATATTCCTCTGCCCCTTTCTCTCTTCTTTCCTCTGGGGACACCCATAGGCTACATAGTGGTGTGTGTGATGCCATCTCCTTGGTCTCTCAGGCTCTGTTTACCTTTTCCATTCTTTCTTCTTTCTGTTCTTCATCCTGGATTATTTCAGTTGTCTTGTGTTTGAGTTTCCTGATTCATTCTTCTACTTGCTTCACTCTACTGTTGTAACTGTACAGGGAATTTTTAAATTTCATTTATGGTAGTATTCAAGTCCAGTATTCCTTATGGTTTCTTTTTAAACTCTCTGTCTCCATTGAGAGTCTCATATCGTTCATTTGTTACTTCCTGATCTCCTTCAGTGTTTCCTCTTTGGTTTCCTTTATCTCTTTGAGTATATTGAGAAGTATGTTTTTAAAGTCATTTGTCCAGTATGTCCAAAGTCTGGTCTTCTTTGTTGATAGTTTGCATTTTTATCTTGTTCCTTTGCATGATCTGTCCTTTCCTCCTTGTCTTGTAATCTTTTGTTGTACACTGGACACTTTAATATTTATAAGTGTTAACTCTGAGATTTTAAGTCCCTGACTTGTCTGTGCTTTATGTTATGTTTGTATCCAGATAGTGATATGGCAGAGATCTCCTTTAGTGCCAGGAGCTATCATGAACTGACAAATATAAAAAACACCTTTCACAATCTTTGCTTATTCTGCATTGGCTGACGTTCTGCAGAGTTTACTCCTATCGAGAAGATCAGCCTGAGGCAAATGTGAAGATCAGCGTTCCCTTGTGTTTTTTAAGTCTGTGTCTTATCCTGAACTTGTGCTTGCTTGTGGCTTTAGCAATTACCCTGCTTAGTGGAATTCTATTGCTTGCTCTATTCCCAATGAAACACTTTCTCCTCATCCTAGGTGCACCATTTTATGACTCAAAGCTGGTAATCCTTTGCTGCAGGCCACTTTGACTTAATTGTTTCTTACATTACTTTAGCTATCTGCAAGCTGCTTCTGCTCTTTGGGCAAATTTTAGGGGGACAAGCCAGAGAGGAATTTCTGGTTCAGCCTTTCAGGCTGCCACCTGTAGTCTGGTGCTGAAGTACAGGCACCAGTTTGCACATAGGGGTGACTCTGTCCCCTCTGGAATGAGGCCAGGATCACGCAGTGGGAGTGCAGGCTAGCTCCACACTCTGTGGAAGGTGGGTGGGCAGAGGGGCCATTAAGGGTGCCCTGAGCTTCTGCCTTTTTTTTTTGTTCCTTTAAGGAGGTGCTGGGAATTGAACCTAGGACCTTATACATGGGAATCAGGTGCTCAACCACTGAGCTACATCTGCTCCCCTTCTACTGTTTTTAAAGCTGGCTTTTCTTTATTTGGCATTCATCAAGTTACTACATCTTGTAACTTTTCTGGAGTTCTGAAGACGATGGGTCTTTTTCACTAGTTGTGCAAAGTTTCTTTGGGAAACAGCATCGTGGAGTATCTCATGCTGCCATCTTGGTCCTACTAGAAGCCAGGTGACAGCATGTCAGAGATATTATGCATTGTAGTCTAAGTTAAAAACAAAACAAAACTGAATTCCTCATTTATTACAGACAGTATTCAAAAGTAAATATAAGTTAATTGAAAAATATTTGATAAAGACTGATGTTTTTCCTTTTGTAGTTCCATTTCACTTCATTATTACATAGTAACAGATTCTAGGTGCTCAATAAATATTTATTATTAATCAAAAGCAATTTCTAGTTGCTGTCTTACTTATTTCTTGAAGGCATGTCCAACATGCTGAACTCCTCCCCAGTTTGTATTCAGCCAAACAACTTTAAGCAGGATTGATTTTCAAATTTTCCAGGTGACACTATGTACCTGGCACTGTACTAGGCTCTGGGGACACAGTTAAAAGTTCCATTCCTGCCTTCAGTGAGTTTGTGTTTGGTGAAGAGTGGGATGAACCAAGTTCCTGTGGCAGAGGCAGCCATTGGACAGGAATGAAAACCTTGTCAAACACAGAGAGGGCATTCATACGCACAGGCACAGCTTCAGGAATGCTCAGCAGAGGAAGTGACATCTGGTCTGAAATTCTAAGAGTGGGTCTTAGTTTGCTAATACTATGTCTTTAGAATTTTTTGACAGTGACTGGGATGGCAGGGACACAAGGAGAAGGCAGAAGGAGTTGTTTGCCAGGATGTACACTTGGATTTTCTCATTTGTCCTCCCTACTTCGGGCTGGTTTTTATCTCGGATTGACCTGTCTTTCCATGCTCCAGGTGGACACATGAAAGAGGCCCAGTCCATCCCTGGGACGTGGTACTGGTGCCCCTTTGGCTCTGCTGCCAGGGTTCTTCTGCTGAGCGGTGTTGGCGTGGGTCTGCCGTACCTGCACTGAGGCTGGAAGCTGCAGTAAAGCGTTTGTGCAGACCAAAAGCCAAGCGATGCAGTGCACCTGCACAGTGCCGCTGGTGTGAGGAAGGACTGGCGTTCCAGTGCGGGGCTCACCATACTGACTGGCAAATGCTACCTGCTAATCCACACCCCTCGCCTGCGCCAGCTGCAGTGTGTTGCTAAGTATCACTCGTGTTTGTTGTTGTTAGATGACTTCTACAATGTCAATTTAAAAAATAATTTTAAAATCCACCTTCTCCTGTCTTTAATGAAAAAGATGAATGAAGCCCCCTCAGATAAAGATGTCCCAAATGAGAGTAGGCACTTAATTCTATACTTGCAGTCACTTATGGTGAGAGCAGCATACATTTAGGCTACAGCTGCAAGAAAAGCCTCCTGCAAGGTTCTCCCTTAGCCTCCTCAGCCCCTCAGAGTCTCTTCAGACCTCAGAAACCCAGGCCATGCAGGCAGAGAAGTTCTTTAACTGCGTCACAGATGACAGAAAAACAAGGTGGCAGTTACCCAGTCCCCAATTTCAGCGTACCCTAGATAGTCCCACGTTGGACCTCCATATCCTGGGCTTGCTTCCCAGTAAATCCTATGTGTATATTTATGAAAGAAGTGAGTGAATTAATTATGCCTGTACCTTACAGTTTAATTCAGTTTGCTCCCTTCCCTCCTCCTCACCCCAGGGTCGGTATTTGGCTTAATGAATCCTGAGCCTGTTTCCAAATGTAATGGCTACTGATCTGGGAGTGAAAGCCTTGGAGCAGCAGGCCCTTGCCTCCGCTATCGCTCGACCCTGGTGGCCTCCTCTCTTTTCAGTCCTTGAGTCCCACTGGTGCTCTGGACACAGATTGGCCTGGGGAGTGCAACGGCCCCTTGTCTTGGGCCTTGCTGGGGACTGAGCTGGGTGCCCCCATGTGGTCAAGCTCCTGGTCTTGGCCCACATCCTGGTGGGTGGACGCACTGTAAATATGTTCCCTTAAAGATGGCACTTGAGTGGAGTTAACCTAGCACAGGTTAACTTCTGGGCTTTCACCCAGACGGTTGGAGGCCTTGGTAAAAGAGTGAAAGTCAGACGGATAGCAGAGCCAGTGGAGCAGCCGGAAGTGGGGAGTCAGTGGACCCCCGGGGAGAGCGGAGAAGACGCTGCCATGAGCACCGCCGTGTGGGGAAAAGCCCTGAAGCCCCGAAGAATGCCGGCCAGAAGATACCGGTCCTAGAGGAAGCAGGCCTTCCAGCCTCCGAAACCAGGAGCTGAGAAATTCCTGCTGTGAAGTCCACCCATTGTGCGGTTTAATTTATAGTTGTTTCAGCAGCTGGGAAATTAAACAGGCCCTCTGTAGTAGCCTCACATATGTTCCTCAGGCCTGTAGCCCCCAGATTCAAGCCACAGGAATGGAGTTGGAGATCTATCCCACCTTAGAAAAAGGAATCAGGAAGACGTAGAAGAGGTGAGGTTGGAAGTGGAGATGCCTTTTACGAGGTTGTGGCACTCCAGCTAGAGATGACAAGTGGTGGTGGGGACGGAGAGGATAGAGCTAAGAGGAGTTCAAGGAGGAACCAAGGAGCTTTGTGGATTTTTGGGTGTGGGGGACAAGAGAGACAACAGCCTCACATGCTCCAAGATTCCTGGCTGGGTAACTGGGAAGACTGGGGGGCCGTTCATTGAAGTGGGATGTAGAAAAGGCGGAGGAAGATGACGAATTCATTTAGATGAGAGTTGCCTGTGGAACAGCCTCGTAAGAAACCATCAGCAACATGAAAGGTGCCCTCTTCCCCTCAGATACGTTTATTTCACTGGAATGCTCTGAAGACTTTTCTGTGCGTGGGGCCATACGGAAGGATGTTTGAAAAGGAGATTGAGTGTAGGCTACTGCTAAGTATGGGAGCACCCTTTTTGCACACACTGTATGAGCGTGTACATGGGAGACTGGCATTCTTTAGAGCACCGTTAAGTTTGTTTTGAAATGGAATCTGAACACATGTTGGCCAGGAAGTGCTGGACTTTTGTATCTGAGTGACTGCATGTTTATGTGCATGACGTTCTTCAGTCTTGGTGGTCTCTTGTGTCCCCAGGACGAGTTCTTTTTCAGTTAATGTGCATTCTGACCCAGATCAGGGCAGAAGAGAGGACTGGGCTCGTGGTTACTTCCCCTTGTTAAAGGGATTTCCCACCTTGGCTGTTTGGCCCCTTACCTAACTTTTTAACCCAAACATCCAAGTTTTTAGTGGCATTACCTCTTCATTAGGACCAAGTGTAAAGCCCTGCACGCAGTGAACCCACTTTGGAAAGGCAGCTGTTTTGTGCCCTTGGTATGTTCCAGCTGTCCTCTTTAAGCACCGAAGCCATCAGTTTTGAGAAGACTGACTCTTCAGGCTCCAGTGCTCTCCTGTCTGAAGCTGTACATTTTAATGAAGTTGTTTCATCTATGTTGCCAAACACTAGCATTTTGCTGCTTCAATTCTAATTATCTCTGCTGGCAAATGCTATGTTTTATTAGCACCTCAAGTGTTCTGTTTAGTGAATGTCCATACAGTGTGGTGTTAGGCATACAAATTAGTCAGCTGAGCTTATTGATGGGTTATGGATGAAGGAGTTAAATACTTTCCTCTCCATCTCAAAGTGCAATGGGATCTCCTGTGGCTTTGTAGGATACCAGTGGTACCCTTTTATTGAGCTAAGCTTCACCTCTCCCTCCCATCAACCAGTGCTGATACCAGATATCTGTATAATGTAGCTATTACTGGTAGCTTGGGTATTTTTATTCTTTTGGATAATATACTCATTTTTTTCTTTTTCTGTTACATCTTACCCTACAGGAATGTATTGCATGTAGCATGGTGATATCCATGTCTGGAAAGCCGAGATCCTAGTGGTGGGGGCAGGGGGCAGTGGGGATTGACTTGAATGAAAGTGTCACAATAGCAGTCTTGAATCATGATTACTTCTTGTTCTTCCCACCCCTACCCTAGCTCTTTTACAAATGTCTCCCAAATAACCCTGTGGGTTGGAAGCAGTGTTAGCTAGCCGGGGTGTGCTGCCTGCTGGGGACCTGGTACCACTTCCCTTTTCTGCTGGTTGGAGTTACTGTGGTCCCGAGTGGTGATTCCTCATGTGTAGGAGCTTGGCTTCTGGAGTCTGGCAGACCGAACCCTGCTCCACTGTGAAATGCTGGGTGGTTTTGGGCCAGTTACATTTTACCTTGCTGATCTCAGTTTCCTTGCCTGTAAAAAGGGATTGCCCTTTACAAGTTTCTGTAAGGATTAAATGAGACGAGGTAGGGAAAGTCCTTGGGGTACAGAGCATGGCACCTAGTAAATTCTCAGTACGTCGTCAGTACTGCTCTTCCAGCATGGGGCTGCTGAGCTGCAGGCTCTACCTGCCAGATGCCACTGGGGCCTGGGGCCTGGACCCCGCACCACGCCTCTTGTCCTCAGCGCCTCTTGCAGGCCGTTACCTGCTTTGCCTCTCCTCACTCTGCACAACTTGCAGGCTCCTGAGTGCCAATATTGCAAACTCCTTGCTTTCTAATGAGCCATGGGGATTAAAAATTTGAAAAGACTTCAGGATTTTTTTTACCCAGCCTTCTGTTATAGTGCTTCCACCTTGAGATTCAGGAGAACATTTTTTTGGGAGGGGCTGTCCCAGAGGAGTGTCTAATGATGATAATACCCGTCTTTGACCCTGATCCAGCTCTGTCCTGTGGTCTTGGAGCCAAATTTTTATGTCCCTTTTCTCTTTCCTCCTCTCTTCTATTGGTGCTCTAGAAGGGCTCCTGCCCTGCATATTTACTTCCTTATTTTCTCCCTTTACATATTCCTTTACTCTAACTTTAAGAAGTAAATGTGATTTTTTTTCAACGTATAATTTCCCCCCACTGACTAATATAGTTGTAAACAGCAAGAACAACTCATAAAAATCACTAAAAGAAATGAAATAACTCAATTTGACCAAACTTAATAGCAGTGTGCTTAATTCATATTTACACCTCAACTGCTCTTACCATGTATTTAGCATTCCTTCTGGGAGAAATTATTGTCTGAGCATAGCAGTAGCTGTCTAAGTTTCCTTAGAGCCACATTATTATCTTGAGCAGGAATAATCGTACCACTTCTCGGTCTCCCTCCCCCCAACATTATATGAGATGTATGTATACCTATAAAAGGGTAGAGTAAGTAAATATCTATCATATAGTTTTATAGAGCCCCCTTCATACTGAACCAAGTTCAAGCTATGAATGGTTTGAAAATCAACAACAAAGAACCTGAAAAACAACAGTGATTTTAGTACTGTCTGGAGTAGAAAAGGAACCATTTCTTCCAGTATGGTTGTAGGATTATTGGTCTTGTATTTATTCTGTACATCAAAATTTTCTCCTGAATATTCCTAGTCTTAAGCCTCGTGGGGGTCCTTGATAGTCAGCATGTACCTCAGCTCTGCACACCTCTGCACAGTGAGTAGAGGGGCTCCCAGAAGCCTCCATTCCTCAGTGGCTCTGAGATCTCTAGTCCGGGAGCCCCAGAACCTGGTTGGCCCGGGTCAGATGCTGGGTGCTTAGTGTCCAGTGATAGCAGAGATTCTGAGAGTTGGCTTTTGAACTGAAAGAAATGCTTGTATCATTACATTGCGCTTCTCCCATGAACACAAGGAAAAATCTCAAGTTCTGGCTTTAGAACTAGCAAAAATATTGCCAGCAGCACAATAGAAAATGTGTATTTAGTCATAAAAATGTTTATATCAAAGAAATGATGGGTATTATCTCCAGTAAGCCTGACCTATCTTGACTGACAGACTGGTCTTTGAACAGGGTCAATATTTGTCATTCTACCAAATGGGACCAAAAAAAAATCATTAGCCTCACTTTTCTTCACAAGAATAGGTTTCCTATGTATTGTTAGTTGCTTTATCATCAGTAACAAGTAGTGTCATCTTTGTGCTTATTAATCACCCTTTCTTCCAGACAACTGTAAGAATAATTAGGTGAAATTTGGTGCAGACCATCACCTCCACATTAATCTTCTTAGGCTGGTGTCAGTGAAGTGTTCTTCCATTAACATCCACCAGAAAGGGACTCTTAACTGTGTACTTCCAAAGTGGGATCTCTTAGGCATCAGTATTTGGAAAGGAAAACCTGTGTTTATATCACAGTAAGACTTAGATAGCAAGACTCACATGAAATCATATGTATTAGTCAGCCAAAGGGGTGCTAATGCAAAATATCAGAAATCAGTTGGCTTTTCTTTCTTTCTTTTTTTTTTTTTTAAAGATTTATTTTTTATTTATTTAATTCCCCTCCCCCGGCCGTCTGTTCTCTGTGTCTCCCTACTGCGTCCTGTTTCTTTGTCCGCCTCTGTTGTCGTCAGCGGCACGGGAAGTGTGGGTGGCGCCATTCCTCGGCAGGCCCCTCCCTCCTTCGTGCTGGGCGGCTCTCCTTACGGGGCGCACTCCTTGCGCGTGGGGCTCCCCTACGCGGGGGACACCCCTGCATGGCAGGGCACTCCTTGCGCACATCAGCACTGTGCATGGGCCAGCTCCACACGGGTCAAGGAGGCCCGGGGCCGGAACCGCGGGCCTCCCATGTGGTAGACGGACGCCCCAACCACTGGGCCAAAGTCCGTTTCCCCCAGTTGGCTTTTCTAAAGAGTATTTATTTGGGGTAGAAGCTTACTGTTACCAGGCCATAAAGCATAAGTTATTTCCCCCACCAAAGTCCGTTGCCATGTGTTGGAGCAAGATGGTTGCCAACATCTGCCAGGGCTCAGGCTTCCTGGGTTCCTCTCTTCCCAGGGCTGAGTTAGTTTCTAGGCTCAGCTCCTCTGTTTTCTCCACTAGGTCAGCTGTGGACTCTGAGGCTCTCTAGGCTTTGCCTCTCTTTTCAAGGCCAGCTGTAGACTATCAGGCAGCCGGCTCTGTCTCTTTCCCTGGGGCGTCATTCTCTCTGGGCTCAGCTGCTCAGCCCCTCTTTGTGCTTACTTCCCAGGCACCAGCTCAAAACTCCAGTTCTGTCCTTTGCCATGTCTTTTATCTGTGAGTCCCCACCCACCAAGGGGCAGGTACTCTTAGCACCTACTGATGTGGCACAATCAAAGCCCTAATCATAATTTAGTCATGCCCAGATACAGACCAGTTTACAAACAAAATCCAATATAGGTTTTTGGAATTCATGAACCATATCAAACTGCTACACATGTGGTACCCTTATTCATTTCTCTCATCAGAGAGCAGTTTCAGAGCCAGGTGCAGTGTTGGTGTTTTGTAAGCTTTAGAGGTCATGTGCCCATCAGGGGACCCCTGGCCGCTCTGTACTGTGTCCTTACTCTGGGACCTGGGTGGTTGTCATTTCTATCCTCTGCAAGGACACTGGTCATGGGAACAGAATTTAGAGACCATGTTCCTATTAGAGGGCCCCTGGCTGCTCTGTACCATGTTGTTGCTCTGGGACCTGGGCAGTCATAGCTTCCTGTGCAAGGACACTGGTCATGGGGGCAGAGACCAAAGAGAACATGATGGCCCTTAACTTCAGCCCCAAAGTAATGGCTTTCATTGCTCAAAGCAAGTCTTATGGTCATCTCTAATTTCAGTTGGGCAGGGGAGTGCCATCCTACTGCATACCCAGAAGGAGAGAGAAGTGGAAAAGTTATGTGCATTCTTAATGACTAACTCAAAGCAAAAATATGTAGATGCGTTTTTAAAATTTAAGACTGATTCCTTGAAGAGACCAATAAAATAGAGCTTTGGCAAGTCTAATCAACAAGAAAGTGGGAAGACACAGTGTCAGAAGCAATGTAAATAAGATTCAGAGAAGATTTGTGAAGGCATACAATAATATGCATAGTTTTATTAAAATGTGTTTGAAAATGTGGACACTGTAGATAATTATTATGGGTTAAATTGTATCGGCTCCAAAAGATATATTCAAATCCTAACCCCTAGTCCCATGAATGTGACCCAGTTTAAAAAACAGGGTCTTTGAAGATATGATTAAAGATGAGGCCAGCTGGACTAGGGTGGACCCCAGTCCATCACACCTAAGAAATCCATCTAAGAAGAGGAAGTTTGCATGGACAGACATAGGAGAAGACGCCATGTGACGATGGAGGCAGAGATTTAAGTGCTGCATCTGCAAGCTGGGCAATTCCAGTGACTGCACACGCCACCAGAGCTGGAGGAGGCAAGCCCTTGGGTTTCAGAGCCAGCGTGACCCTGATGACACCTTGGTTTTGGGCTTCTGGCCTCTAGAACAGCGAGACAATACATTTCTGTTGTTTTAAGCCACCCAGTTTGTGGTACTTTTTGATGGCAGGCCTAGGAATCTAAGACAAATTTTTGAGCAAAATGCAAATAACCAAAATTGTCTCAAGGTGTAGATTTCTGAATAGAAGATATTTTTAAAAATATTAAAAGACCTTTCAGTAAAAATGTCCTAGGCCCAGCTGATTTTTGTGAATTGAGTTCTACCATATCTCCTAGAAACAGACATTAGATGCACAATAAGACTTGTGGAATAGAATGAATAGACTAAGTTAACATTAAATTGACACCAAAATCAGATGGGGATACTACTCATAGGTCAATATCATTTATGAACATAGATGCAGTGATTCTACACAAATTACCTAACTGAACCTACCAGGACATTAAAAGGATAAATGTGTCTCCCCTCCTTCAGATCTTCACTCAAATGTCACCCTGTGAAGGAGGCATGTCCTGCTTGTCCTATTTAAAATTGCAGCCTGCCACCAGCACTCCTAATCCACTTTACCCTGTTCTTTTATTTTCCACAGTGTGTATTGCCTTTTAATATAGTGTATAATTTACTTATTTATAATGTTTGTCTTCTACCCCTACTACAAGGTAAATGATGCAAGGGCAGGAACTTTTAAAAAAATTTATTGCAAAATATATATAACATAATCGTTGCTATTTTAATGATTTAAAGTGTGCAATTCAGTGATTTTAATTACTTTCACAATGTTTTTGTAACCATCGCCACTATCTACCTCTAGAACTTTTTTATTACCCCAACGAATCTCTACTCTTTCAGCAATAATTGCCCATTCTCCTCCTCCCTAGACTCTGGTAACCTTTAACACAGGAAACAATTTACCTTTTTTTTTTTTTATTTGTTTCTTGTCTGTTGTCTTTTCCCTGAGGGCAGGAAACTTTGCTTTGTTCACTAATACGTCACAAGTGCTTCAGCTAGTGCCTGGCACAGAGCGGATGGTCGTACGTGACGAATGGATTTGTTGGAAAGGTCCATTCCCAGGAAAATGAAACCTTTTGTGAACTCAGCCCACTGCTGAGTCCTGACACATCATAGCTAATCAATCATTAATTATTTGGGGAACAATTTAATACACATGATATAATTTATGTTTATTAAAAAAGAGTCAGCTATATATTTCCATATGTGTGTGTAAAAGTAAACAGAAAATGGTCTGGATGGAACTGACTACACTGATAATATGTGGTGCATTTTAGGTTGAGTGTGCTCAAGCTGTGAGGGGAACAGCCCAGGGCTAGTGTAAGACAAGCTGGGTGCCTGGAAGCACTCAGCCCACGTGAGCACTGGTACTTGCACAGCCTGAGAGTGGGCCTTCCCTAAGTTTGTACCCTTGGCATTTCACTTGCCTTACCCTGGTCACTGCTCTGAAGGGAAACTTGTCTTTATTTTTGTATTATTTGAAATTTTATCATTTTAATTGCAATGTGTATTGCTTGTTTCCATTTTTAAAAATTCAGAGGATGGAAAAAGGAAACAAAACCAAAACAAGTTATTTTTGAGATCCTTTAAAATTTACAAAGAAACCATCTTATTTGTTTTTATAATGAAATTAAGACTGAAGAATTACTGGTTTTCTCATTCTCTTTAGGACTTAAGTTGTTCCCTGCTGTATGAATGTTATGTGTTGAGGAAATAAAAATTCACTCTTCTAGGTTCCAAATAGAGTTTATTGCCCTGAAGCAGTGATGCAGTGATGCACCTCTATCACACCGTAAATGCAGAAGACTTAAGTGAGAAAATATCAGTATCAGGAAGCTCTTGAAACTGCAGAAAATACTTCTTTGCTCAAACAATCTGTGCTCTCCAATCTCTTTTGAAGTATGGTCTCCCAAATGCTGTGGACCGAATTTCCAGTCCCTCTAACTCCTTTCTCACAGGTGTACAGCGTGGTGGGCCAGGTGGTTGACCCCTGGGTCGGTGCCTGGGGCTGCCTGCAGCATCTCCCTTCCCTGCTGGGGAGTGCCTTAGCAGGGCAGAGGGTTTGCCCCATTACGGAGCAAAAAGGTGATTGCTTAACCTGGGTGAAGTATGCAAGGATGAGGTCATTTGCTCATTTGACTTAAAAAGATGTAGTTGTATTTCTGTGCAGTCATGATAGAAATCATCTCTTGCAGGAGCATCAGGAGAGCATTCTGGGTAACACCATGCAAAGTGTGATCGCGTTGCTGAACAATCTGGTTGCCTGCAAAGATTCGAATATGAAGCTACTCTATGAGCAAGGTAAACGCTTCTTAGACTTAGTCTCTGATTCTGCTGCGTGCTGACTACTCGTGAGTTTCCTCATCTCCTGTAGCAGGAAGTCAAGAAGTACCATTTGAAGTTGATGAGTTAAAACAGATATGGTGCATGTAGTAAAGCTTTTAAAATACACTAATCTTAAATGCACAGCTCAATTAAGTTTTGTCTATGTGAGTACCAACAAGATGTAAAACATTTCCAGCACCCCAGAAGGTTCCCTCTTACTTCTTCCCAGTTAGTATCCCCAGAGGTAACCACTGATCTGACTTTTATCCTCATAGAGTAGTGTTGCCTGTTGTTGAAGTTCACATTAATGGAATCATATGTTATGCACTCTTTTGTGTCTGGCTTATTTTGCTCAACTTAATTTCTGTGAGATTCACCATTTTGTTATGTTTGTCAGTAGTTTATCTTTTCAATTTCTGTCATATCCCACTATACAAATACACAAAATTTATTTGTTAAAAAAAAAAAAAGATATGAAAGTATCTGTAAATAATAATGAAAGTACCAGCAAAAATTGGAAGTGGGTTGGATAGGGATAGTTTCCTTGAGCTAATTCATCCTCTTTCATGGCCTGTAGTCAATAGGCACTGCTTCAAGGTCATAAACCAAGAAGTACAAATGTTAACATAGTACTGGGACGTGCTACTGACGATTGAAATACAGATAATCATGTTCTTGGTGAATAAAAAAGGTTTTACTACTTCTTCTTCAAAAAAGATAGTTTCTTATTTCCCTTATGATTTCCTCTTTAACTCATTGGTTGTTTGAGTAGATTGTTTAAAATAAAAATTTAAAAAACTAAAAACAGAGTTAAAGCACCTTGGAAAATGGAACTCTGCATGGGCTAGAGGCAGCTGTACATTTCTCCTTACACCCATTGATACTATTACAAGTTTTTAAACCATGTGCATGTACTACTGTTATATCAACCAAATAAAAGCTTTCATTTGAATTATGCATGGAAATTAGTCTCGGATAGAATCCATCACTGAATACAATTGTCACTGTCTGATTTTTTTCCCTAAATAATTTATAGTTCTGCTTTTATGTGGTCCTTACACTTAAATGTTGGTAATATTTTCCCCTTCTCTTTATTCTCCTTAAAAATAAAAATATGCACTTCTAAATGTAATAAATATTGCCAACAATTGTAGGACCTTAGTATAAACATAACTTTTTTATTCTTTTATACAGCAGCATCCTATTCTGTTTCATGGGTATAGCATAATAATTTATTAAACCTGTGCACAAATGATATATGTGACTTACTGAATAACCTGATACCAACATTCAGCAAGACTGTCTATAAGAAAAATTCCTGGCGTTGGAATGGCTGAATCAAAGGGCGTATACATTTAGAATTTTTATAGCTATTTCCACATTGTTCTACGTGATGTTCACCAAAGCACATGAAATGTGTTTTTCCTTTCCCTCATTAATACCATGTGTTATCAAACTTTTACACTTTTGTTAGTCTGATAAGTTAAAAAAGAGATCTCACTCTAGATTTAGTTTGCACTTCTCTTTTGAGAGAGATTGAGAATCTTTAAATAGATTTTAGAACTGTTTGTATTTCTTTTTATGATATCTACTATTTCATATCTTATGCCCATATTTCTATTGGATTGTTAATTTGTTCCTTATTGATTTCTGTGATGTGTCTCCATATAGACCTAAGGAGATTAGCTCATTTTGATAACAAGTTGCAAATATTTTTGCACCATTTTTCACTTTGCTCATGATTGTTTTTACCATGTGAAATTTTTTGTTATGTTTGTTTTGTTTTATATATTTGAATTTTACATATATTTCTTTTATACGATCTGAATTTTGAATTAGTTAGAAAGGCCATACCCACTCCAGGGTTATAAAGAAATTAATGTTTTCTTTATTTTTTACCTTTAAGCCTTTGACCCATTTTAATTTATTGTGGTATAAGGTATAAGATATGGTTCCACTTATTTTGTCTGAATGGTTAACCAATTGTCCCAAACTATATTTTCCCCATTGTTTTGAAATGCCATTTTGATCGCATGCTAAATCCTACATTTCATATTTAATTTCATTGTTGGTTGTCAGTTCATGCACAACAGCACACTTTTAAAAAAAATTTATTGAAGTATATCACTCATCCATAAACATACATAACAATAAGTGTATAGTAATAGTTGTGAACTTACAAAACAAATATAACATCATACGGGACTCTCATACCTCACCCTACCACCAATACCTTGCATTGTTTTTAAACCTTTTTAACTAATGATTAAAGAGCATTGTCAAAATATTACTAACCAAAGTATTTTTCCCCCAACCCACCCTATTATTATTATCTTTATATTATTTATATATGAACATACATAAACGTTAAGTGTATAGTAAAAGCTGTGAACTTACAAAGCAAGCATGCATAACATTGTATCAACACCTTGCATTGTTGTGAGACATTTGTCACAAATTATGAAAGAATATTGCAAAAAACTTACTACTAATTATAGTCCTTATCTCACATTTGGTGTATTTTTCCCCCAGCCCACCCTATTATTATTTTTTAAAATATATATTTTTTGATAGAAGTTGTAAACTTATAAAACAATCAGGCACATGTGCAGAATTCCCAAACAACACCCCTCTATCAACACACCACACTGTGGTGGAACATTTGTTACAGATGAGATAATATCATCTAATTGTTACCACATCCATAGTACAACAGCACACTTTTAATTGTTGAAGCTTTATGTTTTAATGTCCAGTATGAGTTGCCTTCCTTTCTTTGTTCTTTTTCCAGAGTTTTCTTGGCTATTCTTGTTTATTTTTCCATACATACTTCAGCATGAGCCTGCCAAGATAAAAACAGTGAAAATTAGTGGTGTATTTTGTGTGTGTGTGTGTGTGTTGTAGTTATATTGAATTTATAAATTAATTGAAAATTGACATTTTCATGAGGCTTCAGATTTAAGAGCATGTTACATTTTCCCATTTGTTGAAAACCTTTTTTGTGCCCTTCAGAAATGTTTTTGTGTTTCCTTTATGTAGGACCTGTGTGTTTCTTGCAAAGTTTACCTCCCACCAAGGTATTTTTATCCTTTTGTGTCCTGTTAGAAATGAGATCTTTTCTGCCATTATATCGTCCAATTTGTCTTTTAAAATGCATGTTTGAAAGTTTTTGATTTCTGTATAATATCTTTCTAAGTTAATTCTCTTCTTGTTTTCACTACTAGTAGTTTTCAGATGATTCCCATAGTTTTCCAGAGATGTAATCATATCACATAGTGATAATTTTAACTTTTATAACTCTACTTTGTTACTTTGTTTAATTGCAAGATTCAAAGAAGATGGGATAGTGACTATCTTGGTCTTGCCTCAGAATCTTCTTTACTGGTTAGGAAAGTACCCATCTATTCTAATTTTCTTTGTTTTCTTTTGTAATCAATGGTAGATAATGACTTTTGTAAAATGCCTTTTGGGTATCTGAGGAAGCAATCAAATATTTTTTCCTTGGATCTATTGATGTAATGGATTATATTTAATAGACTGTGTGATATTGAACCATCCTAGCATTTGAGTCAATAACCACACTTAATCATGATGTATTATTATTTTATTGTGCTATTGCATTTCTTTGCTAGTATTTACTTAGGATTTTCCCATTGTTATTCATATGCATGATTGGTCTGGGGTTTGTTTTGGGAAGGGAAAATATATTCTTTGTCAGGTTTTGGTGTTAACATTATATTTTTTGAAAGGGATGTTATTTTCCTGTTTCTGTAACAATTCTGTTATCATTGGAATTATCTGCTCTTGAAAAGTTTGGTAGAATAATCCCTGTGAGACAATTTGGCTGGTGCTTTCTTGGGGCACATTCTCCATTTTTGATGTCTTTCTCTATTTTACAGTGATAATGAATCTTTCTTACATTTAAGAATCTCTTTTAGAGTCAGTTTTGGTAAATCATATTTTTGTAGGACGTTTTCATTTCATATACATCTTTCAAATTTGCATAGAATTAAACAAAATAGATCTTGTAATTCTTTTACTTTCCCAATCTTGGTGGTTATCTCCCCATCACTACTTATTATGTCATACATTTACATTTTTGCATTATTAGTAGTTTAGATAGTGGTTTTACTATCATTATATATATATTTATATAACATTTGGGGATTTATTCTACTTTTTAAAAAACTCAGTTTCTACTTTGATCTATTAATTCCTTGTGTTTTCCTTGAGTTTGTGTTATTGTTTTTTTTCTAGCTTTTAAAAATATAAGAGGTTCCCAAATATTCCTCACCCCCTCCCCCCATTCCTCCCACATCAACAACTTCTTTCATCATTGTGGCACATTCATTGCCTTTGGTGAATACATTTTGGAGCACTGCTGCACCTCTTGGATTATAGTTTACATTGTAGTTTATACTCTCCCCTAGTCCATTCACTGGGTTATGGCAGGATGTATAATGTCCAGCATCTGTCCCTGCAGTATCATTTATGACAACTCCAAGTCCTGAAAATGCCCCCACATCTCATCTCTTCTTCCCTCTCCCTGCCCTCAGCAACTACCATGGCCACTTTCTCCAGGTCAATGCTACAGTTTCTTCCTTTACTAGTCACAATAGTTCTATAGTAGAATACCAGTAAGTTCACTATAATCCTTATTTTATTCCTCCATCCTGTGGAACCCCGTTTGGTGATGTCCACTCCATCTCTATATCAAGAGGGGTCTTAGATCCCACATGGTTGATAGATGCAGTTCTCCTGCTTGAAGTTGCAGGCACTCTCAGTTCCCTGGTGTGGTGGTTGACCATCTTCACCTCCCTGTTAGCAGACCTGTGCAGTCCAACAAACTGGAGAGTAGGAGCTGCAACTCTGCTGAGGCTCAGGGCCCAGGTGGCACAAGGGAAGTCCAGAGATTGAAGTCTCCTGGGTATACACCAACCCCAGTACCAACCACAGGTTCAGTAAAAGTGACAGAAGAGGCATGTGTAGAATGGTCACATCTGAGTCTAACTCCATCACACTCAGGAACACAAATCCAAAATAGGGCCCACTGGCAAGGCACTGAACTCCAGAGCCAATTGCACTGATTGTAGAACCTGTGTGTCTCTGTAGCGCTCAGGAGCACCAGTACCTGGGATTGTATCTACTTTGGCTGTCTCTGGGGTCCCGCTGAGTCATGCATAAGCGCGACCCCTCTGATGACCTCCTGACTCTTCTTTTGAAGTCTCTTAGCCATTTATACTCATTTGTCTTTACCATTTCCCCCTTTAGTTCAAGGTCTTTTTCTAGTTGCATCACCAGTTAATGATTGGTAGTAATCTCTTGGCACCCAGGAGGCTCATCCTTGGGAGTCATGTCCCACAGTGGGGGGAAGGTAATGCGTTTACATCCTGAGTTTGGCTTAGACAGTAGCTCCATTTGAGCAACATGGAGGCTCTCAGGAGGTAACTCTTAGGCATCCTGCAGCTCTAGGCCTAGTTCAAATTTCAGGCAAACAGGCTCATAAGCATAGTCATTAGTATCAAGGGCTCATCATTGGAGCATTCTTCTTCTCTGGTCTTTGTTCTTGCACTTGCGGATTGTTGCTGTTCCATTGGGGAATGTGACAGAGCTTCCCTGGCTATGAACTCAGCACTCCCTAGTTGTTGTTTATAACTGTAACTACTATGAAAATACCCAATTCTAATACAAGAAGGAGTTGATTGCATAGATGGCTGATTACATCTACAATCATCCAAGGAGATTGCTGTCAGGTGACATTTTATCCAATCAGTCAAGTGCCTTAGAAGAGAAAGTGATTTCAGCATTGAGAGAGAAATTTCCAGCTCAACTTCGGTCAGCCATTGTCTCCTGGGAACTCATCAGGGACCTTCATCGGAGCCCCTGGTCTGTAGCCTGTCTGTGTGGAATTTGGCCTTGTGCATCCCAGTGGTAGCGTGAGAGGATTTTATAAAATTGCATAGTATTTACAGATATCTCCTATTGGCTCTTTTTCCCTAGAGAACCCTGACTAATATACTCATCTAAGTGTGATAGTCAGGAAAATTGAAGATAAAATCTTGAAAGTATTTAGAGAAAAATGGCACCAAAGGATGTGAACAATACAAATGATGCTGACCTTCACTGGAAGTAGTTGAGACCAGAAGAGTAGAAAAACCCCTTTTGAGTGCTGAAAGAAAAAAACTGTCAATCTAGACTTAAGAGTCAGTGAAAAATAGGGACAGTTTCAGATAAATGAATAAAGAATTTGTTACCAGCAGACCTGCTTTAGCAGAAATGCTAAAGTAAGTTTTTCAGGCTAAATGGGAGTGCTACCAGATGGAACTCAGATCTCTAGAAAGGAATAAAGTGCATGGAAAAGATAAATTTGTGAGTAAATACAAAAGGGTGTATTTCCCCCATCTCTGAATTTCTTTAAAAGAAAATGGATTAAGAGGACTTCCAGAATGGTGAAGGGAGGACTTCCACAAATCCGCCTCTGCATAAAAACAACAAAAACACTGGCAAAATTGTGAAAAGCAATTTCTAGAACTCTGGAAATTACCAAAGGCTTTCAACAATCTGAGTGTTTATTCCAGAAAAAACTGCTGGTGAAGATCAGCAGGGTTTGTGTCACTGTAACTTAGTTCTCTGCCTCTCTTCCTAGCCACGTGGTAGTCTTGAAAATTACCAGCCTTGCAAGCACACTGAAACTCAAGAGGCATGCAGCTCTTTGATTTGGGATTTGGAACTCCTCAGAAATCCCTTTTGTGGAGTATCACAACTGTTTGCCCTATCCCACAGCCACCTGAAAAAGTCCTATTCATGGATTTGTTTTCATTATTTGAACTGGCTCAGAAATTGTCTTCAGAAAAAAAACCTGTTCCTAGGGCATTTGTTGAAAAAAATAATTGGCAGTATTTGAACATCACAACTTCCTGAGGGAGGCTGAGATACCAGTTAGGGCAAACAAGAGCCTGGCCAAACACTTAAAAGGAAAATCTGGGGAATGAGATAGTCATGGAAGGCTCTGAGAAATTCTGATATGTTCCTGGGGAGTCTACAAGGCTGGCACTCATGGACACAGCAGGCACTGATCCATAGTGATGCCGAAATCTTGGTGAGCACATCATCCCAGTTCTCTTGCACAAGGAACAAAAAGTTTTCCTTGATTTGGGCCTAGTTCTCTTCTCTGTGAATGATTCTCTGTTGCTCTCTGTCATCTCAATCTTTCTTCATTTAATAAGAAATGGCCCATATTTTCAGCTGATTAGCTTTCTGAGCTTAATTCCTATCCATTAACTTTGGGGAACCTGGAGCTATTTTTATGCTAAAAGGAGTTGTCCCTGTCTCTTTTAGTCCAAGCTGAAAATGCTTCTGATAGTACAATTCTATTTAAAACTTTTTGAGTTTCCTGTAAATCTTAACTGAGGTTCATTCCACTAAATAATATGCCCACCCACAATTCCTTCAAAATATGATCCTTTGTAATCTGGGCTAAGAATCAGGATACTGAAGAATAATACCCCTGTCATTCTTAGTAGCCTTATTGACTAGTTGAGGGAGTGGATGTGGGGTGAGATGCCTGGAAATGATATTACAGAGGTTTACAGTTGCTTGTCTGTGAAAGCATGGGATCATACGGCAAGATTGGGATGGAAGACAAACTCCTGGAAGACAGGAATTTAAGGAATTGAAATATCAGACATGGAAGGAGTTTACACACAAAATTATTCATGAATTTGTATTCTTTTTATAGAGTCTCTCCTCCCTATTGTTGCCCAAACTTTGTGAACATCAATCCTTATGAAAACCTGGATCCATTCCAGATTTAGTGGAGTGAGGTCGAAACCAAAAAATTAGGTCTGAGCAGTGTTAGAGTAACAGTGAGCTTCAGGGAAGAGGTGGGGCGGGTTGTGATTTGGTGGTCTGAGGCTGATGGCAACTGGGGAAGAGAGAGGAAGTTGGAGGTCCAGATTAAGGAGATTCATTAAGCTATAGCCTTCTGGTTGGCTACTTACGTTTATAAATAAAGATTTATTGGAACTTAGACATGTCCATTCATTGCTTATTGTCTGACTAGTTTTGTATTGCAATGGCAGAGTTGACAAATTGAGACAAGGCCACAGGGCCCACAAAGTATAAATATGGCCCTGTAAGGAAAAGTTGGCCAATCCCTGCTCTAGAAACAGCAGTGTGTTACCCCAGTTCCAGGCCCAGTGGTACAAGCAGAGTGGGGAAAATTACTTACTAGTTGACAGAGATGCAGAGGAGACACAGCCCTAAGAGAGGCAGGTTTCCAGGAGAGCAGGAAGGTAAATGGAACGTAGAGGTGTTGACAGTCTGAGGGTGTTGCCGACCACTGCTTTGAAGCTCCAGAAGTCGAGGTGGGAGGGTTCAGCTGGGCAGGGGGTGGTGTTTAAAGGAGATGTGTAAGTCTTCTCATTGTTGGGACTGCGGCAGCTGGAGGAAGGACCTGGGCATCCCAAGGTCCTGGGACAGCAGAAGTAGAGCCAAAGGCGC
Organism: Dasypus novemcinctus; assembly: GCF_030445035.2. NCBI lineage: Eukaryota > Metazoa > Chordata > Mammalia > Cingulata > Dasypodidae > Dasypus > Dasypus novemcinctus. The sequence goes on along the minus strand of NC_080698.1, from coordinate 2,718,359 downwards.
TGTGACTCAGGTGGCCTTTCCAGGAGAATGTGGAGCTGAAGAAATCTCCCCTGGTCCCTGTGGGTGGAGGTTGGAGATTAGGGCTGAGGCCAGGAGGCCCTTGTTCTCTGAAGAACAGTCTGATTCCAGGCGTCAGAGCCAAATACCTTTTTAGCATCTAGGCCTAACTTCTTGTCACACTCTGCTGCTCTCAAAGTTCCCTGCCTACTAACTGTGTGGGAGTAGTTTTCCAAAGTTGGGTAAAGATCACGTAGATACTTGTTAACCCAAAATTTTAAGATTCAGTGGAGGCTGGCCACATGAAGAGGTGTAGACATCCTGGTGCTGCGTGGGCTTTGAGGGCAGGTGGTGGTTCCGAGTGCAGGTTTTGCCTTGATCACTTCTGGCTCATTCATTGGCTTATATGTTCAGTGCATTTCATATAGAATTAAATTCCTTATCTCAGAGTAATTTTTAATGATCCTTTAGAAACTTCCCTAATATAAGTGAATAGTAATGTGGATACAGAAGGAGAGATGATTTTTCTCTGCCTTTAAGTGCTTCACTTGACCATCGTATGAGGCCAATGTCAAAATGAGTTTTACTGTCTCTGAAATTGGTATGTCTTAAAACTACCTCTCTCCGTCTGTATCAGTCGTCCTGACATGGTTATTGCTGGCAGAACATGCATGTAGAATCTTGCAGAATGGTTGTGCACCCTGGGAGCCGGCCAGAGGCCTTGGGAGAATATGCTGGGGCAGAATTCTCCTGCACGGTGCTCGCCACGGAACAGAAGGTGTGGAGCAGCAGGCTCATCGATGGTTCTGAAATGGAAAATAGGAAGAAGCAGGCCCTGAATGGGAAGACAGTTTTCGAATGTCTTAATCTATTTTTCTTATATTTGTCCTTTTTTATGTACGTATGAAGGCAACATTAGAGAAAAGCCCTATCAAAAAAAGTCTCAAAGTGCACTTTCAAGAAGTACATGAGAAGTTTTAAGTGGGAAAGCATGTGATGGTGTAATTGGCAGCATTTTTTTCTTTCTAGGTGATACATAAGGAAATGGGATACCTTACGATAAATGGCCTGTTAGAATCAATGAAGTGTGGTGGGTAATATACATGAGAACCTCAGCAGAGTGTCTGCCCCCTGGTAGGTATGCCACAAAGTATACAGAAACCCTGAGGCCCAGAAAACTGCCTAAACCAGTATTTATTCAAGAGACCAGAAAATCACTTGGAGAACTGTTTGGACTTTAAGAATGAAGAAAGCACACATAATAGCTCTCTCAGATTTCTTTACTTTTAAGAATGACTTTCAAAATAACGTTGGACAGCAAGAGTTGGCAAACTTTTTCTCTGAAGGACCAGGTATTAAGTATTTTAAGCTTGCTGTTACTCAGTTCAGCCATCATAGCATGAAAGCGGCTACAGACAGTCCACAGACAAGTGGCCATGGCTGTGCACCAGTAAAATTTTATTTATGAAACCAGATGACCAGTCCTGTTGTAATTAACTCAAACTTTCTCAAAAGTTCACAAATCAAGGTATGTGTATTATTTAGCTATTAAACTGTGATGCAATTCAAGAATGAACAGAGACTTCATATAAAAATTAATATCTTAAGGATGAGACTACCACCTTCTCAACAGTATGAAGAAAAAGAGGAAAATATGCACTAAGGGTTTCATCTAAAAACTGTGAGAAGGTTACTATGTCAGTTAGATTTTGCTAGATAAAAAACCACCCCAAAACTAAATGCATGAAAATGGAATCGTCTATGTGCTCGAGTCAGTGTGGGTTGCCGGCACGGGCTGCTGCTTGGCCCTCAGTAGGGTTGATGCCACCTCCATGTGGCTCTGAATGCTGCGTTCACAGAAACGGCCTTGGCCTGGGATGCTCGTGTTACTCCATCACGAGTAAAGTAAGTCATGCCCTGAACCCGGGCTGGTTCAGGGAGTGCGGAAGAGACTACACCTCTTGACTGGAGGAGTGCAGAGAATTTATAGCCTTCAGTGCATAGGAATTTATAGTCAGACCTTTACAGACATCATGACCGGAGCATCAGGCTTAGGGGCTCACAAACCTTTTCTGTAAAGGGCCACATAGTTTAGGTTTTGGGCCATATAGTCTCTGCTGTAACTACTCAGCTCTGCTGTGGCAGCACGAAAACAGCCACAGCTGACATGGAAATGAATGAGTGTGACTGTAGTCCAATAAAACTTTATTTACTCAAACAGGTAGTTTGCCTACCCCTGACCTAGCTGATTGTTCATTCAGTCAGCAGATATTTATTGGACACTTAACTACATGCCAGGCATTATCCTAGGTGCAAGGAATATAGCAATAAAAACTGAGAAAAATACCTGCCGTCATGAAGCTTACATTCTGGCAGAAATAATAATAAACGAAATAAACAAGTTTCTGTTAGATAATATTAGATGTTAGCTGATGATAAATGCTGAGGGAAAAGAATAAAGGAAAGAAAGGGAAATGAAGTATCAGGGTGGGAGTGGGGACTGAAATTCTACTTTTTGGGTAGCCAGGGCAGGGTCCCTGGAAAGTGATTGTAAGGCAGGGCTGAAGAAAGCGGGGGAGCAAGCCATGCAGACGCCTTAAGGAGGGTGATCTATGCAGAGAAGAGCATGTGCCAAGCCAGGGGGGGCCTGCCTGGCACGTCTCAGAGCATCAGGGGAACCAGTGTGGCCGCAGGATAGTAAACGAGGGCCAGAGCAGCAGGAGAAATCCGGGGTGTGGTTGGTGAGTTCAGGGATCACCGGGTCATTTTTGTCAGAAGCTCTCAGAGCATTAGGTCACCTGGGAGCCTGAGTGCAGTTTGGAGCTCTTCTGAGGATTATGCCATTGGTTGGTAACGATGTGGCTACGTATAAAGAATAGACCAGTGGCTTGGAAGTCAGACTTGAGAGTGGGTCCCGGAGCTGCCCTGATGATGCTGATCACAGTTGAGGTTAGAAAACTTTACTGCAGTTGACTCAGCTCCTACCGAGAGCTTGAATCTCCTGTATACTCTCACCTTGAGAGATTTCTGTTCTAATGGGTCTGGAAAGAGAAAACCCTTTTTTACACAAGGCAGCACATCCCATCTTTGAAAAAATTCTAATTGTTATTAAGTATTTCTTTATGCTGAACCGAAATTGGCTCCTCCATAATTTCTACTCTATTTGATTCTGGTGTTTTCTCCTCTGGAAATAGACACATTTGTTGTTTCAGTTTACCTGTAAGAGGAATAAAATGCCTTACAGCATTGAGTGTGCAAGTAAAGTTTGTATTTATAGTTTGTCACACTTGTTGTTTTATAATATCTTACCTTTAAGATTCTAGAAATATTTCATTGATTTTTAGCTAGCTATTGATGAGAAACATTTCTTCTGCCCTGTTTTGACTGCTCCCTAGTTAACATATCTGCCAAAATGTTTCGTGTTCCATTATTTTGATATTCATTATACTTCATCCAATTTTGAGGAGAATGTATTCAGTTAATACTAATTCTAGCTGGTGTTTATTTCTAATAGCCATTTTTGAATTACAGACCTCTCCAAACTCCATGAATTAAAGTCATCTGTTATTTTAGCTTATGTAAATGTATATTGACTGGGGGCTTATCTCTAGTCTGGGCTGTTAAAACCTTTCTTTAAGAATTGCTAAGAAGAGTATGTGGCTCAGGTGACAGGGCATCTGCTTACTGTATGGAAGGACCTGGCTTCGATCCCTGGGGCCTCCTGGTGGAAAAAAAGAAGAGAAAGCGTGCCTGCACGGTGAGCCAGTGCCTGTGCGGTGAGCCTAGTACCCACTGGTGAGCCAGTGCCCGCACAAGTAAGTCACAGCAAAATTATGACACAATGAGAGAGACGAAGGGGAGAGTCAAGGTGGAGCACAGCAGAGACCAGGAACTGAGGTGGTGCAGCTGACAGGGAACCTCTCTCCACATCAGAGGTCCCCAGGATCCAATCCCAGTGAATCCTAGAGAAGAAAGACGAGAAAAGAAGACAAAAAGAGAAATAGATACAGAAGATCACACAGTGAATGGATATATAGAGCAAACACAGCAGGGCAGGGGAGGGGAAGAAATTAAAAAAAACCAGTTACCTAAATTGAGGTGCCTTATGTGGAGAAGCTCCAAGAATCTCTCCTTGTTCTCCTTGGGCCACTAGGCTAGCATAGCCCAGATGTGTACTTCTCACAGCAATGGTAGTGACGCTGGGTAGTAAGATAGGGAATCAATAGATGGATCTAGAACGTGGCAAAGAGTCCACGTGGACATCAATATCTTCAAGATGGCTGCTGGAAGACACCCCCCCACCCCCATCCCCCACCCCCCACCCCCCCCTACACACACGATTCTGCCATCCAGAACAAGATTTCCCCTGGAAGCCAGGAGAAGCCCTGAATATTCCCCCAAGGACTTTATCATTGGGCCCTCCTGGAGGATTGATGGGTGGGGTAATCAATCAGAACAGCGAGCAGCTGGAACTCCTCCCCTGCCATTAGCAAAGGGCATAATAATTAATGGTTTAAAAAGTAAACACAAAGACCTCTTGCTCTCTTGCCTTTGCCTTGTCCTGGTGCTGGTCCATGTGCCTATTCCTGCCTTCCATACCCTGTTCTTGCCTTGTCTCCCTGCATGGATCAACACTCAAGTAAAACCTGGGCATTTATCATCTATAATGGGAAATTGTAGTCTGTAAACCAGCAGCTTTATCACTCTTCAGCTCCTTCCACTCTACCTGGGACCCATGATCTGTTATTTTCTCCCATTTATCTTCTCTCCTTACCTTAATAAATTACTGGCCTAACTTACCCGATGTGCTCTTGAAATTCACTTCTGCAGCATGGTCAAGAACCTAGCCAAGATCCAGTTATAGTAGAGGCACAAGAGAGTGAGCAGAAAAGTGCAAGCATTTGTTGAGGCTCGTGTTTGCGTCACATCTTAACATCCCACTGACCCAAGTGAGTGACGTGCCTGAGCTCAGCCTCAAGGAACAGAAAAATTTCTCTGCCTTTTGATGGGAGAAATTACAAAAGTCATGCAGAAGACATGGATACAAGGATGAGGGTAGAATTAGGACTGTTAAGGCAGCTACCAGACAGGATTTGAGAGGGTGTTAAATTAAGTCGATTGCTTAAATACAATACCAAGAAAATAAAAATGTTTGAGACCAGTAGGTGAGCAAATGAGAGCTCCCACTGGAAAGCCCCTTGCCCTGAATACAGGTCCACAGGTATCTTGGGCTGAAGGTGACCTGCTCTGATACTCACTACCTGCTGAGAGCAGTTAGGAAGGGCAGGGCCTCAGCGGTTTCTGGACAGAGCAAAGGAACCCCCCTTGATGACTCCCAGCAAAGAGGCGGGCACTGAAGCAAACCAGTAGAGATGTTTGAATGTCTGTTGGGTGAAATTCTAAAGGTTGATAGGGACCCCACAGAGAATAAGCTCTAGTTTCCAAGCAGACAAGGCTCTGCCCTTGGCAGGATGTCTGTCCAGAGGCTTCACGACTTGAGACAAGTCTCTGTGAAGAGGCTTAGGTGTGAGGAGTAGCCTGGAGTGGAGACCGCAGAGCCCTCCAGAGCTGTGACCTGACTGGTGTAAAGTTGTGTTCTGGTAGTGTAGTTTTGATTCTGGATGAAGTCCTGATCCTTAAGTGGTTTCACTGGCCATGGTCTGTGCCGCCAACTGACCAGCTATCCCAGTCTTTCGGACAGGGGCCCAGTGTGACCCTCTGCCTATCTTGGCTCAGCTTCCTCAGGGGCCCCAGCATTTTGCCTCAGTCCTCTGAACCCCCATCTTTCTGAATGCCCTTTTCTCCCCAAGAGTGGTTGTTAAATGCTCCTTGCCTGGAGTTGCAGTGACAAGGCAGGAAACTTTTCCTTTAAGGATTAAGTTTTTTTTAAAGTTGCTCAAGATTGTTCTAGAAAAACACTTCATTCTTTTGTATTTACTAAAGTCTCAATTGTTTAATGTATACATTTTTTATTGAGATATAATTCACATCATAAAATTCAGCATTTTATATTATGTAGTTTAGTGGTTTTTAGTATGTTTATAAGCTTGTGCAACCGTCACCACTCTCTAATCAGTAGGACGTTGCATCCCTGCCCCTTTGGTGGGTGGGGACTCACAGAGAAAAGACATGGCAAAGGACAGAGTTGGAAATTTTTGAGCTGGAGCCTGGGAAGTAAACACACTGAGAAGCAGATATGCCAGAGACCCCAAGAAGAGAGAAAAGCTGTTTAACTGATAATCTATAGCTGGCCTTGTGGAGAGAGCAGAGTAGCTGAGCCTGGAGAGAAACAAGCCCCTGGAAGAGAGGAAACAGGAAGCTTGACCCCTTGCAGGTGTTGGCAGTCATCTTGTTCTAACACATGGCAATAGACTTTGGTGAGGGAAGTAGCTTGTGCTTTATGGCCTGGTAACTGTAAGCTTCTGCTGCAACTAAATACTCTTTATAAAAACCAACCGATTTCTGGTATTTTGCATCAGCACCCTTTTTGCTGACTAATGCACTTGGTTAAAGGTAGACTTGGGTGACTCTTTAGAGAATGAGAAGAAAGGATCTCAACTGAAATTTTAGGACACATCTTTCTTGGACAGGTACACACAATTTTTAATATTGCACATGAGAATGAGACAAAACTGGGTATTTGGAAAATCCTTCATATAATTTTTTACATACACAACAGTATTAGCTCTTCATGGAATCAGGTGGTACCAGGCAAGGTCACCTTTTAGTTTGCATTGCTACAAAGTGTATCTTTTCATTTCAGGTCTTTTTTTTGCCATGTAGATTAACCAACAGTCTGTACTTAATGTGTCAATGGAAAAGCCTTTCCCTTTTTTCTTGGTTTCCTACTTGTAATAACGCTTGTTTCATCTAAGTGCTATGTAGTTGAATGAATTGTTAGAGACTTTTGAAACCCATCAGGAAAGATGCTATAGTTAACAAAAATGGTCCTTACAAGTAGGCTATAAAATTAATTCTTTATATATAAATGTCTGTATATAAATTTCTGTTTATAAATTCAGGTATACAGTTATACATAGATTCTAACAGAAACCTTAAAAAATACTGACCTGAGAAGGTAGGAATTGGGAGAATGGTTTCAGGGAGTAGGAGTGTTGAGGGCCTCCAGCTTGGACCATCTGAGTCTGCTCCGCCTGGGGACCAGCCTGCCTTCGAGCTGTGGCCAGTCTCCTGTCTTACCAAGTTGGTTATAGGCCCTCTCTCCGAGGGAGCATACAGTCTGGCTTTTTCTTCCATAAAATGTAAAATGTAGAGATCTGACTCAATAAGCAACAACCCCCCATCCCCCTACCTCCTGGCCCCTGGTAACCTACATATAATTGCAAATTTCCCATTTTAACCTCATTCCAAGTTCAAATTTCCATGGTGTTAATTATATTCACAGTGTTGTTGCTCTATCGCCTCATACAGAATCTCTGTCCTCTTAAAGCATCAACTCCCCATTCCCTACCCCACTCCCGTCCCTGCTAACCTGTATTCTAGTTTCTGACTCTATGAATTTTCCAATTATTTCATGTTAGTGAGATCATAAAATAATTGTTTTTTTGTGTCTGCTTTGTTTCACTTAACATGATGTCTTCAAGGTTCATCCATGTTGTAGCCTGTATCGGAATTTTGTTCCTATTTATGGTTGAATAATATTGTGTTGTATGTATATACCACATTTTAAAAATCCATCAGTTAATGGATATTTGGGTTGTTTCCACTTTTGGGCTATTGTGAGTAGTACACATATAAACATCTGTGGACAAGTGTGAACATAAGCTTGCTTTCTTTTGGGTATATGCCTAGGAGTGGAATTGCTGGGTTATATGGTAACTATATTTACTATTGTGAAGAACTGCCACACCATTTTCCAAAATGACTACAGCATTTTACTTTTCCATGAACAATGTATAAGGGTTCTAATTTCGCCACACCCTTGCCAACATTTATCTGTCTTTTTGCCATAGCCATCCTAATAGTGTGAGGTGGTATCTTGTTGTGGTTTTGGTTTGCTTTTCCCTGATAGCTAATGATGTTGAGCGTCTTTTCATAGCTTATTGGCCATTTGTATATCTTTGGAGAAATGTCTATGTATGTCTTTTGACAATTTTTAATTGGATTATTTGTCTATTATTGAATTGTAAGGATTCTTTGCTTTAATTATGTTTTTTATTTTTTTTAAAGATTTATTTTTATTTATTTAATTCCCCTCCCCTCCCCCGGTTGTCTGTTTCCTGTGTCTTTTTGCTGTGTCTTGTTTCTTTGTCCGCTTCTGTTGTCATCAGCGGCAGGGGAAGTGTGGGCGGCGCCATTCCTCGGCAGGCTGCTCCCTCCTTCGCGCTGGGCGGCTCTCCTTATGGGCGCACTCCTTGCGCATGGGGCTCCCCTACGCGGGGGACACCCCTGTGTGGCAGGGCACTCCTTGCGCGCATCAGCACTGCGCACGGGCCAGCTCCACACGGGTCAAGGAGGCCCGGGGCTTGAACCACGGGCCTCCCATGTGGTAGACGGACGCCCTAACCACTGGGCCAAAGTCCGTTTCCCTTAATTATGTTTTAAATGTTTTAATTTTTATTATTGTCTACTAGGAATTTCAGAGCTGATTTGTGGGCACTAACATTGGGGACAAGAGATGTTGAAGTGGGAGGTAAGAAGAGGATTTTCTGGTCCATATTTAACACAGCGACATATTGCTTATTTTGGGAGTAAATCTTATGTTACTCCCTATGCTGGCTTTCTACCACTTTGGGATCCAAGAGTAGAATCTCTAACAGCATACAGCCCCATTTCCCGAGCTTTTGGATCCAAGAGTAGAATCTCTAACAGCATACAGCCCTGTTTCACGAGCTTCATGGCAAACTAGTTCTCCCTTTGCTGCCTGTGTTGGAGCCACATTCACCGTATTTGTCTCCTTTCACGTGCTGGGCCTTTCCACCACACGCCTTCCCCATCCTTCCCACCTCATCATTCTTCCAGCGCTTTCCACAAATTTAATTATAATAGAAATGATAACATTAATTGTTCAGTGCCATGTCACCTGCTAGAATGAAAGCTCCAAGAAGATAGGAGGCTGTCTGTCCCATTCTCAGGTGACTCCCTGCACAGTTCCTCGTGAGCATAAGGGTTCAGCACATATCCTCTGAGTGAGTGATAGCGGACACCTAACCCGGTGCTTGCGATCCATCTCTAGACTACAGCTCTGTGTCCGCAGCCCCAGAAGGCCCTTACCCGTGCACCATCTGACTGTGACGGCATCAGTAGTGATGCGCGTCATGCCTTTCTTCCCGCACAAGCATTTATTGAGAAGCCAAACTGCACGAGATGGTTATGTGCTGGACTCTTTGAAGGCCACCAGAACGAATCAAGTGTGAGTGCTGCCGTTTTGTGAGTACTTGTTAATTTTGCATCAGTTTTCAGCTCTTCCCTCAATGACAAGGGCAAAATTTTTTAGGCCCTCGCCAACTGAACTCCCGGAGCAGACGCTGTGGCTGTGGCTGTGGCTGTGGCTGTGGCTGTGGCTGTGGCTGTGGCTGTGGCTGTGGCTGTGGCTGTGGCTGTGGCTGTGGCTGTGGCTGTGGCTGTGGCTGTGGGGCCCGGGGCATTACTAGCAGAGACGGAGATGGTGATGTTGGATGTAGTAGCCCAACTTCTGGGAATGGCAAACTTTCAAGCAATATTCTCAGTTTTGCTTCTTTCATTTTGTCTGAAATTAATTTTGAGGTATGGAGAACAATGTGTTCATTAAATAGAATTGTCATTTTCTTCTTTCTTTAATATTTCATTTAGATAAAATGACCTGTAGGTCTTCCCAAGTCTCCTCAGAAGTGTTCAGTTACATTTCTTAATGTCTGAAATTCTGCAGTATCAAAGCCATGTTATCAGGTATCATAAAAGTTTTTTCAATATAAAAGAGAAGAGGAAGGCATTTAACAAGCTCTTTACTACATCAGATATAAAAAACATGTTAAAAATAGGAAGGAAGACCATAGAACAGAAAGTACAATTCTAGAATATGTCATGGAGGAGCACACCATGAGCTGTGCCTTCTACATATCACAAAGAGCTGCTGAAATGTCTTTTAAGTTAGCTTCCAAAGAAGAAGATGTAAGTACCTTTAAGGAAGAATTTAAGAAGTCAGCTGTGAAAGAAAGACACTAACATGGTATACTAATTGAAATAGGCTAGGCTTGAATCTTGACTCTTAATCTCTCTAAGGATAATGGTACCTATTTAATACATTGATTTTGAGGATTAAATGGTAGTACATGTAAATATTTCATGCATAATTGTAAAATTAGCATAAATAGTTACAAATAACGAAAAATAGCTCTTAGCGTAGTCCTCACATAGGACCATGTAAGGAGATCATTGGAGAGAGACAAGTTGTGTTAGTTTGCCAGATCCACTGTGACAGCTATCTCACAATGGGTTGGCTTAAACAACTAGATTTTAGTGACTTGTGGTTTCAGAGGCCAAGTGTCCACAAGGCCGTGCTTTTTCCTGCAGTCTGTAGCATTCTAGTGATGGTTTGCCAGTGTTTGGGACTCACTGATTTGCATCTCTGCCTCTGTCACGTGGAGATGGCTTTGTCTCCTCCAGTGGCTTTCTCTAACTGGTTGCACCTGAATTTCCTCTCTTTCGAAGGCCTCCAGCAATATGGATCAGAATCACCTTGATGGATTAAGAACATATCTTCTGTGGGGAACATGACTTAGTCCCCAAGACGAGTGAAGCCCAAGATAAGTGATTAGATTCTAAGACAGAACCCAGCCATTTTAAAGAAGTTAAACTTTATCATCCCCACTAGGTTATCATACATAGTACTGAAAGAACCCCAAATATGATCTTAGAGCCACTGTTTTTAAGAAATTACAAAGAGATAGGGATGCCTAAGAATTTGGAATGGAAAATATCCCATTTTCAAAATAGAAAAGGGAGATGTGGCAGTTTGATATTATTAATTAATTCCAGAAAGAAATACTAATTGTGTGTGTAGACTGGTCTGTTCCTCTGGGCATATTAGATTGTATTAGCCTCAGAGGTTTCACTTTTATATTATTAAATCAAGATTGGGACTTTTATTTGACCATGTCATTAAGGTAACTCAGTTTGAGTCCCTGTCTGCAGCTAGCCTATAGCTGTGGGCTATATAAACAGATGCTCAATCAAAGACAGGGGAGTAAATACATGGAGAAGGAGAACACAGGGTTTAGTTTTTATGCTGGATCCCTGAGTGAGAGCTGAACCATTTACCTGATAGCTTACAGCTGGCCTTCTGGAGAGAGCAGAGCAGTTGAGCCCTGGAGGAGAGACAAGTCTTATGCTAGCCTGCAGCTGAGATTGAAAGAAGCTGGGCCAGTGGAGCCTTAAGAGGAAGAAGGAAGGCTGAACCTTTGCAGATGTTGCCCACCATCTTGTGGCAACAGACGTGGGTGAGGAGGTACCTCTTATAATACCTTGAGTTGGACTCTTTAGGTCCTTGTGACTGTAAGCTTCTACCCCAAATAAATTCCCTTTATAAAAGATAAGAGATTTCTGGTACTTTGCATCAGCACACCTTTGGCTGACTAACACAGGAGAGATTTCAGAACTACAGATAAGTAAACCTATCTAGACAAAATGAGCATGCTGTTAATTTTTGAGAATCTGAAAAAGGAGGTAGGGAAACCCTGAGACCATTTCTGAGAGGCACTGATGGAGATGAGATTTGGGTGATAGAAAATCATGAACTCTAAGATCGTAAAATCAGAAATATTATGAACTTTTGGCTACAAAGACAAAATTTGAAAATGCTTTTTAGTATATGCGTACTTTGCAAGATAGTAAATAAGATTTTGAAGCAACTACTTGAAATGCAGGGTCAGAAGAGCCTCAGAAGTGTCCCTATCAAATATGATCTAGGTAAAAGAAATAAAAGAAAAAGAAAGTTCCCATTTTACCAATTTAAAATAAGTAAAACATTACCAATTTCTAAATTATATCAGGATATACTCTGTGTTTTATAGTTAGGGTTTTTGTTAATTTGCACTGATCCTTGTGACGCCGTTTGCCCCACATGTTCATACATGCTTCAAATTCAAATTCTCTACCACACTCAGTTTCAGGAAGGGGCAACTGTATGGTGTCCCGAACCTGGGACTTCTTGAGTTTAATTCTGGGTGAAACACTTTAAAAGAGACATTGCAAATAAAACTAGAAGCTGCTAAGGCATCCTTCACGGTGAAGCAAATGGAAACCATTTCTCTTGAGGAGTGGTGGAAGATGCCGGAGATGTTTGGCTCATAGGGCAGAGGCCTGACCAGAGCTCCGAGGATTTTTCCACAGATGTCTGCCTGTCCTGTGGAGTAGGGAGGAGGTTGACATGGTGGGCCCCTCCAAAAGGCAGGCAGTGCCTTGAGTCCTGGATGGTTCCCAGGAAGCTACTTCCTCTGCAGCCCACTGAGGACCTTCTCAGCCATTTGAAGACGGCTGTGGAGAGGTCATCTTCTGGATTAGTGAGTGCTTGGCACCAGGAAGGTCCCCAACACTCTCACGAGGAGGCTGGATGGGAGGAGATTCCAGAGAAGGCAGGAATTTGGCTTGTGCCTCTAGAGCCCCAGTGCGAGGAATCTGTGATCCTTATTCTTAAAATGTTTGCAAAGCATTCCTGCAGTCTCCAAGATGAAGAGCAGGGGGAGAAGTTAATGTAATGAAAGAAAGCTGTTAAAATGTAAATTGTTTTCTCTGTAGTGTTTTCAGAAAGTGCTGAAATATACATTCACTTTTATTTCCATATGTCTAGGCTGCTGATTTGCAGGATCTAAAGATGGAAATGTGGAGTCAAGCAGGTTATACCCGTACAAAGAGAGACGGTGAACATCTGGCTCTTTTTCCTTTAAATGATATAATCAGTGCTGCACATTGTCTCTAATGCCTTCTCTTTTATATCCTTAGTTTTAGAGGAAAAAAAGCTAATATCGGCCAGCAATTATTACAGCACCTTGCTGCCACATTCAGCAAATAGGGCACTTAGAGCGAGGAGAATTATTAATGGTATTAGAACAGTAATAAAACTTTATAGAGGAGTTTAATAACTCATTTACAGATCATGAAACAAAGCTAATAGTCCACCTTCATGGTTGAAGTATTCTATTTGTCTCGTGGTCTGTTGCTTTGACTTTTAGTCAAATGTCAAGAGTTTACTTAGATTTCAAATGTCTTTATGTGTATCTTATCACTAAAGCCTCTCAAATTTTCCACACTTGAAAAACGAGTCTGCAAAGGACAATGATGTAGCAGTAACATTTTAAATAAAAAGTAAGGTATCAGCTCTTTCTACTCAGAGAGATATAAATGAGTGGTTGGCAAACAATGAAATAATCTTCTGTCTATTTAAGTATCAAACTTTGAATTTAATTCATCCAGTCTTTTTCTCTAGGTGTCTTTCAGTTATTAGCTATAAATGGCCAAATAAACTGTAAACCATTTATCTCCCATTAAGTTACAATCTCCACCCTAATTGAGTCCTTCTCGACATCAGCCTCTGTCCCTCTCTCCTTCCTAATAGCTCTCTCACTCTGCACGTGCCCAAAGAGCCCCTTTCCTACTGAGACACTCTAAATTGGAGTTCTGTTTCCTTCAGCTTCATTCGACAAACCTTTTCTTGAATCATAGCATTTTTAGAGTAGGAAGATCCTTTATTCAAGCCCCTCGCTGTACGGGTGATGAAAGGGAGGTTGACAAAGTGTGGAAATTGGCCAGGGTCCTGGCTGGAAGGTGGCTGAGTATGTTAGGAACAACCTTTCTGTGCTTTCAACCATCCAATCAGACAATGTTAGAAACTCTTTCAAATATTCTTTTTCAAAATGTTCTCTCTGTGGACATGAACATTTTCACTCAATGTTAAAACTTTCCCTTGGGACAGATAATGCATGTATGTGTGTGTCTCTGTGTGTGTGTAAAAGTACCTGGTAGATAGCATATCGACAATGTTTGCCATTGTACAGAGTCTCAGCAGATATGTAATAGTTGTCTTTTTGTAGGTAAAAACCACATGTCATCTTTAAGTTTATCAACTCTTTTAAGACCTTTGCTGTGAGGTAAGCAGTGAATCCGTGTTTTCTGATCACTCCATATCTCGTTGCAAAATACTGTAAAGATTTTCCTGTATTTTAAAGAGCTTGTTTTTATATAACTTACTACATCCCTGGCTTACTCGTTAAGAGCAGGCACCCTAGTCAGATGGCCTGGGTTCAAGTCCTGACTCTTCAGTGTATATATATCCACTGTGACTGTGGGCAAGTTCCCTAACTACTCTGTGCCTCCATGGCCTCCGCCGTAGCAGTAGATCTAATTATAACACCCAATGTAACAGTGGGTTGTGAAGATAACATGAGAATGAATGCAAAGAGGTCTGAATATTGTGTTGCTCAAATTTGGGGCTCCGTAAATGTTATACACACATACACAGTCATGTGTTTATGTGTGTCTGCTTAATTGTTTTCCTTCTAACACATTGCATGTGTCTGCCCATCATTGACCTTGCTGTGGTAGTTTGCTTATAAATGATGCTGGGAACAAATTTTGCTTGTGTGGTTATCTTTACAACTTAACTGAAGATTCTTTTTAAAAAATTATTTTTTTTAAGATTTATTTTTATTTATTTCTCTCCCCCCCAGTTGTCTGCTCTCTGTGTCCATTTGCTGTGTGTTCTTCTGTGTCCACTTGCACCCTTGGTGGCGCTGGGAAACTGCATCTCTTCTTTGTTGCATCATCTTGCTGCACCAGCTCTCTGTGCATGTGGCACCACTCTTAGGCAGGCTGTGCTTTTTTCACACAGGGTGGCTCTCCTTGCACGTGGGGCACCGTCATGTGGGGATGCCCCTGCATGGCGCAGCACTCCTTGCACGCGGCAGCTCTGTGTGTAGGCCAGCTCACCACATGTGTCAGGAGGTCCTGAGTGTCGAACCCTGGACCCTCCCATTCGATAGGTGGATGCTCTATCAGTTGAGCCATGTGCAGTTCCCTATTATTTATTTTTAATTCAAGCTAAAGTGACTATTCTAGTAGTTTCATTTGCATAGATTTTAATAAAAAAATTTTTTATTAAATAAATTATTTATGGTCAAGATGTCTTAACCAGCACATATTTTCTTTAGTGATTCTCAGAAAAAGTAATTGAGTATTTCTTGGTAGGACAGAATCTGAAATATCATAAGTGGAGTTCCTTTTGAAATAGCTATTCTTTGATCTAACTTCTTACAATACATGATTTGTTCTAATACTTGCTGCTTTAAATTTTCAGCAATATTTTCTAAAAATTTCCCATGATGACTGTTGATAAAAATTGAGTTTTTTTGTTGTTGTTAGATATTAAACTATGCTTTTTGCTTTGGGAGGGAAAGTGTTTCCAAATAGTTTAAGGTTTCTGACTTTTAATGTAAATGACAAAACTTCATAGGGCCTTCTGAATATCATTAATTTTCATAAAATTTTGAAAAGTCCTGGATTGAGAATCACATGAAGTATAGAGGTTCAATTTTCTAGGATAATTACTTAGTTTTAAAATTTATTTTTAATCATCATGGCTTCATAGCATTTCTAGTTAACATATTAAAGCAAAAAACATAGCACAGTTCATTTTAATAGTCATTTTCATAATTTTAATTTTTTTGGGGTGACTTCAGATCTGATTATCTTACTGTTTTTTTTTCTTCCCCACCCCCACCGTGCTGTTTTTGCTGTCTGTGTTCCTTTGCTGTGTGATCTTCTGTGTCTATTTCTCTTTTTGTCTTCTCATCTTTCTCCTCTAGGAGTCACTGTGATTGGATCCTGGGGACCTCTGATGCGAAGAGAGCTCCTTGTCAATTGTGCCACCTCAGCCTGGTCTCCGCTGCACTTCACTTTGACTCTCCCCTTCATCTCTCTTTTGTTGTGTCATCATGCTGCATGACTCACTTGTGTGGGCACTGGCTCACCACGCGGGTACTCGTGTGGGTACTGGGCTTGCCACATGGGCACTCAGCTTGCCATATGGCATCCATGCGGGCACTTGGCTTGCTGCGTGAGCACTGGCTCACCACACAGGCATGCTTTTTCTTCTTCTGTTTCACTAGGAGGCCCCAGGGATCGAACCTGGATCCTCCAGTGTGATAGGCGGAGGCCTTTTCACTAGAGCCACATCTGCTTCCCCATCTTACTGTTTTTAGTGTCATAACATGACTAGCATAAAAATTGTAGGGATCAGAATCAGCTCATATTTTTGTTTGCTTGTGTTTATGTCATTAGCATTACCTTTAATTCCACTTTCTTTGTGGGAATCTTTATAGGGCACTTTTCTACTTTTTTATTAATTTAGTTCAAACTAGATAAAATATCAGTGCACATGTAATCAAGGGCACATGACCTTCTATAGTTATCATCTCTGAGCCATGCTGCCTCCACCCTTCCCTTTGATACCTGAGCACCACTCAGTCTTTAAAGGAAAGATTCCAGAAAGGAAGCAGAAGAAAGGAAGACAAGAAGGAAAATGATGAAAATTCAGGTTTGATAAATCTGCTGCCATGAGGCTCAAAACTTAGAAAAGAATATCTGATAAATAATTGTTGACTTTCCTTTCCTCCTCCAGTGTGTAATTGTGTTATTTCTACACTTAGGAATCCTGTCTAACCATTCATTCAGTTTGATATGATCTCAAGCAGTTGTCTCCAGGACCTGAAGATGGCTGGGGGGTTAGAGACAGCAGCCTGGCATGCCTTCTCCTTGGTGTCTACATTGGTGTGTTGGAGGCCTGAAGCTCTCTGCTCTCTCATTCTCCCTCCATACTAGTTAACGTGGGTGAGATAAAAAAAGTCAGTGTGCTCTCTAAAGTAACATTGTGTTAATGTATACACAAGTTATATGAGACAAGAGGTTCTAATTTAGTTGTTTTATATTTTTGTTTTGTTTCTGCTATAAGGATACTTAATGACACTTCAGAAAAGGCATTTGACAAAATATAGCACCTATTTATAATTAAGAAACTATTGGCAAACTTAGAAGGGAATTTCCTTAATGTGATAAAGAATATCTTCCAAAGAACTAAAGCAAATGTCATATTTAATAGTGGAATATTGAAAGATTCCTTCTGAGATTTGGAACAAGACAAAGATGTCCACCATCACCATTTTTATTCACAATTGTATTAGAGGTTCTAGCCAATGCAATAAGATAAGAAAAAAAACACGCATAATAATTGGAAAGGAAGAAATAAAACTCCCATTATTTTCTGTCAGTATAATTTTTATACCTAGAAAATGTCAAAGCATTTTCTAGGTATCGAAATGCAAAATATTGAAATTAATAATTGAATTTAGCAAAGTCACCAGGGACAAGATCTATATAAAAAACAATCAGGGAAGCAAATTTGGCTGAACTGATAGTGTCTGCCTACCATATGGGAGGCCCAGGGTTCAAACCCAGGGTCTCCTGACCTGTGTGGCTAGCTGGCCCACACACAGTGCTGATGCGCACAAGGAGTTCTGTGTCATGCAGGGGTGTCCCCCGCATAGGGGAGCCTCACACACAAGGAATGCACCCCGTAAGGAGAGCTGCCCTGTGCAAAAACAGCGCAGCCTACCCAGAAGTGGCGCTGCACACATAGAGGGCTGACGCAGCAAGATGATGCAACAAATAAAGAGACACAGATTCCTGGTGCTGTTGACAAGAATGCAAGCAGACACAGAAGAACACACAGCGAATGGACACAGAAAGTAGACAAGAGGTGGGTGGGAGGGGGAAGGAAGGGGAAAGAAGGAAATTTAAAAAATCTTTAAAAAAACAAAACAAAAATCAGCTCTCTACCAACCATAAACAATTTTAAAAATAATTCTACCTGTAGTGGCAGTCAAAAAATCAAATGCCTAGGAATAAATCTAATGGACAAAACTTCTATTCTGAAAACATAGAACAAAACATATTGAGAGACATGCACAAGGATATTGGTAGCAAAAATATTTGTAATAATGAAAAACTGGAAACTATTCAAATGCCCATCAGTATTAGCATATTTTCAAAAAGCTGAAGTATACTCACACATAGAATGCTACCCAACGAGAATGAATGGACTACAAGTACCTGTAATATAGCATGGATGGATCTCAGGAACATAATGTGTAATTCATATTTACAAAGCTCAAGGCCAGGCACAGCTTAGCCATGGTGTTGGAAGTCAGGATAGCATTGACTTTGGGGGGGGTGGTCCTGTCAGAGGGAGAACATGAGCCTTCGGGGTGTTGATGGTGCTCTCGTTTTTGAGCTGCACGCTCATTATATAGGTGTGTTCAGTTTGTGAAAATTCACCCAGCTGGGCACTTATGTATGCTTTTTCTATATACTGCACTTAAGTAAAACATTTTAAAAAATGCCCAACTTTGCTTGTATTACAGGTAGTTGCTTAACATTGGGTATGTATGTATCTAGGTTTTGAAGTCAGATTGGATTGTCATTCTAACCCTGCCAAATAATAGCTGTCCTGTGCATTCAGCCAGGGCATGTGTCTGAACCTATTTCCTCATCAGTAAGGGTTAATATTATCCTTGTTTAATTATATTGAGAATTATTTTGGACATAGATGCCATTGAGAATATTGTTCATTTCTTTCTTTTTAGGGGAAATGTGTGTTTGTTTAAAAGGAAAAAAACACATTTACACACACAGTTGATACTATCTATGATAGAAAGCAACAACCCAGAAGTGAGTTTTAAATTATAATATTTGATTATGCTCAAAAGGACCCATCTACAAATGAAACATTATCTCTAAATATATGTTCATGTTTATGTTTATAGACCTAAATATAACCATACGTTTACGTGACCATGTTCAAAGACAGAGCAAAGTTCATAGAGAATTTCTTACAGTGAGATTGTGGCAATATATTTTCCCCCCTAAGAGCAATTATGTGTAATAAAACATATCATTAGTTACATTTAGATTGTTATAGATGATATGTTAGAATCTAATAATGATTTTTCTCCTTTTGCAGCTTGTCACATTTAATCATTAGGTAATCAGACATTGATGGGAATTGAAATTCAAAGTTATGCTCTACATTTCCATATTTGCATGTATCAGTTTGAAGACTTGAGCCATTTATAGTCTTAAAGCAACAAAATGGCTTTGACTCATTTAGTCATTCACGCATTCATTTATTTAAATATTTCTTGAGAACTAACTATTCCAACCGCTCTTCTAGGTACTGGTCACAGCAGTTGATAAAACAAAAGGCCCCCATCCTAACAGTGCTTTTATTCTAGAAGAAGCGAAAATAATCTGCGTGTTTAATACATACGTTGTTGTGATTGAGAAGGGGAGGGGGTGATCAAAGAAGTCCTTTCTGTTTTGTGGACATCTGAGCACACACCAGAAGAAAGGAAAGGAGAGAGTTGTGCCAGTGTTCAGGGCATTAGCATTCTCTTTACCCGACCAACTGAATACCCCAGTCTTAACTCAAAATCAAATGATCCAAAATAAAAATTTTAAGTAACTCTATTTTTATTTTTTAGTTGTTTTTGTTGTTTTTTTTCTGGTATGTTTGAACTGGGCTCAACCAAAATGGTCTTTCCTATTGCTGAAAACAAAGTACTGATTCAAATAACTAATTCGGATTATTGAGGTTTTATAATTAAATATTTCTAGTTTTAGCTCCTTTTTTCAAGATACTTTTTTTTTTTATTTTGGAGAAATTGTAGCTTTACAGAAAAGTTATACATAAAATACAGATTTCCCGTATACCTCCGTATTATTAACACTTTGTATTTGTGTGATATATTTGTTAAAATTCATGAAAGTATGTTTTTGTAATTGTGCTATTAACTATAACTGTTCTGTTAACTATAGTCCATTGTTTACAGTAGGGCTCACTGTGCTCTACAGTCCTATTTAAAAAATTTTTTATTTTAGCACATATATACAACCTAGTTTTCCCCTCTTCCCTCTATATTTCTGTGCTGTTAATTACGTTCACGATGTTATGCCACCATCACCACCATTTACCCAAAGAACTAGATCAATCCTGTGGTTTTTTTCTTTTCATTCTGTTAATGTAGTGTATTGCATTAGTTGATTTTCTTATGATAAACTATCCATATATATCTGGGATAAATCTCATGATCAATACCCATGATCACAGTGTATATTAATGTGCTGTTGGATTAAGATTGCTAATATTTTGTAGAGGGTTTTGCATCTATATTCATAAGAGAAATTGGTCTGTAATTTTTTTTAACAAATCAATTTTATTGATATACATTAATAAACATACAACTCATCCAAAGTATACAATCAATAGTATTTACTATAATCGTCTAGTTGTGCATTTATCACTTCAGTCATTATTAGAGCATTTTCATTATTTCAATAATAATAAAAAAACAGACAAACAAACAAGAGAATTCCTTACCTCTCAATCTCTCTATGCTTCCCCCTTTGTATATAGCTGCTGTTTCTGGCTTTTCTATCTAAAGTGTATAGTCAGTGGCTTTTGGTATAATCACAGTGTTGTACATTAGTCACCTCAAATGTTTTAGAACATTTTCATTACTCCAGAAAGAAAGACTCCATTTCTTTTATTGTATCTTTAACTGGCTTTGGTATTAGGGTAAAATTGGCCTCAAAGAATGAGTTAGGTAGTGTTCCCTACTGTTCCATTTTTTGGCAGACTTTGAGCACGATTGGTATTATTCTTGGAATGACTGGAAGATTTCATTTGTGAGGTCATCAGGTCCTAGGTTTTCCTTTTTTGGGTGATTTTTAACTTGTAGTTGGTTGTTGAGGTCTTCTATTTCTTCTAGGGTTAGTGTAGGTTGTTCATGTTTCTAGGAATTTGTCTGTTTTGTCTAGATTGCCTTATTTGTTGACAAACAATTGTTCATACTATCTTCTTATCCTTTTTATTTCTGCAATGTCAGTAGTAAAGTTTCCACTCTAAATTCTGAGTTTATTTGCATCCTCTCTCTCTTTTTCTTTGTCAGTTTGGCTTAAGGCTTGTTAATTTTACTCTTTTCAAAGAACCAACTTTTGGTTTTGTTAATGCTGTTGTTTTTAAAAATTATTCTCGATTTCATGTATTTCTGCCCTAATCTCTATTATTTCTTACCTTCTGCTTGCTTTGGGTTTAATTTGCTCTTCTTCTTTAGTTCCTCCAGGTATGCAATTAGGTCTTTCATTTTAGCAGTTTCTTCTTTTCAAACATAAGCCTTTAGGGCTATAAATTTCTCTCTGAACACTGTACTTGATGCATGCCATATATTTTAAAATGTGTGTTCCTGTTTTCTTTAATCTCAAGATATTTACTGATCTCCCTTGTGATTTCTTCTTTGACCCACTGATTGCTTGAAAGTGTATTATTTAACTTCCATTTATTTGTGGTTTTCCAGTTCTCTGCCTGTAATTGATTCCCAGTTTCATTCCATTGTGGTTAGAGGAGATGCTGTGTATAATTTTAGACTTTTTAAATGTATTGAGACTTGATTTGTGACCCAACATGTGATCTCTCCTGGAGAATGAACCACGTGCACTTGAGAAGAACGTGTATCCTGCTGTTGTGGAATGCAGTGTTCTATATTTGTCTGTTAGATCTAGTTTGTTTATTGTATCATTCAAGTTCTCTGTTTCCTTATTGATCTTCTGCCTAGATGTCCTATTTATTGATGATGAAAGTGGCATATTGAAGCCTACAACTACTACTGTAGAGGTGTCTATTTCTCCCTTGAGCTATGCCAATGGTTAGGTGTATAAATACTTATGATTGTTATTTCTTGGTGAGTTGACCCTTTTATTAATAAGTAGTGTCCTTATTTGTCTCTTATAACATCTTTTGACTTAAAGTCTCTTTTTTCCAAAATTAATATATAGCTACCCCGGCTCTCTTTTGGTTACTGTTTGTGTGGAATATCTTTTTTCATCCTTTCACTTTCAACCTATTTGTGTCTTTGGGTATAAGGTGAGTCTCTTATAAACAACATATGGTTGAACTGTACTTTCTTATCCATTCTGCCAATCGATGTCATTTGATTGGGGAGTTAATCCATTAACTTTCAGAGTTATTTCTATAAGGACAGTACTTCAGCCATTTTATCCTTTGGTTTTTATGTCTTATGTCTTTTCTGTCTCTTTTTTCCTTTATTGCAGCCCCCTTTTCTGTACAGCTGATCTTCTGTATCTGATAGATCCCTTTCTCATTTCCATTACTCTGTGTGTGTGTATACATTTTTTTTTTTAAGATTTACTTATTTATTTCAACCCCCTCCCTCCACTGTCTGCTCTCACTGTCCATGCACACTGTATGTTCTTCTGTGTCTGCTTGTACTATCCTTGGGTGGCTCCGGGAACCGATCCTGGGACCTTCTAGAGTGGGGGAGAGGTGATTATTCTCTTGCGCCACCTCAGCTCCCTGGTCTGCAATGTCTCTTATTGTCGCTCCTCTGTGTCTTTTTTTGTTGCATCATCTTGCTCCATCAGTTCTCCACGTGGGCCAGCTCACCACACAGGCCTGCTTGCCTTCACCAGGAAGCTGTGGATATTGAGCCCTGGACCTCCTATATGGTAGACGGGAGCCCAGTTGCTTGAGCCACACCTGCTTCCCATTGTAGATTTTAAAAATACTTTCTTTGTGGCTACTTTAGGTTTTGTATGATATAACCTACATCGATGACCTACTAATTTGAAAAGATATCAACTTAACTTCAATAGCATACATGTTCACTGCTCCTACTGTTTCCCCGCTTTATGTTGATTTTATCCCACATTCCCTCTATATTTTTGTGCTCCCATTATCAGGAAATAAGAATCCTTTTCAGTCTCTTGTCATTCTTCAGAGGTCCATGCATATGGAATTTGTCCTTTTATTTGTTGTTTTTCAGAGGAGTCTTTTCTAGGGGATATTTTACATTGCCATATTAATATCACCCTTACTTACTTTTAAAATGTATTTAAACTCAACAAGTAAGTTTTGGATATTGTTCAGAAGAACAGAATATTATGTCATTTTAGAAAAGTAAAATTTCAGGTGTTAATAATTCAGTTTTTTTTCTTTTTTCTAAAAGAAAGACCATACCAAATGATGCATTAAAACATGTAGACAATTACCTATATGTTTAAACATTTTAGTGAAATATAATTTGGAAAAAGGACACCATAATTTTGATTAATTTCTTAGGTAGTTCAGAATGCAATATTTTTCCTGTTTCTTAATATCCTAAACTAAATAGATGGCATAAAGAATTTTAGATATCCTATGAAATTAGCAGAAAGTTTCCTCAAAGAATTTTAGAGTGGGCAAGATGTTGGCCCTTTCTCATTCCTTCATTTTAGTAAGGAGGGCCAGAGCAAGGTGGCAGTTTGAGATTATGAATTCCAAAAAGAGATATTGATTATGTTTGTAAACTGGTCTATTCCTCTGGGCATGATACCCTTTGATTGTATTAGATTCAGCTGAGATGCCTTTAGATTAAGTTATGTTAAGCTTAGGGCTTTGTGGGAAGCGGACTTGGCCCAGTGGTTAGGGCGTCCGTCTACCACATGGGAGGTCCACGGTTCAAACCCCAGGCCTCCTTGATCTGTGTGGAGTTGGCCCATGCGCAGCGCTGATGTACACAAGAGTGCCCTGCCACGCAGGGGTGTCCCCCACGTAGGGAAACCCCACATGCAAGGAGTGTGCCCCTTAAGGAGAGCCGCCCAGCACGAAAGAAAGTGCAGCCTGCCTAAGAATGGTGCCACCCATATGGAGAGCTCACACAACAAGATGACGCAACAAAAAAGAAACACAGATTCCCGTGCCGCTGACAATAGAAGCGGACAAAGAAGAACACGCAGCAAATAGACACAGAGAACACTCAGCTTGGGGGGGGTGGGGGAGGAGAGAGAAATAAATAAATCTTAAAAAAAAAAAAGATTAGGGCTTTGTAATGAAAGTAAATGTAGCATTGATGTGGAGAAAGTGGCCACTGTAGCTGATGAGGGCAGGGAGTGGGAAGAAGAGATGTGATGTGGGGTTATTTTCAGGACTTGGAGTTGTCCTGGGTGGTACTTCAGGGACAGTTCCTGAACATTGTATGTTCTCCCATGGCCCACTGGGTGGACTGGGGGAGAGTGTAAACTATAATGTGGACCATTGACCATGTGGTGCAGCAGTGCTCAGAGATGTATTCACCAAGTGCAATGAATGTGCCATGATGATGGAGGAGGAGGTTGTTACGGGAGGAGTGGAGTGAGGGGGGTGGGGGGTATATGGGGACCTCTTATTTTTTTAATGTAACATTAAAAAATATAAAAAATTTTAAAAAAAGATTAGGGCTTGGATTCAACCATGTCATTAAGACAACTCAGTTTGAGTCCCTGCGCCCTTTGTGGGCTATATAAATGGACATTCAATCAAGGAGACACACAGAAGTAGATACATGGGAATGGCGAGAGCTTCAGAGACACAGCAGAGGAGAGAACTTGATCCTGGGGGCTCCAGAGAGTAGCCATTCGCCTGTTAGTTTGCAGCTGAAAAGATGAGAGCCCTGAGCAACTGAGTCTGGAAAGAAACAGAGTCAAGCCCTATGCCAGCCTACACCTGAGATCAGAAGAAGCTGAACCCATGGAGCCTTAAGAGGGAAGAGGAAGGCTGAACCCTCACAGATATCGCCCTCCATCTTGCTTCAACACGTGGCAGCAGAGTTTAGTAAGGGAATAACTTTGAGTTGGATTCCTTAGGGCCTTGTAACCGTAAGCTTTTACTCCTAATAAATACCCTTTATAAAAACCAATAGGTGTCTGGTACTTTGCATCAGTACCTCTTTGACTGACTAGTACAGATATCATTAGTTTGTTCCTTTTAAAAATTATATATTTTTAAAATTGAAGTGTAGTAAGTTTACAGAAATATGAAGAAGTAACAGAGTTGCCCTTCTTTCCCCACCCAGTGCACAGTTTTTCCTATTAACCCTTCCTATTAGTGTGCTACTTTTGTTACAATTGATGAAATATTACTATAATTATACTATTAACTACAGTCCATTATTTAGAGTTCACTGGTTATATTGTGCAGTTCTATGGTTTAAAAAATTTTTATTCTAGTGTACAGCCTCAATTTTAACTTCTTTCAAGCATGCGAATCAGTGGTGTTAATTATATTCATGGTATTGTGCTACTATTACCACCATCCATAACAGAACATTTCTTCACCCCAAACAGAAACTCTGTACCAATTAAGCATTAACTCCCTATTCCTTACCCCCGTTCTGGACCCTGGCAACCTGTATTCTGGTTTTGGGTGTGATGAATTTGCATATTCTAATTCTTTCATGTAAGTGAGATCATTCAATATATGTCCTTTATTCATTCGATATGATATCGTCATGGTTCATCCATGTTGTAGCATGTATCAGAACTTCATTCCTTTTTATGGCCAGATAACATTCCATGTATGTATATACTGTGTTTTGTTTACCCGTTCATCTGTTGATGGACACTTGGATTGCTTCCATCTTTTGACAACTATGAATAATGCTGCCATGAATGTTGTTATTTTTTAGGGAAACTGAACCCTGGAGCATTTTATGCCACCACCTTGGTCATTTCAGTGATTTGTTCTTTTAAAATAGTATTCTATTATGTGAGTGTTTTTTATTTTGTTTATTGATTCACCAGTTGATGGGCATTTGGGTTATTTCCACTTTTGACTAGTTATGAATAAAGGTAATATGAACATTTACATATAGGTCTTTGTGTTTGCATGTTTTATTTTCTCTTGGGCAAATACTTAAGGTGTAGAATGGTGGGCCATATGGTAAGTACATTTAACTTTGTAGGAAGCTGCCTGTTTTTAAATATGACTCTACCAATTTGTATTCTTACCAGCAATCTAAAGAGTTCCAGTTGTTCTACATTCTCACAAACACCCCCAATTGTCAGTCTTTTGAATTTTAACTGTTACAGTTGTTGTGCTGTGGTTTCTTATTGTGATTTTAATTTGTATTTGCCTGATGACTAGTGATGTTAAACTTTGAAAATTTTCCAATTAATAATTGATAGGGTTTGAAACATGGAATGAATCTTTCAAAATGCTGGAGAAAAGAAAAAGAAAGTCTCTTCCAAATACAAAAAACCATGTGAAAAAATCATAAAGTGGAAACTTTACATTTATGGTAAAATCTTGCCAACACACTGTAAGCAAATGTGTTATGTAAATACAGCCTCCTAAAATGTGGGCTTGTATTATTGCAGGAGTAATGGCATGACCTGAATAAGTCTCCTTAGCCAGTTGACCCTGTGTTCCAGAAGATCAGTTGCAATCTCCAGCTAATTCCAGGCCTGGCTGTGTATGGTACCATGTATTGGCAACTGTGGGATCCAGTGAATATATGGGTGGGGATGAGTTTTGGTTCTATGGCAAACTGGGAATTCTAGAACAGCACCTGCATTTCTGGGAATTTCCACATTGGTGGCCCCACTTTTGGTGCCCTGATTCAGGAATTGGGCCACAAGGCTACTGGAACAGAAGAACCCCCACTCTACCTTCCTGATTTATAAGGAAGGGTTGTCTACCATTGCACCTGGCCTCACCTTGACTTCTACCACACCCACCCTCCCTCCAACCACTGCAGAAGTTAAAAACTAAAATAAGAAAGTTGCTATTCTGACCCCACCTTAAACCAAAGAAATCAGATATTTTCCATATTGGGACCCGGCCACTGATATATTTTAAACTATCAGGGTTCTCAGTTATGGTTGAAAACCAGCAACACAAATGATTGCAGTATGAAAAAGTATAAGCTGAAAATTATTGAGTTGGGCATCCAATTTAAGAAGTTTGAAAAAAAAAAAAGAAAACACTTATGGAAGTGGAAGGAAGAAGAAAAGATGAGCAGATATTAATAAAGCTGAAAAGTTCATTAATGCAGTAAGAAACACCAAGAAAGCCAATTAATAGGTCTGTGAAACAACTAATAAAATTGATAAAACTTATGAAACAGGAGGGAAGGAACAAAAATAGTAGTAGGAATGAAGAAGAGGAAGTAATACATAATAGCAATGACTAAAAAGATAAAATGCTGTAGAAACATGCCAATAATTTCAAAAAACAGAAATAGGGAAACTCCTAGAAGAATATAACTTAACAAACTTGTTTCAAGAAGAATTGCAAAGTCTGAGTTATAGTATATCTAAGCTGACTATATAATTTATCATCCAAACCTAGACAGTTTTGAAACTTATGCATGACAACATGTGTAAACCAGAAATACATCCAGATCAACTGGGATGTTTGGTCATCCTAACAATAACTATTATAATATGGAAAAGAAATTAACTATTAAGGAAAGTTAAAAGCCTTCCTACAAAGAACATACCCAGCACTGGTGGTTTTGTAGGAAAGTTCTACCAGAAGTTCAAAGGCTAAATAATTTCAATCTT
Source organism: Dasypus novemcinctus (assembly GCF_030445035.2). Taxonomy (NCBI): domain Eukaryota; kingdom Metazoa; phylum Chordata; class Mammalia; order Cingulata; family Dasypodidae; genus Dasypus; species Dasypus novemcinctus. The sequence goes on along the minus strand of NC_080698.1, from coordinate 2,690,939 downwards.
ATGCTCTTCCATTGAACAGAATAAGAGGTATTAGCCTCAGCTTTTTCTATGAGGTTGTTTAACCCTGATATTGCATGTAACCTAGACATTATAAAAAATTTACAGATAAATCTCATATATGGACATAAGTGGCAGACAGAATCCAGTGAAAGGTGAAAAAAGAAAACTCTTAAGGGGTCACCAGTAGAAAATGATCACATTAACAGATTTAAGAAGGAAAAAATCATGATGATTTCAATTGATGTAGAAAGGCCAGTTGATAAAATTCAGCATTGTGTTAGGATTTTAAAAAGCAAACTTTTAACTAAATAAAAACAGACTTCCTTGGCCGAATATACTCTTCTATTTTATTTGGCTAAGAACTTCCAGTAAGGCTAAATCTTAAGGTAAACAATACTGAATTTTCCATTACATGAATATGTTATATCTTTCCATTTGTTTAGGTCATATTTATCTTTTCGCAGTGTTGTGTAATTTCAGTTTAGAGGTCTTTTTAAAGCCTAAGTGCTTTTTTGTTAAGGTAGCAGTTTGATATTATTGATGAATTCCAAAAAGAAATATTGGACTATATTTGTAAACTCGTCTTTTCCTCTGGGCATGTTAGAGTGTATTGGATTCAGAGGTTTTACTTTTACTTGATTAAATAATGATTAGGGCTTTGATTGGGCCACGTCAGTAGGACTTTGCATCTCTGCCCCCTTGGTGGGTGGGGGGACTCACGGAGGAAACTGCACTGCAGAGATGGGAGGATGGAGTTTTAAGCTGGAGCCCCAGGAAGTAAGCACACAGAGGAGCTTGGTCATGAGGAGAGAGAGAAGGCCCTGGGAAGAGAAGAAGCCAGTCACCCAGTAGTATACAGCTGGCCTTGTGGAGATCACAGAGCAACTGAGCCTGGGAAGAGAGGAACCCTTACAGAGGCCTGAATCCTTACAGAAGTCTCAGCCATCTTGCTCCAACACATGGCAGTGGACTTTGGTGAGGGAGGTAACTTGAGCGTGATGGCCTGGTAACTGCAAGCTTCTACCCCAAGTAAATAACCTTTTATAAAAACTGTCCCATTTCTGGTATTTTGTATCTGCACCACTTTGGCTGACTTACACAGTTGAAGCTAATTTAAATAGATGTGTTTCATTTCATTTTCCAGTTATTACCCCTAATATATAAGAATAAAACTGATTTTTATGTATAGACCCTTTTTCTATGAACTGGATAAATTGTTCTAATTCTCAAATTAGAACTAATTCTGTTATGTTTTATCCCTTAAGATGCTAATATTTTCTGTTCATGAATAGTGTAGTCTATAAACAAAGACAATTTTACTTTTTTTTTTTTAATATTTGTGACTTTTATTTTCTTTTTTAAAAAAGCCATTTCAAACCACTTAAGTCCTCCAGCACAAGATTCTTGATATTAGAGGGAAAGTGTTCAGTCTTTCACCATTAAGCATGAATGTTCGCTGTAGCTTTTTATAGATTACCTTTATGAGGTTGAGGAATTTTCCTCCTATTTTATTTCACTGAGGTGTGTGTCTGTGTGTGTATATAAATGCTTTATGGGTTTTCAATGTTATCAAATGTTTTGGGGCATCCAAAACATTCTGTTAATGAGGTACATTACATTGATTTTCTTTTACAACTGTTGAAGTAATCTTTCATCCTAGGTTAACCTCACTTTTATTTGATATATTATCATATCATGTAATCCATGTATGTAAATGGATTTTATTTTCTAACATTTTGTGAGGGTTTTATATTGATATTCATAAGGGATATTTCCTGGTAATTTTCTTTTTTCATAATGTCTTGGAGTTTGATAGGAGGATTAGGTGACCTTATAAAAATGAGTTGGGGAATGTTTCTTCCTCCACTATGTCTGAAAGAGTTAGTGTAAGATTGGGGTTATTTTTCACTTGAGTGTTTTTTTAAATTTACTAATGAAAGAACCAATACCTGGAGTTTTCTTTGTGGGAGAAATTTTTATTATAAATTCAATTTCTTTAATAGAGGGCTATTCAGATTTTATTTCTTCCTCAGTTTTGGTAACTTGTATTTGTTGAAAGACTTCTCCACGTCATTTGTGTTTTCAAATCTATCATTATAATGTTCATAATACTTTTTTTATTATCCTTTTAGTATTTACAGGCTGTGTAGTGATAGACCGCTCTTTAATTCCTGGCATATCTACTTTAAACTGATTTATTGAAGTATAGTGAACTTACCAGAAATTCACCCATTTTAAGTGTATAATTCAGTGATTTAGAGTGAATTTACACAGTTATGCAAAAACCCTGTGATAAAGTTTTAGAACATTTCCATCACTCCAAAACTCTCCCAGGACCATTTGCAGTCAGTTTCTGCTCCCACCCTTAGCCTCTGATAACCACTAATCTGCTTACAGCCTCTATAGATTTATCATTTCTGGACATTTCACATAAGTGAAATCAAGCAATATATGGTCTTTTGTGTCTGGCTTTTTTCACTTAGTGTTTTTGAGCTTCATCCATGTTGTGGCGTGTTATTATTTTGTTCTTAATGTTGTGTAGTATTCCTTTGTATTTTTAACTTGTTGGGCTTGTTTTTTCCCCTCCAGTCTTCCTGAAGGGGGGGTTGTCATTTTTACTAGTTTTTAAAAGAAAAGTCTCTCTTTCCTATTTCATTGATTTCTGCTGTTTATTAATTCCTTTCTTCTCTTTATTTTGAACTTAAATAGTTCTTTTTTTCTGGATTCCTAAGGTGAAAATTTAGAGAACTGATTTTAAAGCTTTTCTGGCATTTAAAACTAAATATTCTTTCCAAGCACTTTTGTATCTTCATTATTCATTTGGAAATATTTTCTAATTTTTATTGTCATTTCTTCTTTGAACTATGGATGTTTTAGAAGTATGCTGTTATTTTCCAAACATGGGGATTTTCTAGATACTTTATTGCCATAGATTTCCAGTTTCAGTTGTGGTTAAAGGACACACTCTAAACAGGGGCTCTTAACCTTTTTTGTTCTGTGGACCCCTTTGCCAGTCAAGTGAAAACCATGGACCCCTTCCTATGTCCACACTATACTATGGCTTATTTAATAAATATATCACACCCACATCAACATGCACCCACAAGAATATTGGTTTTTTGAAGTTCAGTTCAAGTTCATGGACCTCTTGTTGAAAACCCCTGCTCTAAGATTGCAGTCTTATGAAATTGAGATTTGATATATGCTTAGCAAGAACGAGTAGTCTATTGTGTGTAGTAGTCTATAAAAATCAACTACATCAACGTGTTTCATACTGCCATTCTGATTTTATCTGATTTTCTGCATTCAGAATATTTTCAGTGTTTCTATCACCGAGAGAAATGTTAAAATCTTTGGTTATGACTTGTCAGTTTCTCTCTTAGTTGTATCAGTTTTTGCTTCATGTATTTTGGAATTCTGGTATTAAGTCCTTTAATAGTCATGAATATGTCTTCCTGATGAATCAACCTTATATCAATTTGAAATGTCCCTCTTTACCTCTGTCTTGAAGTATTTTTTCCCTATCTTAATATAACCTCTCCACCTTTATTTGTGTTTACTGTTTACATAGGATAGCTTTTTACATCATTTTAATTTCAGCATATTTACTTATATTTTAGGTGTGTTAACAACATTTGGTTGGATCTTCCTTTTTCATCAACTCTGACAATGTCTTCCTTTTAATTGGTTTTTGTAGTCCATTTTCATTTGGTGCAATTATTGACGTGGTTGACTTTAGATCTGTCACTTTGCTGTTTGTTTTCTATTTGTTGTATGAGTTGCATGATCCTTTTTCTTTTCATACCTTCTTTTGGGATAAATAGTATTTTAAAATTCTACAATTTCTATGTTGGCTTTTCAGTTATACTTTTATATTTTCAATTTTTATTTGGTTTTTAAGAAGTTTGGCTCTCTATATGGCAAGGTATGGTCTTATTTATATTTTTCTTGCTGAATATTGGCTGAGCTTTGTATTTGTAAGCAAATTTTTTCACTAAATTTGGGAAAGTATGGGCTATTATTGTTTCAAATATTTTTTCTCCCCCGTTCTCTTTCTCCTTTCCTCCTGTACCTTCAATTATTAAATATGTGAAATACATATATATATATTATGTGAAGAAATCTGATATGGTTCAATAGATCATTGACTCTCTCTTTTATTTAATCTTTTTTCATCTTCTTTTCACATGGTGATAATTTCTATAGATCTGCCTTCAAGTTTACTGACACTTTCTTCTGTAATTTCCAGTCTTCTCTTAATCCCAAACAGTGCATGTTTCACTTCATGTAATTTACTTTTCAGTTTTAGAATTTCCATTTAGTTTATAATTTTTGTATCTCAGAGAATTCTGATCTGTTATTTCATTATGGCCATTTTTTTTTTTATGCCTTTGAACATATTTTCATGCTTTAAAGACCTGAGTCATTTTAGTGTCTTTCATTTTATCAGGATTTCCCCCTGATTTCGGGTTACATTTTCCTGCTTCTTTGCATGTGTAATAAAATTTTGATTGCATCCTGGCAGTTGTGTAAACTAGATTATCGTGAGTCTGAATTTTGTAGTCTTCCTTTATTTAACATTGATTTCTTTTCTGGTTGCCATTTAATTTATGCTGATGAAGGCAAGTGATGGTAGATGATTCCCTTGCTATAGCAAGCTTTAAATAGCTACTGCTTGTGCTCATTTGTGTTGTCTTCATTTATTTTGTTACACTCTTGAGTATAATTTTCATTGTGGATATTTTAAATGATTAGTCACCTATGAATTTCTAGAATAAGTCTTTATTACATCATGTTGTAAAATCAGTTACCCAACACTTATTTCCTGAGAACCTACTATGAACCAGATACTGTGCTAAGCTCAGATGATACAGGGATAATTCAAACAGATGTGTTTACTGCTCTTGTGGAGTTCATGTATAGTAAGGAAGATAGACATTCATCAGACAAGTGTGCTCACTTGATTGGGCGTGGGAAGGGATGTGTAAAGCTCCAGGAAATTGAGAAGGAGTGGCCAGGAAGAACCCAGAAAAGCAGGGGTGTCATCCAAGCCAAAGGAAGGCATCATTTCCAAAAAGTCAGGGTGTCAAAAGCCTGACCCATTGGAAGGTCACATGTGAGGATGTAAGGAGTGAGTACCGTGCTTTTAACCATGTTTCCTCATTTATTTTTCTCTATGTTTCTGCCACAGTTCTCTTTTATATTCATTTTAAGTGAGCATTTAGAAGTCCCTTTATAACTTGAATGGATTACATTGTGACTTCAATTTTTTTCAGAAATTTTATGTGAAAGCTGCATATTGAATTTTTCCTAATATTTATTTTCTCCACCAGAAAACTGAAAATGGAGTGCGTTCCCTGCTGACTGTTGTCATTTACTTGACAGCACTGGCATTGAATATATAATATTGTTCTACATCTCCTGCAGTGTTAGCTAGAATGGGCTCGCTGTCTGACTGGCACCTGTTAATTAACTAATGCAAAAAGATGTCACTGAAGTAGAAGATTGTCATGGGATAATAGACATGCTGTGTACAAAAGCTAAAATAACTTTTGCAAAATAAGATTTTAATGAAGCAGATTTACTTTCAAAGTAGAATGCCTTGGCTCCATAGCAGTTTTCTATTCTTTTTATTTACTTATTTTTTTAGCTCTTCATATTTCTCTAGTGATGTGCGTGATCCCACTTTCTATGTGAAACCATCACCTTACCTTTCTTACTTTTCCTGTTCCTGTTTATATCTTCTTAAAAACTGGTGAGGTTTTTTTTTTTATTTTTAATTTTTATATTCTTTTTTTCCTCCTTTTCTCTTTTCAGTCATTTCAGTTATAGTCAATCCATCTAGCATAGTGGGTAATAGCACAGACCATAGAGCCAGATGAATCTGGGAAAGTTTCCCTAACTATGGCGTTGTTGAGGGGATGTTGATTAGCATATAAAGTCCTCAGAATTGTACATGGCACATGGTAAGAGACATGTAAGGTTTTGCTATTACTACTGTTTCCCTGCACTGGCTTACTCCAGTGTCCAGTGTTAAACTAACCATGTATCTTTATTGAAAGTGTATAGAAATAATTATTTAAATGGAGTGTGAATTGGTTTAGAGATAAATATGATTTACTTGCCACATTCTGACTAACATATATATAATCATATTTGTAATTATAAAATATCTGAAAAAACTTCAGAGATCACAGAAGGCGCTTTCTTCATTTTCTGATGAGCCTCAGGGTCAGTAGGATGGAGCACTGACTTCATCTGCCAAAGGGGTGCTGATGCAAAGTACCAGAAATAGGTTGGCTTTTTATAAACCATGTTTGTTTGGGGTAAAAGCTTACAATTAAGGCTGTGAAAAGTCCAACTGGGAGCACCAGAGGAGATGTTTTCTTACCAAAGGCAGCTGCCACTTGTTGAAGCAAGATGGTGGGTGGTCTCTGCCTGGACTCTGACCAGCCACCCCCCCAGCCCCCTGTCTTCCTCTCTCACGCTCAGCCACTCCACTTTCTTCCTGATTTCAGCTGCAAGCTGGTGTAGGGCTGTCTCTTTCAGGCTTCCTATATCAGTCAGCTGCTCCACTCTCTTCCCAAGGTCAGCTGTCAGCTATCAGCCAAATGGCTTATCTCTCCTGTCAGCCTCAGCTGTTTGAGCCTTCTCCTTCCTGTTACATGGTAGGATAAAAACATGACAGTGGGGAAACGGACTTTGGACCAGTGGTTAGGGCGTCCGTCTACCACATGGGAGGTCCGCGGTTCAAGCCCCGGGCCTCCTTGACCCGTGTGGAGCTGGCCCATGTGCAGTGCTGATGCACGGAAGGAGTGCCGTGCCACACAGGGGTGTCCCCCGCGTAGGGGAGCCCCACGCACAAGGAGTGCGCCCATAAGGAGAGCCGCCCAGCGCAAAAGAGGGAGCAGCATGCCGAGGAATGGCGCCGCCCACACTTCCCGTGCTGCTGACGGCAACAGAAGCGGACAAAGAAACAAGACGCAGCAAATAGACACAGAAAACAGACAACCGGGGGAGGGGAGGGGAATTAAATAAATAAAAATAAATCTTTAAAAAAAAAAAAAATGACAGTGCTCTTTTTCCCTGTCTGTCCATGTGAGTCCATTTATATCAGACCCAGCAAAGGGCAGGGGACTCAACCTGAGTCATACTTTACTGATATAGCTGAATCAAAAGATCTAAAGAGATCTTAACAGGTAATCTAATCAAAGGGTATCACACTCAGAGGAATATAGTTTAGTTTGGAAACATAATCTTTCTCTTTCTGAGATCAGAATGTGGTTCCAGATTCCTAGTCCACATGCTTTCTACTCTAACATTCCTCTTTTTTCCCTCTGCTAGAATGTAAGCGATACAGTTTTCCTCCCAAATGTGGGCCAACTGAAAATGAGGCAATTCATAAACATTCCCCCAAAACAATTTAGTGAATATGGAGTGTCTCCAGTATTACTGAATTGAGCTATGTTCTTTTATTCATTTGGAGGTGCCCCACTTCACTAGCCATGGTGGCTGAGAACTTCTTGATGGAGGTGACAGGCTAGGCCAAGACAACTGCTTTTGCTCCCTCCTAGTATTAAATCACCACTGCCATTTACCCATTGCTACAGTGACAAATTATCACAGACTTAGTGTCTCAAGAAAACACGGGTGGATGCTCTTACATTTCTGAAGAGAAAAGGTCTAAAATCAAAGTGTCTGTGGGACTGCATTCCTTCTGGAGGCTTCCGTTTCCTTGTCTTAAAAATCCAAGCTGAAAAGCTTTGAGAGACCACCTTGGCCCATCCTTGTATCACTCCAACCTTTCACTTCTGTCATCATGTCTCCTGCTGTTCATTCACTCTGATCTGCCCCCTTTTATAAGGACTCTTGGAATTACCTTGGGCCCATTTGGATAATCCATTCCCACCATCTCAAGATACTTAATCACTTCTGCCATTTTATTTTTTTTTAAGATTTATTTATTTCTCTTGCCTTCCCCCACTCCCCTGCCCCAGTTGTCTGTTCTCTGTCCATTTGCTGCGTGTTCTTCTTTTTGTCCGCTTCTGTTGTTGTCAACAGCACTGGAATCTGTGTTTCTTTTTGTTGCGTCATCTGTTATGTCAGCTCTCTGTGTGTGCAGTGCCATTCTTGGGCAGGCTGCACTTTCGCACTGGGTGGCTTTCCTTACGGGGCGCACTCCTTGCGTGTGGGGCTCCCCTGCGAGGGGGACACCCCTGCGTGGCAGGGCACTCCTTGCGCACATCAGCAGTATGCATGGGCCAGCTCCACACGGGTCAAGGAGGCCTGGGGTTTGAACCACGGACCTCCCATGTGATAGACGGATGCCCTATCCACTGGGCCAAGTCTACTTCCCCCTTCTGCCATTTAAGGTAGCATTTACAGATAAAGGGATTAGGGCATGGGCATTTTGACTGATGGTAGTGGCAGTCATTCAGCATACTGTACTACCAAACAGCCATTAAAACAAGAGTCAGGCCTTCTAAAAGACAGATTCCAGCACAAACAAAAAGTTGCCCGGGAAAGGGAGAATAATCCTAATTTAGTTGGGAATCATTCTTAGAGAATCACTCAGTACCAATCTGATTAAAAGTACTAAGTATCCATAGTGAGAGGATGAGGCTGGGAAGTGTGTGCCTGTGAGGTGGGGATTGGGAAAGGGAGCTGCGTCTTCCCACTCTAACCACCAGATCATGTCCACAGCTCTAACCTCTTCAATAGTCATGCAGTATGTTGTTTAGAGAAGGAGAGGATTAATAATAATTACCAAGCAAATCAAAAGAAAGAGAAGGAGGGAGAGAAAATGCACAGAGTTAGAAAGGATATTTTTGAAAAGCACTAGGTAACTTGGGACTTATTAACTGGATGACTGCTATAGCCTATTCCCCTGAAAGGTTTTGAAAATTAAGTACTCACCATTGGGTTGGTTGTGACTCTTTTTTTTTTTTAACAATTTATTTATTTAATTATGGTTGTGACTCTTAACTCGTATGTGAAACTGAAACTAGCCATGTGCTGAGGAGGCTGTCTTACAAGCGGGAAGCTATCTGATGAAACACAGGGCAAGAAGCTGGATTCAGGGGTCTAAACCCAACACCTGAAGCCCCCACCCCCAACTCTCTCTTCTCTGCACGTCCCTTGCTTTTTCATTCTTGCTGTAGCCCAGCTTCCTGGCTCCTGGCAATGATAACTTACCATGGCTACTTCCAAGTTTCAAATGTTAAAATGTGTTCTCCTTCCCTGCCCCATTTCTGGAACTCCAGGGGGAGGGAAAGATTTGACAAAGCCTAGTTAAAAGCAGGCTTTTCACTGAGCTGGTGTGATGTGACTTCTGGTTTTGGTGGTTAAGCATTGATCAGTTTGGGAAAGAACAGTTCCCCCATGTTGAATTTCACATATGTGACACTTTCATACTCCTCTTCTGGGCTCTGTTTAAATTGACCTTAAAGAATCCTAGTAGAAATGACCGCATGCTTGCATGATGTCAAATGCAAAAGAATCTAGGAATGGAAGAAGGAAACTTCTTTTTAGGGAGATTAAATTTGGATTTAGAGTACTGTATTCAAATTATTAATGATATAAATATAAAGTACTTTTTAAAGCTTGGAAGTTCAAAGTATATTCATACTAGCTCTTTAATCCAACAGATTTTGAAGAAGTATTAATATAATAAGGACACAATGACCGGAGCTGGGAACAGCTGATGCATGTTAATATTCCCAGAACATTAAATAACTTAAAAATAAATTATGGGATGACTCCTTTAGAGATTTGGTTATAATTAATGCAAAATAATTCTCAGATTTTTTGATGAGTTGGTTATAATTTATGCAAAATAATTCTTGGATTCTTTGACTTAATGAATTTTGGTTTCTCTTAGAGGTGTTAGAATGGACTGTTAACAACTTATTATGATGGTATTTGACCAGGAGAGTGGGGAATATTAGAACACCATCCCAGATGCCTTTGCACAGCATCTCTGAGGGACCTGACGGACAAACAAGACAGAGAAACCCTTTTTTATCATGCTAGTCCATGTAGACGATACCTTTTCGACACACCTCCTATACTAGGTACTCGTGGAAACAAATTTGGCTGTGGCCTTCCTGTATTTAAATTCCTGTGTTTAAATTGTAGTCTTGGATCTTAATACTTTATTGCTAGAAAGCCTTCTTCCCACCTTGAACAGATAAACCAGCTAGCACCAATGGAAAGAGGTAAGACACAGCAAGGGGTTGTGCAGAGATTTAGAGCAGAGGTGACATAAACCCCTACGTTTCTGACTTAATCTGGACCAAAGAAGAAAGGAAAAAAAGGAGGGGAAGAAGGACGCAGGGCTCTGGCTATGCCATATTGGCACCAACCTTCTTAGTGAAAGAGGAAGATGGAAAAGAGCCTTAGGTCTGCATCCATGGACATTTTAATCCCTTGGAATGCTTCACTCTAGAGAGCACAGCCTTGGCAATATCTTTGAACTTTACCCCATCTCTTTGGAGGTGGAGTTTCTTTCTCCTAGTCATGAGATATCTGTGAAGAGTAAAAGTAGGAGCATTGGCAGTTTGAGTGCCCTTGTTCCCTCAGACTCATCATCCTTAAAAGAAAACTTAATGCCCCTATTTCTTCAATGAAAGTGTAGTTCCTTACTGACTCTTTTTGGCCCACCCAGGAAGTTAGCAAATCATCCTAGTTTCATAATGGTCCTGCTTTCCTCCTTTGCTTCCCCCCACAACTTACCTGGTCATGGCAGGGCAGCATTGGTCTTATCCTGAGTCCATGTGGGAGCTCCTAGAGGCTCTGCCGTGGTGATGAAGGTACATGGACTTTGGAATTAAATACAGATTCAAATCACTTCCATGACTTGTGCTTACTCTGTGACCTCTCACTTCTTGTTTCCCCCTAATGAATAAAATGGTGATAACACCATCTACCTCATGGAGCTGCTATAGAATTCCAGTGAGACAGTGAAGGCAAAGACCCAAGTAAAGGCCCAGTGCCATAGCAACTCCTCAGAATATGTGAATCTCATCCCCATCTGGACTGCACACATTGCTTCTTGGTCTTCCTCAAACACTGATCCAGTGTGTCCCAGCCTGTTTGGTTTTTTTTTAACTGTTTTTAAAATTTAGGTATACTTTGTATGCATTGAAATGTACAAACCCTATATAGATATAGATAGATATATGTATATGATTCTGAAAAGGTATACATTTTGTAACTCACACCCCATCAAAATATAGAATATTTCTATCATCTTAGAATTTGCACTTGCCACTCTTCCCAGAAACAACTCCTATTCTAATTTCAATCAACAGAGACATGTTTTCTCTCAAACTTTATATAAACTTTTCATACAATTGCATTTGCATTCTTCTTTTATTTCTGGCTCCTTTCACTCAGCATTATGTTTTGAGCTGCCTTCATGCTGTTGTGAGAGTTATTCATTCATTCCTTTTTATTACATGTATGACTAGATCTCAATTTGCTGATCAATTCTCCTATTGATGGACACCTGGCCTTTTTCTAGTTTGGGGCAATTTTGAATAAAGCTCTAATGAACATTGATGCACAAATCCTTCTGTGGACATATTTTTCATTTTCTCTGGGATGAAGAACTCTAGGAGAGGGATTGCTAAGTAATATAATAAATGTATATTTAGCTTTACAAAGAGCTGCCACCTGTTTCCCATGAGCAATGTGCATGAATTCCAGTTGCTCCACATCCTTCCCAACACTTGCTGCTGTCAATTTTGTTCATTGTAATTATTCCTGTCTTTGTGATGGTATCTCTCTGTTGTTTTAATTTGCATTTCTGTGGTGACTAATGATGATCATTTTTCATGTGCTTATTGACTGTTCATATATCTTTTGTGAACTGACCATCTTTTACACATTTGCTACATGAGATTGCTTATCTTCTTACTATTGAGTTATAGGACTCATATATTCTGGATGTAAGTTCATTATCAGATATCTGTGCTGCAAATATTTTTCCCCATCTGTGGCTTGCCTATTAAGCTTTTTTTTTTTAAGATTTATTTTTTATTTCTTTCTCTTCTCTTCCCCCTCCACCCCCAATTGTCTGCTCTCTGTGTTCATTCACTGTGTTCTTCTGTGACTGCTTGTATCCTTATCAGCGGCACTGGGAATCTGTTTCTTTTTGTTGCGTCATCTTGCTGTGTCAGCTCTCTGTGTGTGCGACACCATTCCTGGGCAGGCTGCACTTCCTTTCGCATTTGGTGGCTCTCCTTACGGGGCGCACTCCTTGCGTGTGGGGTTCCCCTATGTGGGGGACACCCCAGCATGGCACGGCACTCCTTGCGTGCATCAGCACTGCGCGTGGGCCAGCTCCACACGGGTCAAGGAGGTCCGGGGTTTGAATCGCGGACCTCCCATGTGGTAGGCAGATGCCCTATCCATTGGGCGAAGTCCACTTCCCCCTATTTAGTTTTAATTGTGTCTTTTTATTTGCAGAAGCTTTAATTATTGATCAAGTCTAATTTGTTACTTTTTCTTTTGCAGTCAGGCCTTTTGATTCCTAATAAATCTTGCTGACCCCCAGCTGCAAAAATCTTCTCTTACATTTTCTTCTAGAGCCTTTGTAGTTTTAACTTTTGCATGTAGATCTATGTTTCATCTGAAATTTTAATATTTGCATATCAAATGAGGAAGTGGTCCAGGATCTTTTTTTTTTTTTAAGGATATTCAATTTTTCCATCCTGATTTGTTGAAAATAATTTCTTTTGCCTAATGAATTCCCTTTTGAAATTCATTTGACCACATAAGTCTCGGTCTATTTCTGGACTCCTTTTCTGTACCAAGGATCTTTTTGACTGCCTTTTAGTCAGCATCACACTATCTTGATTTCTGTAGTTTTATAGCAATTCTTGAATTCATGTAATATAGGTATTCTAACCTTCTTTTTAAAAAATATTTTTGGCAGTTCTTTTGCATTTCCATATAAATTTTAAAATCATCTTGTCAAATTTCTCTCTATGAAAAACATCTTGTTCTCTTAAGAAATCCTACTATCTTATCTTTTAAACATTTATTTATTAATTTATTTCTCCCTGCCCCTTGTTGTTTGTGCTCGCTTTCTACTCTCTGTGTCTGTTCATTGTGTGCTTTCTGTCTCTTCTTGTCATCTACCCCTTTTATTTAGGAGGCAGTAAGAACTGAACCTGCGACCTCCGTATGAGAGGGAGGTACCCATTTGCTTGAGCCATATCCCCTCCCTGCTTGTTGTATCTCTTATTGTATCTTCTCATTGCATTATCTTGTTGTGTCAGGCATCCTATGCCAGCCTTTCATGTCAGCTCAGCGTCTTGCTCATCATCTTTAGGAGGCACCAGGAACTGAAACCTGGGACTTCCTGTGTGGGAGGCTGGTGCTCAACCACTTGGTCCACATCCACTTCCCTTGTTATCTTATATTGGCATAAAAAAATGTGATATTGGGGAGCAGATGTGGTTCAAGCGGTTGAGTACCTGGTTCCCACATGAGAGGTGCTGGGCTTGGTTTCTGGTGCCTCCTAAAAACAAAACAAAACAAAAAAACAAATGAACAACAAGCATAACAAATGAAAAAACCAACTCAAGGAAGCTGATGTGACTCAGTGGTTAAGTGCCAGTTTCCCAAGTACAAGGTCCAGGGTTCAATCCCTAGCCCCCAATACCTCAAAAAAAAAAAAGTTATATTAAAAAGTTTTTAAAAGTTTTTAAAAGTTTAGGTGAAAAAGGCATTGACGTGCTCCCTCTTCCATGGATAATCCAACCCATTCCCTAACCCCATTCACACTCACACTCCAGCCTACTGATCCCACTCACATTGCTATACCACTGTCACCCCTGTCTACTGCCAAACCATCCCGTACACCTTATCATAGGTTCTGCCTAGATTGAGCATCGGCTCACCACTCTCTACTCCCTTTCTATCTCCTGGTAATCTATCCTCTAGACTGTACCTGTAGAGAACAGGTGAACTCTGGGGAGGCTGAGGACTGTGGTTGAATATACAGTCATGGAAATGTACTTTAAGTAAATATGACAAGGGAGGGTCACTGGTGCAGGGTGTCGATGGTGCAGAGATCTTGGGGAAGGGTGAACCTGGGATATGCCTTTATGGAACATGACTGTGTCCATGTTGTCACAGGGTGTTACCTCATTGGTGGAGACCCACACAATAACCAACAAAATATTAAACTCCCATGCCAGGGAGTCCTGCTATATTCTCTAATAGAGTGGCAATAATCTCTAGAGTGCATAGGTGGTGCCTAATAAAAGAAAACAGACCAATATGCCAAGCCCTCTATATTACTGCTTGTACTTATGAACTTTATTCCTGTAAAATTGAAATTTAGCCTAATAATAACTATTGCCTAAGAGTTACCTCTTAAACGCCTCCTTGTTGCTCAAACGTGGCCTCTCTCTAAGCCAAACTCACTACCTTCCCCCTAGTATGGGACATGACTCTGGTGGGTGAACCTCCCTGGCACTGAGGGATTATTACCAAGCACAGACCAGCGATGCATTTGGAAAAAATAGCCAAAGGCCAAAAGGGGGAAACATTAAATATGAAAGAGTTTTTATGACTAAGAGATTTCAGAGTGAGTTGGGAGGCCATTCTAGAGGTTATACTTATGTATGTCTCAGGAGGATCTCACTGTCTGCCACAGTAAACAAAGCCTCAGAACAAGTGCTCCTGAGGGCTCTAGAGATATCTGGGCACTATAGGCGGGGCAGGGCACACAACCCCAGGAGTGAGCATCCTGTCTGTGGGCCTTACCTTGGAAAATATGATGACTTATTTCCCCACAGTAACAGAGTTAGACTCATTTATATTTATTTCCTACACATGATTCTTCTACCCCTTTTATTTGAACTATAGAACTATAATTTGCACTATACCCATTAAATATATGTCCCAGAAACTTAAATCTTATGTCTGTTTATATGCTGATTTGGGACCATAAAGTGTTCTATATAATTAGAAAGCAAAATATAATTTTTAAAAATTGTGAAGTCCTTAATAAGTTAAGGCAATAGAAGCATTTCAGGTCACCTTAAAACACTTTATTTTGCAATACATTCCTAGTGGTGTATGTCCTGTAGGGGAAAAAGAGACACAAAGAAATCTTAAATTGCATTTTGGCAGTATTACTAGCATTATTCTAACACACACACACATAATAAAATGAATAAAAAATGCTAATGTTATTGGAATCCACATTTTAAGTTTCAGAGAATGAAAACCAAGAATAAAATCAAAGAATTAAAATCTTTATTTTAAATTTGAATTGGAGATATCTGGATGAACTTCTTAGCCCTTGTTTTTCTCTAAGAGGTACATACTTCCTGTATCTGACAATGAATCGGTGACCATCTCGGGTGGCCAGACAATCATCTCTAAATAAATACCATTTCTCACGTAAAGAAACCATAACTCCTTCCAGAAGTGCTCAGTGTCCAGGGTGAGGCAGGAATTCTGTAAGATGAACCTGGGCTATATTTTCACAGCAGAAGTAAGGAAGCTTTCAAAGACTGCTAGGATCATAACTAAAGAATACAGGATTCAATTTGAATGGGTTCTCTGTAGACATAGTTGGGACAAGCTGAGCATATAAAATAATAATGATTGAAATCAAATGAAACTCGTAAAATTATAGTACTTAAAAATCCATCATGTTCATAATGCTACACAATGGACTCATTTACTAACGTTGGTAATTTCTAGCCATATTTTACCTCCTCCTATCTCAGTCACCTTTGATAGTCACTTACACTCCAAGACCCTTGCTCTGAAAACTGGTAGATGCTGGAAGGGACTCAAACATTTATATTGCCTTCCCTTTACCAACAGTGTTTTATAATAACCAAAGAACTGACAAGGAAAGGGTTTTATACAAGAAAACTGGCCAAAAAATACAGAATAAATGATAGAATTTAAAAATCACTATATTGCCTTCCATAATGAAACAATGGTAATGGTCATTAGTAATTGTCATTAGTAGGTGAGATCCGATGGGGGACTTTGTAATGGAAGGGTTAGGTAGACAACTTCTTAACCCATGGATCGCTTTTAACGTCATTAGGAGTAAGACAGATGATACATGTTTCCAGACAGATTCTAAGAAATAGTAAGAAATATACAGTATTCAGCCACACTGAATATTATTGCCAAAAGAATTGAACCTGAATTGAATTGAGCCCCTATATCTAAACTGCCAGTTTATAGGAGATATAGGGATAGAGGATGTACAGCACAAGAATATTGACAGGAAAAACATTTTAACTTCTCCCAGATGGGAGGACAACTGGTAGGGATTGAAGGACACTCAAAGTCCACAACCAAGTGGGACGTGTAGATCCGGTGTGTATACTGATTCAGACAAACTAATTGTACAGAGACAGTGTTGAGACAGTTAGGAAGTCTTAACCATAGTGCATTGAGTCTATTAAGGTATTATGCTAATTTTAAGTGACAGTGGCTCTGTATTATTTAAAAAGAGGCTTTATCTGTTAGATTTTTATGGAAATATTTACTGGAGATATAAAATGTCTGACATTGGTTTTAAATATTTAAAAAAGCAGAAATGAAAAAATTGGCAAAATGTTGATAGTTGTTGAAGACGGTGATGGGGGTTCCTTATACTGAACTGTCCTGTGACATTCTTTATTTACATAATAAAGTGGCTTAAAAAGAAAACACGTATTTCACTCTGAAGTGAAAGGTCTGGCTATGAAGAACACTGAAATAAAATATAATATACAAAAATATATAAGTATATATATAGTACATAAATATCTAATATATAAAATGTAAAATGATATATATAAATATATAATATATAAACGTATAAATATGTAGATATATATAAATAGAAAATATTTATAAATATATGTGGCTCAGAGAGACCATTTGCAATCATAAAATGGTCTCTGCTGGCATTATCACTGCTGTGAAGAAATATTTTTTACCCCATGCTTTATTCCTGATCTCATACAAGCACCAGATCCCAAGGACTGGCGTCCTCAATTTAAACTCAGGGCCTGGCATTTCATGATAGCGGGCCGGAAAGTTTTTGGGTGCTGGCAGGGATGTGATTGCATCCATCGTCCACCCTCCTTCCCGGAAGACTGAGTGGCGATCAGGAAGGGCAGCGCTGCCCACGGGTGTTCACGCTAAGTTGAGCAGCGGGCACGCATGTGCTGGGCTCTACCTCGGCCGCATGGGGGGCGTGGCCTTCGCCGCCATCCACAGAGCTGGGCCTCAGTGTCCTGACCCCGGGCACCCGCAGCCCCCTACCCGACATGAACCCCCCCCAGAAGGCAGGCATCTCTGCAGACTGTGTTTCCAAATAGCTACCTTGTTGGGCCCTCTCCCCGTCTGCAGCTCATGGAGGCCAGGCGCTGAGTCACAGTGATCCCGTGAACGGTGCGCACTCAGAGGGAAAGCTGATGCCTGCTGGTGGAAAGCACTCGCTGGGGTCGTAATAATCGCTTTTCTGCTCCATATGTCGTTTGTGATATGTAATGTCAGACCTTTTCGTTTGATAAAGAAAGTTTGCCAATATTTCATTCTACTCTCCCTCCAAGTATATTTATCTTCAGCTTTGTAGCTCAGTTGTTGTTTTTTTACAGCTTGGCAGTCATGTGACTTGTACCAGTTTTCCTCACAAGGAGTACAATTTTAAGTGATGCCTCTGTAATTTTTGTCTTTTCTGCCATTAGTGACAAAATTAATTCTGTACTCTAGGTATTACTTTGCACTTACTCTAGGAAAGTTAAATTGGTTTACTGGAGCTGACAGTGCGTGTTGTTTGGAGGAAATGCCAAAGCTGTGAAGACTGTCTTGGCAGAGCTTCCATCCAGCTGATGACCTGGGCCTGGAGGGAAAATCTTCCTCCCCACACTTCCACCCACCTCCACACAGAATCAGTTATGTAAAATACTTGTCTTTGAGGATTCATTAATTTTTTTTAGGACACGCTGATTCAGGATCTATCAGTGCACAAAGGTCTGTTCACCATCTAGGTTTGTAACATTCTTCCATGTTGTATTTTCACCACATTTATATCTGATTCAGTTTTGTGAATTCAAGATTAAGGCTACATAATAGTAACAGTAAAAGTGCCTACTTAAATGTGAAGAATAATGCTCCCTAAATGTGGAAACATGTTGTAACAGACTGTCAAACTAGAGGTTGGTGGAGTTGGCCACACTTGTGTGGCTTCAGGAACTCTTGCCTCAAAGTCACCTGGGAGTTTGTCTAACAGGCATGTTCCTAACTCCCTTGTCAGGCTCCTTAGGAGTCCCTCTGGGTGTGAGACCTGGAAACCTGCATTTGGTGGATCTGGTACAGATAAAGTTTAAGGGCTGCTTGGAAGTCACCGATGCAGAATAAGAGTGCCTGTTCTGCTTAGTAGTATTTTAAACTTGTGATGCCTATTTTTCCTATTCCTTTTTATCTCTCAGGACTTGTCAGTCATGTCTGTAACCTGTTCACCAAAACTGCCACACTGTGCTTGGACGTGGACAACAAAAGCAACAATGAGACGGCAGCTGCACTGCTCTTTTCCCTGCTGGATATTTTACATGGCATGCTGACCTACACGTCCAGTGTTGTACGGCTGGCTTTGCAGGTAAGGGGCTTCTTTCCCATGTCTCAAGCAGCCCTACTCCATGTCACGTTTCGCCTTCATCCTCTTCTTTCTAATCTTCTTCTAATGTGACTTTATTTTGAAAAAGTGCATACATAGGTCTTTACAGAGAAACTGTCAAGCTGTCTCTGGGTGGTCAATGTGAAGAAGAGAGAATTTGGTCACAAAATTTAAGGGGAAAGCAGGAAAGGCCTATTAAGCAGAGACTTAGTGAGAGTTAGGTGGGCAACAACTCCTGCCCGAGAAGATCGTTTCCCTCAAGGATACCTGAGATTGGCCAAGTAGGTGTGCAGTCCTCCACACCAACAGGTGGCTCGCCAGCCCACTTTCAGCAGGATGGAGATTGTGTACACA
Source organism: Dasypus novemcinctus (assembly GCF_030445035.2). NCBI lineage: Eukaryota > Metazoa > Chordata > Mammalia > Cingulata > Dasypodidae > Dasypus > Dasypus novemcinctus. The sequence continues at coordinate 2,671,930 of NC_080698.1, read as the reverse complement.
CCTAGAAACATACATATACATGTGCAACACATAAACTTTCTCACTTGCTTCCCTTTATATCTAATAACATGGAATGGCAAGATGGTTTTAGAGGACTTGAAGTATATTCGGTGGCTTGGAAAATGCCAGTATGGTCCAGACGGTAACCCTGATTGACATAGGCTCTAAGGACGGAAGGAAATGTCGGTATTTTCATATTATGTGTTGGTGCCTCCACATGCCTCGTTAATTTAATGCTCTCTCTAACCAGCCGAATCATGTGAACGGCACATGGCCAGCATGAGTTCATTGTGAATTATAGTAACTGGTGGCATCCTGGTTTGGACAGATGCACAAGCCAGAAGTGAAGCCAGACTGTGAGACACCTTGCAGGAGCCACAAGAGCAGAGCCAGAGGGACTCGTAGGCCCTGGTTCAGTCTCTGCTACTCATCATTAGGAAAAATGGGTCTTCTAGCCAGCGGTGAAGTTGACCTAATATTTAGGCTACTAAGCTTCAATAAATAATCTTAATATCAAAAAATACTCTAGTAAGTGTTTAACACGAACTTGTAATGGATTTGTTCATTTATAATACAAAGTTAACAGTAAAGCATTTAAGTACCTTTCAAGTGCATGAATCCTGAGTGGATTTTTCTTAGCTTTTCTTCGCTTTTCTAATAAGTCTCTCTTAAGACAACATTGTTTCTTATTTCAGATTCCATAGTGGTAGTTTTCAAGGTATCGAATAGAGTAACTTATAAGATCTCTTGATAGTCTGTGAAGAACTGTCGTGTCATTTATAGATAAAAAGAATCAGAAGTTAGAGAACTCCAGAGAATGGAAATCCCCTTTTATTACAAGTGTTAGGTAGATATCCAGGAGTATTTTAAAGGAAACTCCTTAATAAAAGCACTTTTCTCATTCTCTTTTTTTTTTTTCCAATTTTATTAGTGTGCCAATAGATCACTTTTTTATTTTGTTTTCTTCAATACCACTGTGTTTTTACCCTCATAATAGCTACCATGCATTTCTTTTAGCTTTGACCATCAACTTTGATCTCCATGATCCCTGTACCAATCTGAAAGAGATAGAGTCCTTGAGAATGAATTAGGGGAAAGAGTTGGGAAAAGAGTGGAGTGTGCATCAAAGACACATCGTCTCCAAACACTGAGCTCTTAGCACTTTCCAAACCTGCATGTCGCCTCTCCCAGTGGTGAACATGCTCCATGCTGGAGATTCTGCCTTCCGAGTCCATGTCCACGTCTAACAGCAGCTTCTCTCCAGGAGAAGGAAGATGTTTGGGCTGAGGAACTGAGGGATGCCAATGCTTGAAATGACAGACAGCGCTTAGGTTTATGAAGCACTTTTCCTTTGTGCGCAGGAGGGTGGTATTGTGATACAAGAGTGTGCCTGGGGGCAGTGCGTGTGGTGGCAGGGGTCACTCTTCCCCTGGCATTCAGTCCCTACTCCCCACTGTGCTGAGATGGAGTCACTGCTGGAAACAGTGGAAGTCATGGCAGCACGGGCACCGTGCTGGCGATGCTCGGCGTGGCAGGACGTGTGGGCGTGGCAGGCTGGCGTGCCGTGAGTTCACATTCCTGCCATGCCCTTCTCCCCCTGTGTGATGCTGGGCAAGTTACTTCACCTTTCAGAGCAGTGTGATGATGACTGGACTGCGGGCCATGGCGAGAATTAAATGAGAAAATAAACCATAGGCACAGAAATGCAAGTATGAAGTGCCTTAACATATCAGGGAAGGTAACCAGTAAATGCTTGCTGCACTATTACCAGAAACGAGAAGAAAGATGCTCACCTCCTGGTTGCTGGGGTCTCCCGCAGGCCAGGCTTTGGCACGCAGGAGGCGCTCTGTGTTTCGGCTTCTAGTGTAGCAGCTGTCACCTCTGCCTCTAGCATCCTAGTAGTTAAACCTTGAGCACTGGGGGCAAAGGGACCAAGCCAGACTTGCCTCGCCTCGGGAGTGGCCCGGGCAAGGGTATTGGGAACCACAGTGGGCACTGGTCAAATGCAGTTGGTCTGGGCCACACCACTAGAAGTCAGGCTGCTGTGTGCACACCAACCTGCTTGGGACATGACAGCAGTGGCTTAGGGTTCTGACTGCTTCTTGGTCTTTGCAGACATCTGCCTCTGTGTTCACTCAGTAGATTTTCAGTCGAGTGTCTGTTCCTGCACACTGGGCATGCAGCAAAGCACCATGCCATAGACTTTTAATAAACTTGGCCGTTTTTTATGCTGAGAAGTTAGTTGCAGTCCATCCTCTTGTTTTGAGTGATACTGTATTGTCATTTACTCTTAAATGTGGTTGACAGTCCTGGGATTTACACGTGTAGGACTCTTAGCTTCATCTTGCTCTCCAGAGTTCTCCTCTCAGCCGAATGCTGTGGTACCCAGCAGCCTGCTAGCATGGCCACTAGCATGTCCAGCATGGAACTCAGGACCCCCTTTCCAAACGTAGTCACCCGTTGGCGTGCCCTGCCACCCTCCCAGCTGTGCAAGCCAGAAACCTGGCAGGCACTTCTGCAGTTTCCCTCTTCACCTTCCACATGTCGTCTCTCAAAATGTTCATTTCACCTTAGATAGCAAATAGATCCAACTATTTGTCTCACACCCTCCTGCTGCCTCCTAGCCCAGTTACATAACGTGGTACCCGACAACCGTCAGGAGCAAGAGGCTGCCAAGAGAGGAATATGCTGCCACACGCCAATCATGGGGAGCTGAGCTCTGGAAAGGGGAGGATGGGACCAGAGACAAGTGGAGGACCTGGATGAAGCTGACAGCAGTGGCAACATGGTGGAGTCAGGGCTTCTCCCTCCCGCGGGGGCCCTGTGCAAACTGTCCTGTGGGCCCCAGCTCTGGCCAGAGGCTGGCCCGAGGGTGTGTGGTGTGGACACTGGAGAGAGACATGCAGGAGAGGCCAGCTTGGGTCTCGGAGTTTCTGCTCAGTTTCTGCACTTGCTCCTTCTCCACGCAGGAATCCCTTTGGCATCCAGAGCTCTCTTTGTGCGCTGATACTTTTCTGAGGAGGCTTTCATTTCACATGTACTCTGTGTAAGCACCTCCCTGTTGTGTAACACCGCAGCATTCCCTTTCTGGTAACCTTAGCAACTGTGTGTGGAGGTGGTGTGTGGCTGCTGGTACATATGTCTTATCGACAGTCACATGTACCTGTGTGTGATTGTCCTTGCAGTCCATCGGCTGGCCTCTGTGCCTTTGGGAAGGAAGCCGGGGGCCCCATGCCCCTGACTGCTGCCTCGGTCCTGGTTTGCACAACCGCCTTGTCTCTCCCGAGAGTGAATCCACCAACTCCGAAGAACAGCGTGTCAACATGAACAGGCCAGACGTCCATCTCAGAGTGCTTCGGGAGGCTAGGGGTCTGCTGCTGTGGTTCAGATGATTCAGGGCTCTAGGAGAGGGTTGCACGTTTGTTTAGGGGCAACACTCCCCTTCTGACACTTACTGGGGTGGGGAGCTCCAAGCTGGCTGCTATTCGCCTTAGCTATAGAGAGGTGTGGTTAAAGACAGGTGTCTGGTTTTCAGCCAAGTCCTTCTGAACCAAAGGAAGGCTCCTAAAATTGTCTGGTATTGCGGAAGGAAACCTGACATTCTTGGAAAGGACCCTGGAGTCAGGTTTGTGGCATGAGGTGGGGAATCCTGCCACTGGCCCTGACCAAGTTCAAGGCTCAAATGTGGTTGTTTCTTCCCAGTGGGACAGTATGAATGGAATGTGTTCATACTAGAGCAAACACAATAAATAGTACCTTTTTTCAATATAAAATTATTTGTTTCCATAATAGAAATCTCTTCTGGGATAGACATTTCTATGAAATTCCCGGTAGCAAAGACATTTAACATAAAGACCAGTCTCTTCAGTTCTTATTTCCATTGCTGTGTAAGCACGTACTTCCTGAGGAATGTGGGCCTGCATTTGCAATCTGTCCACGCAGTTATACATTGGACAGCCTAGATGTGGTTTGAGGACCGGTAAGCATATAGAGGAGGAAAGCAGAGCAGCATGCATTTGGTATGCATCTTGTGATGTGCAAAAAAATGCCCAGAGGAGATCAGCATGTGTGAGTCAGAAGGCCTGGGGCTATCTCCTGGCATTGCCACTAGTTGTCTGTGGGATTTAAACTGCATAGCTTCTCTAAATTACAGTGTTCTTATCTGAAAAATGGGAAGGTAAGGTGCTTACCCACCCAGGACGACAAGCACAACTATCACTCCTCCCTCCTTCGAGGGCCCAGTTACTGCTTGAACTCTGAGCTGCCCAGGTCGGTTTCCAGACCTCGAGTTGGTGGCCACAGCAGGGTGTGTGCTTGCTCTTGCTGTCACAAAGCATGCCTTCTCTTCAGGGCCTCCATCCAACCCATATTCAAGATGACCGAGGCAGACGCTTCCTGAGCCCCATTCACCTGCTCAGTGCCTCTGTCTCCTGCAGCCAAGCTGACTGATCAACCAAGAACCTTCCCTTTCTTTTCCCTTGTTCAAGGCACAGAAGTCTGTTTCGGGAGGGGACACTCAGGCTGCAGAAGACCTGCTGCTGCTCTGCAGACCTCTGGCAGACCTCATTAGCCTGCTCATTCCACTGGTAAGAGTGCATGTGCTTGTGTGTCTTTCAGAAAATGGCTGTGGTTGAAGTAATTTTATAAGAATTTCATGATCTCTTGAGCTTTTATGATAGATTTCAATTCCTTTCAAAACTGGAACCAAAAGACATTTCAGAAGATGATTTGGCCTGGAAATAATAAATTTTTACTTTATTTTAAAACCAGGAGGTTTATCATTTCTATAAATGGCTATTTAGGTAAAAAAAAAAATAACCTCAAATCCAATTACCTTCTTAATGAATATGAGGTGAAAAATTCAACAAATGAATTCCAAGAAGGAAGAACTCCATTATGGGAATCAATTCCCTTTCCAAAAGATGTATTTTAGGGTTACACTTGACAGAAGTCTCCAGAAATGCAGAAGCACAGAGAAAGACATAGAACATGCCCCCCCCCCCCAGTCTCCATAGAAATGGCTGAAAGGAAGGAGAATAAAAACAGTTAAGAACCACTTAATATTCAAAAAGAGCTAACAAAGCTTAGTGTTTGAACCAGTTGTATGGTTCTAACACTTCTTAAAGTGAAAAATAACAGACACACGAATCCCGCCCTTGGACCTAGCAGCCAGCCAGAGATCAGGTGATGAAATTCCATGAAACCTCATGGAAACCTCTCCAGATTAGTGGGTCCAGGGACTGGGGAGCAGGTAACATTTTTGGTCCTCACTCTTCATTTGCAGAGAAACAGTCATTTAGTTCCATAAAGGCTGCTAGGAAGTGTTTTCTTCTCCCTGTGGCTAAGAGGAAGGCAAATGCAGTTTTGATGTCTCCTTCCATAAAATTAATTGTATTCAGCAAAAACAAAGGTAAAAACTCCATGAAAAGTAGGAAGAAAGAAGGCGGCAATATATTGGGCTTCACTTTTCAGGAAGTTTTGGATCACAGAGAGATTCAACAATGGCAGCGGAGGAATACTGGTGTGGGATGTTAATGATGGGACACATGGTTGGCAGGGAGTTCTGCAGGGCATATATCCAGGGTACATAAAAATGTTTGGATATTTTCATAGTGGATACAATTGAAAACAACAACTGAAGGAGTGCTGAGTTCCTAGCCAGGGGAGCTCTGTCACAGTCCCTAAAGGAACAGCAACAGTCCCCCAAGTGCAACAGCAAAGACCAAAAAAGAATGAATGAAGGTCCAACAATGAGTCCTTGATACTAATGACTATGCTTGTGAGCCTGTGCACCTGAAATAAGAACAAGGCCTAGAGCTGCAGGATGCCTAAGAGTTACCTCCTGAGAGCCTCCATGTTGCTCAAATGTGGCCAGTCTCGAAGCCAAACTCAGCATGTAAATCTGTTGCCTTCCCCCCAGCATGGGACATGACTCCTGGGGATGAGCCTCCCTGGCGCTAAGGGATTACTACCAAGTACCAGCTGCTGATGTAACTAGAAAATGACCTAAATAAAAGGGTCAACTCGGACCAACAGAGTATCTCAGTCTACATATAATACCAGGAGTTAAAAACGCTTTTTGACCTAAATAAAAGGGGAAATGGAAAGGACAAATGAGTTTATATGGCTATGAGTCTCCAAAAAGAGCCAAGAGGTTATCAGAGGGGTTGAGTTGCCCTTATGCACACCTCAGCAGAGTCGCAGAGACAGATAAAGTAGATACAACCCCAAGTATTGGTTCTTCTGAGGGCCACAGAGACCCACAGGTTCTATGGTCATGGCAGATGGAGTTCAATGCCGTGTCAGTTGGCCCTACTTTGGAGTTTGTGTTTCTGTGTGATGGAGCTAGACTCAGATGTGATCTTTGTCCACAAGCCTCTCCTGTTACTTTTCCCAGAACTGTAGTTGGTGCTGGGGTTTAATAAATACCCAGGGGACCTGAATCTCTGGACTGACCATATGATAGCCAGGCCCTGAGCCTCAACAGACTTCAGCTCCTACACTCTGGCTTATTGGACTTACCCCACTCAGCTAACATGGAGGTGAAGAATGTCAACCACCACACCATGGAGCCAAGATTGCCTACAGCTGAAAGCAGGAGGATTGCATCCAGCATCCATGTGGAATCTAAGCCCCCTCTTGATATAGATGTGGAGTGGGCACAACCATTCCAAGGTCCACAGGATGGAGGAATAGAATATGGGTTACAGTGGACTTACTGATATTCTATTCATGAACTATTGTGATTAGTAATCGAAGAAAATGTGGCACTGGTGTGGAGAAAGTGGCCATGGTGGCTGCTGGGTGTGGAGAATGGGAGGAAGCAATGAGATGTGGAGGCGTTTTCGGGACTTGAAGTTGTCCTGGGTGATGCTGCAGGGACAGTTACCAGACATTGTATGTCCACCCGTGGCCCCCACTGGATGGAACGTGGGAGAGTGTGGGCTATGATGTGGACCATTGATCATGAGGTGCAGTGGTGCTCAGAGATGTATTCACCAAATGCAATGAATGTCTCATGATGATGGAGGAGATTGTTGCTGTGGGGTGAGGGGGGTGGGAGGTATGTGGGGACCTCATATTTTTTTAACGTAATATTAAAAAATAAAGACCAAAAAAAAAAAAAAAAGGGAAAAACTGACACTGGGTTATATTAATCAGTGGTGCTCAGAGAGTAATTAAAAACAGTCACCAAAAAGTGACCAGGGGGCTCCCAGTGAGGTGAGGATGCAGCCCCAGCCCCCAGGGAACTAGGGGTGCCCCTGACAGCACGGAGGGATCTGTGTGCAGCTCTGCATATAGCAACAGGGAAGATAGCAAAACCAGCCCCCCAGCTCAGAGTGGTGGGGCCGAGCACCAGTTAGCTCGCTTGGACCACGGGCAGCAAGCACAGAGGAAAGACAAACCACACTCTTTAAGGACATGCATAAAGACATGAAATCGGCACAATAAGCAAGATGTAGGACAAAAATTATAGCAAAAGTTGAAAAAAAAAAAAAAAGCTTAGGACAGACAACAGGCCATGTTGCATAGTTGTCAGTCATGGGCTCAGCCCAGCTCAGCCATTTACCAGCTGTGGGACCTTGGGCAGGGTGCTTGCATTTCCATGCCACAGTTTCCCCATCTGTCAGATGGAGCTGATCATTGTAACTGGATCATGAGGTAAGAGCCCAATAACTGCAGCCATATAGACAGTGACACAGTGTGAACCACGGTTCCCCGGGGCCAAGCTGGACTGTGCTCTTGGTGCTTGGCCTTGGGTTTCACGTTGTCTTTCCCTCTGCGTGACCCAGGGCCATCCTCTGCTTACAGAGCAGGGCCCTGACATATAACAGAGGTTAGACATCCAGAAGAGCGGGGCCGGCAGTCTGACCCCAAGGTCATTCCACTGGGGCCTCTCTGGATTAATTTCTCCTATGATTAGCGCTTACCTTTATTACATGTTTTGAAATATGTCTGCTGTGAGAGAATATGTTTGCTTCGAAAGCCATTGTGATTTTTTAAGTTTTGGAGGTTTTCATGAATATAAGGTATTTCCTAGTTAAAAAGCAGTGTCGTCTCTGGCACATTTCCCATGGTTTAAGGAGATGTTCTAAATAGAGGTTACTTTTTGCTTTGCCCCAAAAGCAAAAACAGTGACAAACACATAAATGAAAGAAGAAATTGCTTGTGGACTTCACAGAGTTTCCTTTTAGGAAGGATAAAAGGAATTACTTTATTCTTCCCCTTTATGTAGTTATACCCAGTTTCTTAGCAGACTTAATTAGGAGATATAAATGACTATGATATGGCTCCAAAATGCTGGGAGCAGCAGCATGGAGTGGCTTTGATAAACTTGGGTTTGCTTACACTTATGAAACAGCTGCCCCGCTTATGCTGTTTAATCGCTACGTTTGAGTGATTAGACTTAAATCTTAGAGGGAAGGGAGTAGACAGCTCATCTACCTCCTGGAGAAATCTGCCTCTGCAGGAGTCTTTGTTGAACAGGCATCTGTCCCAGGTGATGAAACAACCATAATAGGCCATTCAAGAGAAATCCCTGGGGTGGAGCAGAAGCAGACGCAGGAAGTGCAGGCTTTATCCTGCCCCTTGGAGCGGCCTGGGGCTGCCAGCAGAGCTTCCTGGAGGGCTTTGAAGCAGATGAAGAGCAGAGATCCAGGAGCGTGGAGCAGGCGGGGCTTTAGCAGCGCGGGTTTGTTGGACAGGGCACAGCAGGGTGCCTACGAATGTCCGAATGTGGAGGCATCACCAGAAGGCCGACTTCGGGAATTTTGGTGGTGGGGAAGGATGTCAGCTTAGGACATAAAATGTGAAATGGTCTCTGTTGTTTGTATTTGATGATTTTGCATGTAAATGTCCATTTAGAAATCTTTATGTTTTTTTCCTCCATCATTCTTTTCCTCCCCTTCATAAAATGTCAACGCACCAGGGCCCTCAGTTGAGACCGAGGTTTGGGGCTGGCAAGGACACGTTTCGTCTCTTTTGAGTTCCTTCAAGTTCGGTTGAACCAAGTGAAACTGCTGATATTCAACTCTCTGAGACCCACAAAAATGGCCATTTTATTTGGGTCAACCTTAGAGTAGGGCTATATGACAACTTAATGATCTGAATTGCAAGTAGTTCCTCAGAGTCATGTATCCCTTTTCTATGCGTGGCATTATCCCTGAAGGCCCCTACTTACTTTAATTGGAATAGGTACGATTCCAGGCCGCTGCTAAGTGGGTGGAGGAACCTTGGACTTGGAGTCAGCAAGGTGAGGGCTGGCTCTGCTGCTGCCTCAGCTGTGTGATCTTGGATGAGGCATGTGAAGTTCAGAGATGATATGTGGGAAAGAGCCTAGCATGGTGCTGGTGCATTCCATCAATTAATGCTGTATTTAGACTGTGGTAGGTCTCGGTCGTTTCTGTAAAACTTGCCCTGTCACGACACATTATCTTACCTTAGCTGGCCTCGTCCTCCTTGGCTCGTGCTCTTTGACTGGACTAGTCGCTTCTGCCCTCGGTCAGGAACCTACCGAGATTCCACCTGGAGGGATCCCGCTCAGGGCTCCTCCTCATAGGCATTTCTCCCTCCTGTTTACACCTTCTCCATGAGCTCCCTCTCGTCCCCCGTGCTTTTCCAGGTGGTTTTCTAGATTCTCTTGATTGTGTGTGTAAAATCATGAAGCAGATTTCCTTGACCACTGCTGGTGCTTTTCCCCTGGAGCAGCCTCTCTCTCCATCCCTCCCCACGCTGTGGTCCTCCCTGTGCTGCTGTCGGAGCATCCAGGCCAGTGCCTGGATAAGAAGAGCTCCCACTGAGACGTCTCCACTCCGCTGCTTGGGACACTGAACTCCCGTTACTAACCCAGTCACACTCGGGTTCTAGTACATTGCACAGGTGTGGAGGAGCCGTATTGTGTCCATACACACTTATCGCTGCCTCCGTTGGGTTTAAGAATACCTGTGGCAAGTGCATTGCCCTGTGTCCTCTCTGGGAAAGATCAGCACTCATTTATAGCTATGTATAAAATGAAGAAAGACAGCAGTTCCTGAGGCCCAAACGGGAGCACATACAGACTAAAGATCAATTTTACGGGAACTGTTAAAAATGTAATAGGTTACAGAATGAGGTGCTGGAATTGCTTTCCCGAAGGGAAAAATAAACAGACTTTCTGTTTTCATCTGACTTAGATGATTTTGGAGACATTTTGCTTAAAAAAAAAAAAAAGGCAGAGGAATCAACTTGTTAGCTTTTGAGGTTCTTTCTAAGTATGGTTCCATGAAAGTAAACACAACTCTAAGTACTGGTTCTCCTGAAGGCTGTGGAGATCCACAGGGCGTGTGGTCATGGCAGATGGATTTGGAGCTCTGTGCCATGTCAGAGGGTCCTACTTTGGAATTTGTGCTCCTGAGTGTGATAGAGCTGGACTCAGATGTGACTTTTCTACACATGCCTCTTCTGTCACTTTTACTGAACCCGTGGTTGGTGCTAGGGATGGTCCATACTCAGGAGATGTGAATCTCTGGACTGCCCATATGCCAGCTGGGCCCTGAGCCTCAGCAGAGTGGCGACTCCTACCCTCTGGTTCGTTGGTCTTACCCAGGTCAGCTAAGAGGGAGGTGAAGATCGTCAACCACCACCCCAGGGAATCAAGAGTGCCTACAACTGTAAGCAGAGGAATTGCATCCATCATCATGTGGAATCTAAGCCCCCTCTTGATGTAGAGGTAGAGTGGACATCGCCATCCCAGGATCCACAGAATGGAGGAATAAAATATGGACTGGAGTGGACTTACTGATATTCTACTATAAAACTATTGTGATGAGTAATAGAAGAAATTGTAGCATTGAGGTGGAGAAAGTGGCCACAGTAGTTGCTGAGGGCAGGGAGAGGGTAGAAGAGATGTGATGTGGGGGCATTTTGGGGATTTTGAGTTTTCCTTAATGATATTGCAGGGTCAGATGCTGGACTTTATATATCCTGACATAACCCACTGAATGTACTGGGGGAGAGTGCAAACTACAGGGTAAACTATATTATCTGTGTAATGCAGCAGTGCTCCAAAATGTGTTTGCCGAGTGAGATGAGTGTGCTGCAATGATGAGGGAGATTGTTGGTGTAGGAGGAGTGGGGTGAGGGGTATATAGGAACCTCTTATATTTTTTAGTTTAACATTTTTTTGTATGTGATGCATATATCTTCAAAAAAATACAATTTACAAAAACAAGAGAATATGGGCCCTGTCAGCCCATAATTTATGACCTATATTTATGATATACACTGTAGGAGAATCAAAGTGGAGTGTACATATAAGACGTGGGCTGGCACAGTCTGTATTGACTCTTGACAGCTCTGAGGATTTCATGAGCCCAGGTTCTCGACAACTTTCTCCAGAAAAATGCCTAGACTCACATATATACAATTTCATATATACAATTTCAGAAGAGTCTTTGAATCCTCAATTAGTAACCACAGTGTAAAAAATAATTAATGTAGGCTATAGTAAGTTGACTGTCGGTCTTGAAGAAAATGATAAAGCAAAGATAGTTTGACATAAATGTTTCATTCCTTAAGAAGAGAAAATGAGGAGCTAGGCTGTGCAGCTATTTCTCCCTCACTTAAAACAAGTGTTTCAAGTTTGTAAGAGATCTGTGGGGTTTTTTTGTTTTTGTTTTTAATTTCCCTTATTTCATGTCAGAGATGCCAGTATTTAGACTGGTTTATACTGATTGATCTGTCTCACAGCTAACCGGGTGTGCCTTCCTTTGTTATTGAAAAGATGATCCCAGTCCTCACCTCGCATCAAAAGGCGAACACTTGCCTGTGCTTGGACCACCAGAGGACTAGCTGTCCCCTGAACAAGTTAACGGTACTGCCAGTAGCAATATGCTGGCTTCCTCGACATGACATTTTTCAGTTCATGTTGCTGAAATCATTGCGCCAATTTTAGAAATAAATTGTGGACCCCAAAGTATAGGAAAAATCCATTTCTGGTTTTCATCTTCTAATTTTTTCTTCTCAAGGAGTAAGCAGATTTTCTCTTGAGATGGTGATAGACTTGGTCCTATCTCTTCTTTCCCTTGTCTGCTGCTTTCACTCTCAGTGCTGTGGAACAGAGTTTCTGTTTGTGGTAACTGTCCACAGAGGACGGGGTGTGTTTTAAGTCAAACCCAGGAGATTGGGCACCTTGGCTCTGTGAGGCCACCCCTCCGAGGACCTACCTCCCTGTTTAGTAGGGATGCCTCCCTTGCCAATGAGCCGCGGCCCCGTCTGCCTGCTGGATGTGCCCAAACGCTTCACGTGGCCCTTAACCCCTCCTCAGAAATGCTCCTGCTCCTGTGCACTGCTGGTCAGTGATGGAACTAGCATGCAGCCAGTTGCCCGAGCCCAGGATGCGGGCATTGCCTTTGCCGCTTCTTTCCTTCACCCTCCCACCCCATTTCACCAACACCCAAACACTTCACGAACCATTGTTTCCTCCCCATTCCCACTGGTGCTACCTTCACAAAGGCCCCCGCATGGAGGTGCCTGGGCCTGCCCCCTCAAGTCTCCAGGTTGGGGCAGAGTGCTCTTTCTGAAATGCAAAATTCATGTTGTTCATCAACTTAAAACCCTTCTGTGATTCCCTACTACTCTTGGGTAAGTTCCAACTTTAAAAAAGTTTGTTTCAAAATTTCCAAAATTTCCCGGCAGCTCTATTCCCTCCAAGCAAAAACTCCATCTTCCTCCTCCCCAATCCCTGGTAACCTCCAAACTGCTTTCTGTCTCTATGAATTTGCAATTTCTAGATATTTCATAGAAATGAAACCAATGTCCTTATAGGTTTATAAAACCATGTATGATCCGATCCTCTCTTACTTCTCTAGCCTCATCTCTTGATTTTCCTTATCCTTTTCTGTGTTCTGCAGCCCAACTTTTGTTCAGTTCTTTAAATGTGCCCTAATTTTTCTCGCCTCTCCCTGGAACATGCTTTCCCCCTTTTACTTAGTGGCTCTTCCTCAGCCTTCAGGTCTTGGCTTAGAAGGCACTTCTTTCAGGAAGCACCTTATACAACACTGGATTAGGTTGCCCCTGCCCCCAGCTCCCATACATCCTCAGCCTGTTCAGTTCTGTTCTGGTCTGCTAGGCTGCTGAAATGCAATATACCAAAAATGGGTTGGCTTTTACCGTGGGATTTATTTGCTTACAAGCTTACAGTTCTGAGGCCATGAATATGTCCAAATCAAGGCATCATCAGGCTACACTTTCTCCCTGAAGACCTGCAGCCAGCGATCTGTCTCATGGCAAGGCACCTGGTGGCATCTGCAGGTCTCTCCCTTCTCCTCCAGGTCTCGTTGCATCCTATGTCTTGCTTCAGTCGCATTCTCTCTCTGTCTGAATTTCATTCCTTTATAGAGGGCTCCAGGTGGGGGACTAAGACCCATATGGCTCACGCAGTACTGAAGGAACCTGTTCCACAGGCCCTGCTTACATTAGGTTCACACCACAGGAGTGGGTTAGCTTTTTTCAATTTTTTATATTTAAAAATTTTTATTTCTCTCCCCCCTCCCCATTGTCTGCTCTCTCTGTCCATTCGCTGTGTGTTCTTCTGTGTCCGCTTGGATTCTTGTCAGTGGCACTGGGACTCTGTGTCTCTTTTTGTTGCGTCATCTTGCTGCATCAGCTCTCCGTGTGTGTAGTGCTACTCCTGGGCAGGCTGCTCTTTTTTCGCGGGGGGAGGCTCTCCTTATGGGGTGGACTCCTTGTGTGTGAGGCTCCCCTACACGGGGGACACCCCTGCGTGGCACAGCACTCCTTGACACGTCAGCACTGCGCGTGGGCCAGCTCACCGCATGGGTCAGGGGGCCCTGGGCTTGAACCCTGGACCCTCCCACATGGTAGGCAGATGCCCTATCAGGTGAGCCTAATCTGCTTTCCTGGATTAGCTTTTTGAACGTGATTTCCTGGGGCTCATCCAGCGTCACACTGTCATAAGTTCTAACGCTTATTACACAAAACTGTAATAGATTGTTTATGCATCTGTGTTTCCCACTAGACCAGGGCTTCTTAACCAGGGTTCCATGGATTCTCAAGGGACCGTTTCACCTGACCGGCAGAGGGGCCCATGGAACAAAACAGGTTGAGAACCCCTGCACTAAGCTGTAAGCCCTAGCTAGCAGGCAGGAGCCGTTTCTGTTTGCTTCGCTTCTGTGCTGGGTACTGAGTATGGTTCAGTTAACATTTGTGTAGGAAAGGAAGGAAAGAGCACTAGAAAATGTAGTACATTTTCTAACTTTCCTCAATGAAACAGAAAATAGACCAGGTCCATCAAGACAGAGATTTCATTTTCGGATTTATCCAGTCTGCACCCCAGGGGAACTGCCCCTGCTTGCCACCTTCCTTAGAGGTGGTCCAAGAGGTGTAATGTTTGTTTCAAAACCACGTCCTGTTTTCCTCTTTAGTGTGGCCTTATACTTGCCAGAGTTTGACCTGACAGCCTTTGAGTAGCCTGTATTCCCCAAAGGACCCACTTCCCCTCTCTGATCAACAGTTAAGGATACGAAAGGGAAGCGCCATGGCCCAGGCACCCCTGTGCTTTTTTCTGCCATCCCAGCGGCAGGGCTCAGCAAGAAGCCTCGAGCAGTCCAAAGAGATGCCACCGCGTCCTTTCCCCTTCCTCTATTTATTTATTTATCTATTTATTTACTTATCCTTTTTTTCCTTCTTTTTTTTTTTAAAACGTTACATTAAAAAAATATGAGGTCCCCATATACCCCCCACCCCCTCACCCCACTCCTCCCACATCAACACCCTCTTTCATCATTGTGGCACAGTCATTGCATTTGGTGAGTACATTCTGGAGCACTGCTGCACCACATGGATAGTGGTTTACATTGTAGTTTACGTTCTCCCCCAGTCCACCCTGTAGGCCATGCCAGGACATACAATGTCCAGCATCTGTCCCTGCAGTACCACCCAGGACAACTCCAAGTCCTGAAAATGCCCCCACATCACATCTCGTCTTCCCTCAGCAGCACCGTGGCCACTTTCTCCACATCAACGCTAGAATTTCTTCCATTACTCTTCACAATAGTTCCATAGTAAAATATCAGCAAGTCTGCTCTAATCCATACTGTATTCCTCCAGCCTGTGGACCCTGGGATGGTGATGTCCACTCCACTTCTATATCGAGAGGGGGCTTAGGTTCCACATGGATGCTGGATGCAATCCTCCTGCTTGTAGTTGTAGGCACTCTTGGCTCCCTGGTGTGGTGGTTGACCTTCTTCACCTCCCTGTTAGCTGAGTGGGGTGAGTCCAATAAACCAGAGGGCAGGAGTTGCAAGTCTGCTGAGGCTCAGGGCCTGGCTGTCTTTCTAACGGATGTTCGCAGGTGCTGATTTGGAGAGAGGTAAGGAAGGTCCCAAACCTTCCTTTTGTTTTCTCCCAATATTTCCTATGTCTTTATCTTGAAGTGATTATAATGTAGCAATGTGCTTTTTTTTTTTGTTTTTTTTTTAATGTGTTTTTAAAAATAGCATTTCAGTATCAACCTCTGTTCTTGGCCAAGGCTGCCTTGCTCTAAATTGGTAGGTGGCCCCTCGCTTATGTGGTGGAATGTGAGAGGTGCCAGAGAGCAGCCTCTCTAGAAATTTACTCTCCGCCATTGAGGGACCCATTTTCCAAAGTTCTCAATGTCCTTTCCAAGCCCTCTTTCAATTAGTAATGCTTTAATATGAATGAGTTTCACTAACAAAACAAGCCTAGGGCAGTGGAAGAAACTGAGAGGAGAAAGAAAGGAGCTGGGGGAATTAGAGAGCAGAGTTGAGTGTGGAACTGTGAAGCGTGGGCAAAGTCCAGTTCACTCAGAGCCACTTTCAGAGTGGGCTTGATTCCCTGTCCCAGCACACTGGCCTAGATTTTAAAACAGGATACCAGCATTCTTTCATAATTAATGTTCATGTTTTTATGTGCATCAAGGAGGAAACTGAGCCTTATAATTTGCCTCTCAAAACCAGATAAAAAGGTTAATCGTTAGAGCCAAGTAAAAACACATCAGAATTGTAGTGTGACTTCATTTTTGTACAACACAATCACATAAGATATAGCTGGGAAGATAACCCATGATTTTTAGAGTTCTAAAACGTCTAACAAATTTATTTATGAGGCATATTGTCTCAAAGGGAGTGATGTATATAAAAAGATTATATAAATCATATAGAAATAGATACCTTGAGAGAAAACTGGACAGAGGACTTGATTGGGAAATTTACAATGGCAAAAATACAAATATCCGAAGTTAATTTCATAAACCACATTTAAGTTCACTAGTATTAAAAGAAAGTGAAATGAAAAAAATGAAATTCAAGTTTTTACTTATCCTTTAAATTTGGCAACTAATTGTGGAAATAAAAATTGGTAAATTCAAGGATAAATTAGTATATATCAAAAGCCTTAAAATTACTTATACCCTTCAATATAGTCATTCCACTTACTAAAATATGCAAAGGAAATTGTTAGAAGTACAGAATGATTTCTGTACACAGATAATTTTCACAGCATTTTTAATATAAAAAAGGTTGATAATGTATGTTGCTCAATTGGAAATTAAATTCCATTCTTAGGGTGGGGTTCTTTAATGTTATTAAATGTTATACTTTCCAACATGTTTAACAGCATGGGGAAATATTTGTAACGTAAGGTTAGATGAAATATCAGAATATAAATTAATTACAATATGCTAATTTAAAAAATGTATTAGAAAAAATGCATGTATTGCACATTTTATATGTGCAGTTTAAATATAAATATGTATTCTAACTTGCACCATATTGTAATCACTACATATCCTGATATACACATGCAGAGGCAGTCCTTGTTTTTCATGGTTCTGATATATAAGAGTTTCGTTTAAATGACACTTGTGTCCCAACATTCCTATGGTATGTTAGCTGTGAGTAGTTGCATAGAGTTCAAACTTGGCTGTTAGTGCTTCAGTCCACAGATCACTCTGTAAATAACAGACGATGCATCACGATCAGTGACCAAGCATGCCACTTCTTTCACAGCCTGCCTGCAGTTTTTCACTCATTTCATACACAGATAGCAAAGTGGTAGTTGTGTTGTCTCCTTGTCTCCCAATGATGAACTTACATTGTACAAAAACTTTGCTCAAAATAGAGAATTTAGTCAACAAAGGTGAAAGTGCAGCATGGAAATGAAAAGCAACAATTCGGGAAATAAAATTTAAATTCAATGTAAATGAAATTAATGGAAAAATAGGTGACATGGGAAAGTTGACACTGTCACCCTGGAGGCTATGGCTGTACAGCCCTAGGAACTTAGTGAAGGTGAACTTATCAATTAGATGAGGAAAGTTGTGATGGAAAAGATGAAGGTGTAAAAGAAGGGACACCGGCAAAAAACTTCACATTAAAGGATCTCTCAGAGATAGTTTATGGCATTGAAAGTGCAGAGGACAAGTGTTGGAAGCTGATCCAAATGTGCAAAGGCGTGTGACAATTCACCAAGGCATAACAAGTACTCTCTCCATAGTGAAAGTTCTGTGATGAGAAGAAAATGCCAAGCACTATTCAAACTACTCTTGGTAAGTTTTTTAATAATGAAATAGAACGCTTTAATTTTCAGTGTTTCTAATGTTTTAAATTACGATATTTTTATATTACAGCAAATTATAATATTTTAAATTACAGTAAATTGTTTTCCTATTTTTTCATTTCTTTAATTATAACCAACAGCAAGAGTGTTTTTAATGTTTTGACTAAGATATTTAAAGGTCACAGAGCAATTGTATTTTCCTATTCATTATTAAGATTGCTTTGTATGGTTTCAGTTTGTGTTGTCATTTTTATGGCCTTGTACGGCCATGCTGCGTGAGTACTGCCTGTGTGTAACATGCACAGGCACACACTGAAATGCCATCGGTGATTAACTCTGGGTGCTGGAAGTACATGTGATTTTTATTTTCTCCTTTATGTCTTCTGTATATTTCAGATTTTCTAATTCAAGCATTCATTACCTTTATAATCATAAAATGTTTTCTGTCCCCATTTCTACCTTATTATTATCCATTATCCATTTTTCCTCAGCAAAAGCAATTCATAATATTGAATTTCTACTTTCTCTGTCCTATCCCAGCTTTCTACTACCTTCTAAATAAATCAATGTCATCTCTTTCCCATTAGTCAATAGCCACCACTTTAGGTTTCTTTCCAGTCTTACTGCTAAGTTTCTCTCCTCTATTCATCTCCCATAATATCCTCTGGACAGCTTTTCTTCCCACTGATGTAACTAGTAGTTCTTCTCAGCTGTAAACTTGCATGCAGCCTCCTGACAACATTGTGTTGTATTAAAGAGATCCAATACATCCTTCACATATAATGTAGAAGAGCTCTAAAATATCTTCATAAGTAGCATAAATAAGATGAAGGAACAACTGTTGAAGACACAAGCATGCAAGCTAATTACACAGTGCTGTCTAACATCCTGTGACATGGTCACAGGTACGTGGGGCCGGTAAAGGCAGCAACTAATTACGTGTCTTGGGCCAAGGGAGGGGGCAGTTTGAATGTTGCCTGAAGAACATGACAGTGGGCATGCAGAGTCGAGTGGGGTTCAGGCAGAGGAGAGCGGGGGCCGTGCATCCCAGGCAGAGGACACAGCACATGTGAGGAATCGTGGGAGGTTAGGGCTTTCTGCCGATGATGCTGTTGGAGCTCCGATGTGCTGAGGTAGTGACAAGAAATGTACCTTGAAAAGTTGTCTGGGGTGGATCATGAAAAGATGTGTAAGCAGTTCACCAAGTATAAATTTTTATTGATTGTAACCATTGTTGTTTTTCTTCATTTTTCTAAGTCAAATGAAACCTAGCATCATTGATGGATGCTTAAATTAGCAGGCACAAGTATGAGAAACAAGATATTTGTATCATCTTAAATGATCTCCTCACATTAATTTTGCAAAGAGAAAAATAGTAACTTTACAGTGTAGAAACCTGACCTACACCACCTTAACCAAGTGATCATAGTACACTCACCAGTGATCGAATATATTGATGTGGTATCCCTCCTGGAACCTTTCCAGGACACCACATCACTTCTGTGATGTTCTTGCCCCAAATGTGTAACCTAATTTAACCCATAAAGAAACATCAGACAAGCCTAAATATTCTACATACTCATAGCCAGTACTCTTCAAAAAAGTCTAGGTCATGAAAGACAGACATGACATGACATGAAAACTGAATGCTATGTGGATCCTGGATGGGTTCCCAGACCAGGAAAAAATGGGCAAAATCTGCAGAGTTTGTAGATAAGTTAAGAGTTTTGAATCAATGTTAGTTTCCTGTTCTTGATAACTGCTATGATTCTGTAAGATGTTACCTTTTAGGGAAGCTGGGTGAACCTTTTTACTATCTGTTGCAACTTTTTAAAGTCCAATATTATTTAAGAATAAAAAGTTAAAATCAAAAGTCAAAAAAACTTCGAAAAAGGAAACCAAGTGCCACCTATCTCTTTTGGTACAAAAGCATCAGTCCCCCTCCCTGAATTGTCTTTCTCCCATGGAGTTTTTGAAGATTACCTTACTCCCCAAGGCCGTGGCACCTGGGGTTCAGTGACCACAGCAGCCAAGCACCACTTCCTGTTGGCCATCTCCAGAACCTATCCCTTTATTTGCTTTTGGTGATTTTCCCATTGTAAATCCCTTTTGTAGATTGACTGCTTCCCTGCTTCTCATCTCTCTGCAAGCTTTCTCTTTCTCAGAAGTTAGCTCTTGAGTTTTGTCAAGGAATTTTTAGGGAATCAGGAAATAATTTCTTCTCAACTGGCCATCCAATAAAGCTGTATTTGGTTTAATCTGTACCTTTATGGAGAGCTAAGGAAACATTTTAAGCACAAATATGCTTACCAGATTTGTGATTTAGATTTTGTAAGTTGAGGAGCTGTATCTAAAGGTGAGGCAGAACAAGGGGGCAAGAGTGCATAGGACAGAAATTTGTGCAGAGAGAATCTTAAAGATCTGCAGAGGGTCCCTGTCAAGTATCCAGCCAAGTAAATGTGTACAGAGAAATTGCCCAAAGCCAGGGACAACACAGTCTAAAAAGATTACAGAACAGTGCCAGAGAGTCACACTGGGCCAAAGAGAGTGCTTTTTTCTGCCAGGCAAACTCAAAGACTCCTAATTCAGGGAGTATTGTGTTAGATACTCAGTAAGTCTTGCCTGGGTAGTGGAGAATAGTTCTAGACTGAGTACTGCTCCAGCCTCGCCTAACAAATCCTGAAAACAAGAACTAAAAGGATGAAAGTGTTTCCAGTAACTTAAATGCCTCTCAGAAAACAAAACAAAACTTATGATGGTTTTTTTCCTCAAGATTTATATATTTTTTTATTTCTCTCCCCTTCTCGCCCCCTCTCCCTCCAGTTGTCTGCTCTCTGTGTCCATTTGCTGTGTGTTCTTCTGTATCTGCTTGTATTCTTGTCAGCAGCACTGGGAATCTGTGTCTCTTTTTGTTGCATCATCTTGCAGCATCAGCTCTCTGTGTGTGTGCTGCCATTCCTGGGCAGGCTGCACTTTTTTCACGCTGGGCGGCTCTTCTTACGGGGTACATTCTTTGTGCATGGGGCTCCCCTACGCGGGGGACACCCCTGTGTGGCACGGCACTCCTTGCGCTCATCAGCACTGTGCATGGGCCACCTCATCACATGGGTCAGGAGGCCCTGGGTTTGAACCTTGGACCTCCCATGTGGTAGGCGAATGCCCTATCCATTGGGCCAAATCTGCTTCCCTTATGATGGTTTTTAGGAATACAAAAGTACCAAGCGCTCAATAAGGTAAAATTACAATGTCTTGCTTGTCTTTAAAAGATGATTGACCATTAAAACAAAAATAGTAACAGTGTATTGCGAGGTTTATATATATATCTGTATGTGTGTATAAAATATATGACAACAGTAGTCTCAAGTCAGGAGGGAAGAAACGGACATATACTTCTGTAAGGTTTTTATAGTATTATTAAGTGCTATGACACCATTTAAAGGTAGATTGTGAAAAGTTAAAGATGTATACTCTAAATCCTAAAGCAAACACTGAAGAAAACGAATAACCATGGCTAATAAATCCACCAAGGGAGTAAATGAAATAATAAAAAATACTCAAAAGAAGATAGAAAAAGAAAGAAAAGAGAAAAAAGAATTAATGGAAATACTGGAGCAAATAGAAAACAAATAGCTTGAAGGAAGGCTTAAATCATATACTACCAATAATTATATAAAATGTAAATGTTCTAAATACTCTGATTAAAAGATAGAGATTCTTATATTGGATGAATAAGCCAAGACTTGGCTATTCACTGCTTACAAGAAATATCCTTAAATAGAAAGACAGATAATGCACCACAGTAGTACTGGCATTTATAATTGCCTAAATGGTTACCTTTACCACGGGTCTTTATTTCTTTATCCTGCTTTGAACCACTGTTTGGTGTCCTTTCCTTTCATTCCAAAGAACTCCCTTAGCATTGCTTATAGGGCAGGTCTAATGGTGATGAACTCCCTCAGTGTTTGTTTATCTGAGAATGTAATCTCTCCCTCATTTTTGAAAGAAAGTCTTGTCCGATATAAAATTCTTGGTTGGCAGTTATTTACTTTCATAATTTTAAGTATTTCCACCCACTGCCTTCAGGCGTCTGTGGTTTCTTATGAGAAATTGGCCCTCAGGCTAATTGGTGCTCCCTTGTATCTAACACATTGCTTTTCTCTTGCTGCTTCCAGAACTCTCTCTTTGTCCTTTGCATTTGGTACCATAGTGAACATATGACAGGGTAAAATTTTCTTCTTGTTTATCTTACTTGGTGTTCTCTGAACTTCTTGAATGTGCATATTCACGTCTTTTGCTGCTTGGGAAGTTCTCTGTCACTATTTCTTAGGATATTCCTTCTGTTCCTTTCTCTGTCTCTTTTCCTTGTGGGACTGTCATAATGTGTATATAGATACTCTTGATAGTGTCCCAAACAGCCTTATGCTGTTGTTTTTTATATTTTTTATTTCTGCTCCTCAGTCTGACTCAGTTCAACTGTCTTGTCTTTGAGGTCATTGATTCTTCTGCCAGCCCCATTCTGCTCTTGAAAGTCTCCTGGGAATGTTTCATTTCAATTATTGTGGTCTTCAACTCTAGTGGTTCTGTTTGGTTCCTTTGTAAAATTTCTATCTCTTTACTAAGATTCTCATGTTGCTCATTTATTGTTTTCCTGATATCCTTTAGATCTTCCTTTTTATTTTCCTTCATCTCCTTGAGTATTTTTAAGTGTTTTTTTTTTTTTTTTTTTTTTAAAGTACTGGGGCTGGGGACTGAACCCTGGTCCTGGTGTGTGGAAAGCTGGTGTATATGTCGGAAGCAAGAGCTCAACCACCGAGCTACACCAGCTCCCCAAAGTTGTTTTTTTTGTTTTTGTTTTTTTTGTTTTTTTATTGTATTTTAGGAGGTACCGGGGATTGAACCTGGGACCTTGTACATGGGAAACAGGCACTCAGCCTCTTGAGCTACACCTGGTACTTTTAAGTCTTAGCTGGGTATGTCCACATTCTAGTTTTCTTTCTTGGTGTTTTCTGGATTGTTATCCTCTGCCTTTGATGGGCCATCCTTTCCTGTTTCTTTGTCTTGTACTCTGGTTGCACATTGTACATTTTAATATTTTAAAAGGTTACCTCTGGGTTTTATTCCCTGAGATGTCTGTTTCTTGATTTTATAACGCATTGGTGATAAGACAGAATTTTCTTGAGCTTCAGCACTCCTATCAGGAGGGTCTGCCCAAGGAGATGGAGGGTGCAGGGTCCTCCCTGTCTTTTTCTGGGCCTGGGTCTTGTCCTGGGTTTGTGCTTGCTGGTTATTTTGGAGTTCTCCTGTTAAAGGGATTCGAATGTTCCCACCATTTCCCAGAAGACAGACCTCCGTCTTCCAGGTATATAAAGAACACAAGCTTTGCGCTGTACTGTCTGCTTCTGTAGTTTCTTGCCCTCCTTTCCTTGTCTCAAGCTGCTTTTGCCTGGAGGGCAGATTCTGGGGGGACAGTCTTGCCAGAGAGGAGTTTCCAAAGTCAGTCTTTCCCAGCTGAAGCAGGGCCAGGGGCCCATGCAGAGGATGCAGACTGGCTGCAGATCCTGCTGAAAGGGGATTGGGAAGGGTGCCGAGAGCTTCCTGGGGATTTGAAGCTGTATGGACCCCAGAACAGCACGTTCAAGGTTAATCCACTCCTGTGGGAGAGGCGCCATTGTAAGTAGGACCTTTTAACAGGGTTTCTTCAGTTAAGGTGTGACCCACAAAGTCTGAATGGGTCTTAATCCTCTGATTGAGTCCTTCATAAGATAATTAAATTCAGACAGAGAGAAAGTCGTGGTAGCAAGAAGCTGAACTCTGTGAAGCCATGAAGAGAAGAGTGAAACCAGCAATCATGCCCATGTGCCTTGCCATGTGGTGCAGGAGCCAAGGATCTCTGGCAGCCAGGCTGTGGGAAGAAAGCATCCCTTGATGATGCCTTGGTCTGGACATTTTCTCAGTCTTAGAATTGTAAGCTAATAAATTCCCATTGTTCAAGTCAAACCATTTCATGGTATTTGCTTTAAGCAGCCTAGGAATCTAAAATAAGCTCCTTTGGCTTTCCCAAACTGAGCCATTGTAGCCTGCCCAGCAAATGCAGCCACCCAACCAACCGTCCCCCTCAGCCCTGAGGAAATGCTGCATCTCCCAGTCTTCTCTGTTGCTGCCTTTATCCAGGGCAGGTTGAAGCAGTGGCCTCCACTGCCTTTGTCCAGGGTTAGTTGAAGCAGTGGCTGTCCTCAGAGCTGGGCCCCAGTGATCCAAAGTTACTAATCAAAAGACATGATCAATGATTGACTGACCCAACCTGGGGCTTGGAGGAGAGGATTTTTATGTTCTTATCTGTCACCAGCAAGTGGCCTGCCATGGGACTGAGAGATGTGCAATGATAACTGCTGTGTGAAGAGAGCAAGTTACTGGTCTTTACTGTAATTTGCTAGGCTCTTCCACTCTTCTCTGGGTACTGTACAGTGGTTGTCTGGTTTTCAGAGCTTCAAAATTGTTGATTTACACCATTCCTGCCTGTTTAATAGTTGTTCTAGTGGAAGGTCTGAATTCTGCAGCTCACTACTGTGTCATCATCTCACAATCCTCCACCCTAGATAAAAACTTTCAAAATGTATTTTCAAATTCCCCAGATATTCGGAACGAAATAATTTACTTCTAATAACTGTGGGTCAAATTAAATTAGAAAATATTTTGAAATGAATGAAAATGAAAACACAGCATATCAGAATATGTGGGATGATGCTAAATCAATACTTATAGAGGAGGGGATTTATATTACAGGTGCCTCTATTAGAAAGAAGGAAGCTCTTAAATCAGTAACCTCAGCCTCTACCTTAAGAGGCTAGGAAAAGAAGAGCAAAATTAAACCCAAAGTATGCAAAAGGAGGGAAATAATAGAAATAAAAGTACAAATCAATGAAATAGAAAATAGACAAACAGTAGAAAAAACAAGTATAACCAAAACCTGGTTATTTGAGAAGATCAATAAAATTGATAAATCCATAGACAGACAGACTGGGGAAAAAAGAGAGAAGACAGATTACCAATATCAGGAATGAGAGAGGTGATATCTCCACAGATTCTACAGATATGAAAGGATAATAAGGATAAACTTGAAGCTCAGTCAAGAAGAAGCAGGTTCCCTGAATAGCCCAATACCTATTAGTGGAATTGATTTTTTTTTTTTCCGTTTAAAACCTTTCCAAATTAAAAAAAAAACTCCAGACCCAGATGTCTTTAATGGTAAATTCTACCAAACATTTAAGAAATATTAATAATGCCAATTCTACACGAAACTTCCTAGAAAATTGAAGAATTACTATTTTCCTACTCATTCTATGAAGCTAGCATTACCCTGATACAAAAACAAAGGCATTATAAGAAAAGAAACCCAACAGATGATATCCTTCATGAACATAGAGGCAAAAATTCTGAACAATTTTTAGCAAATTCAATCTAACCATACAGTAAAAGAATAATACACTATGACCCAGTGGGATTTATCTTAGGAATGCAGGATTGGTTTAACATCTGAAAATCAGTCAATATAATGTACCATATTAACAAATTGAAAAAGAAAAACCATATGATCATCTCAGTAGATGCAGAAAAAGTACTTGAGAAAAATCCAACATCCATTCCCTATAAAAGGACATTGACAGGTGAAGGGAACTTTATCAACCTAATAAGGGATATCTATGAAAAAATCTATAGCTAACATCCTATATAATAGTTAGACTTAAGATTTAGCCCCCTAAGATCAGGAACATGAACAGGGATGTCTGCTCTCACGGCTTCCATGCATCATTATTCTGGAGGTTCTGAACAGTGCAATCAGGCAACAGAAAGAAATAATAAAACCATCCAGATTGGAAAGGAAGGAGTAAAACCCTTTATTCACAGATGACATGATTGTCTAGTAGAACACCCAATGGAGTCCACTAAAAAACTACTAGAAATAGTAAGTGAGTTCAGCGAGGATGCAGGAGACAAAATCAATATACAAAATGTATTTTGTTTCTGGCAACAAAGAATCAGAAATTGAAAAAAATAATGCCCGTCATAATTTACATAGCGTATTTTACAATAGCATATAAATATGAAATACTTAAGAATAAGTCTAACATAAGATGTGAAAGAACTATTCACTGAAAACCATAATACTTTCCTTAGAAAAATGAAAGGATATCTAGATAAATGTAGAGATGTATTTTGTTTATGAGTTGGGAGACTCTGTATAGTTAAGATGCTAGTTCTCTCCAAATTAGTCTATACATCAATGCAATCCCAATCAAAATCCCAGCAGGATTTTTTGTGGAAAGTGATAAGTTAAATTTTCTAAAATTCTAAGAGTTATGTGAATTACAAAGGGCCTAGAAGAGCCAAAACCACTTTGAAATAGAACAAAGCTGAAGGGCTAACATGCCCTGATTTCAAGATTTGTTATAAAGATATTGTAATCAAAATAGGTAATGCCATGAACTTTTTAAGGTAATGTATATGTTTACTTTCTTGATTGTGGGATACATTATGCATTGTTTATTGTATGTAATTTCTGATAAATAATTGCATCATTTTGAGGTTGCTCAGATATATTCATTTCTTCCTGAGTGAATTAATCTCATAGTCATTGTGTTTGTGGTCCTCTTTCTCCATTAACATCTTCCATCTGTGCTAGCCTTTTTTTTTTTTTTAATAATATGCATGCACTATAAAGTTACTCTCATTTTTAAAAACGTAAACAGAGCTCCTGGCCCTTCTCTCCCCAGGCCTGCCTCCTCCCTTCCTGCTCCCAGTCCCCAAGGCTTGGTTGCACATGGTTTTCTGTAGTCCCTCTCCTTGGCATTCTGTTCCTCCAGGATCATACTTCCAGGTGCTCTGATAGGAACCTCCCCCTCATGCCCTTTCAGGAAGTCGTTTCATCTGCCAGATTCTACTTGAGATCCTTTTATGTAAGTAGAAAACAAAAGGCTTAACCGGGGTCTGCTCCTTGAGAGAGTAAACTCAGTCATGTGCATGCATTTCTGGCAGGAAGTCGGCGGTGGCCTTCACATCATTCCTACTTTGACTTGGGATGTGGATGGCAGTACAGAAGGTAGTATCCGTGAGGTGGGCAGGGATGCATGCCTGGATGAGGGTGGCCGGAAGCTGCCCTCCAGGCATCTCTCGCCCTGCACGGCCACCGGTACTCGTAGGGACCTCAGTGCCACCCTGCTCTGCCCAGAGCGTAGTGTGCAAGGCACGGAAGCAAGGCAGGGCAGCAGCAAGCTTCAGAATTGGGGGCATTTTTCCTAATTCACCTTACCATTTGTAATAAAAAGTGAAGTTTTCTCTAAGTTTAGGATACAGAATCCCGAAGTCAACTATGATAGGTAACGCCAATTTCTTAGATGACTCAGAAGTGTGTCCCCTCCCACCGTGGATGCCAGTGGCCGGTGCAGTGGAAAGGCTTCACGGTGCTCACCAGCTCTGCAACTCCCAGCTCCTTGCAGGAGCCTGCTCTCAACAGGATTTGATCTTTAATTCTGCAGGCAAAGGTCAGCATGCTGTTCTGTTGAGTAGAGACCACAAACAGTTTGGTAGATTTTCCTGTGGCAAAAAAATTGACTCTAGTGCTGTCATAAAACTCATTTTTTTGTCCCCCAAATAAGTAGCTAGGTATGACTCAGCAGAGCATAAAACTTTATGTTGAACTTGCATTGAACCTAAAAATGTTGCTTTTCTACTTTCAAATTCACTGAGTTCTGTGTCTTGGCTCCGTGAAATAAGGATAGTAATTTCTCTTAGAATGAAAGTGACATGTTTCGGACCTTGAGGCCCTTCCTGAGGGAGCAGGACATGCCCCCCCGCTGGCAACAGGCCTGCGGCCTTGGTGTTCAACCCCAGCAGCTACCCCAGCTCTGCTTTCTAATTACTGTCAGGAGAGAGGGGCTGCCTGCTCACCGTGTCCGGACGGTCAGGCCAGTTTGGGCAGAAGTCCTCGGGCACCTTTGTACCCAGTGAGCCAGCGCTGGTTGACACTGTTAGTACCCACAGGTCCGTTTGCATTCACCAGGAAGGCAAAGCCATCGTTTCCTGCCCACACGTCTGTGTGGATGAGAAGTCCTCTGCTCACCCCCTCAGGTCATTTTAAAATGCATGCAGGAGGTCGTGGGGAGGATACCTAATATTGGTTTGAAATGGTACAGCAATTTTTTAAAATTACTAACCAGAAATATTCTTAAGGAAGTTGGTTGCATGCATTTTTATCCATTTTCCTACTATGAAATAATCACTTGAACCAAAAATTAATTATACTCCTATTCAGTTCAGAGTTGCTATTTATTCCCCCACAGAAATGAATTTACTGAATGTTGAGTTATTTGGGGCCATTCCTACATGATCTGGTGGAACAAGTTGATCAGCCTTAATTAACTTGACCTCATTAACTTATTTCCTGGAAATAGTTGTCATTAGCATAAACGTGTATCCTAAAATAAACTGCTGGTTTCTCACACTTATTTCCATTTAGACTGGATGGCCTATTACCATAAGTAGCTCGGTCACCAGTCTCTTTCTGTCCTGGGATGGGGCTGCCTGCAAGGGGCCTCGCTGAAGCCCTGGGCCGCGGGGCTCCTCTTGCTGAACGCCCTGCGGGGGAGCCACCCAGCAGCACGGGCTGCGGAGCAGTGCACTGTCAGAAGCCGCAGGGACTGCCTGTGTTTCAGAGAAGTAAAGTCAAGTAGAAAGTGCTTGGTTCAGCTCTTCCTGTCTTTCTCTTTTGTCAGTGCGAATTAAAGGGGGAAACTTTTAACCCATAGCTTTTCTTACAATTATGGTGTAGGTCATAATTAGAGATAAACTTGAGGCAAAAATAGAACAATTTCTTGTAAATGAAATCTCAAAGCTGTTTGGAATATGGAAGCCAAGATAATTACAAAATCCATCATGCAGAAACATTGCAAATGCAAAAAATTCAATGTTTAAAGCAGCAATTAATTTCCCTTAATGACTAAGATAAAAATAGTGTATTTAAGAACTGAACTCTTTTTTCCCTGTAGGTTATTGTTTAAAAATCAAGTAAAATCTAAAACATGCTGACTGTTAATACTGGACGAATATAAAATATAGAACAATAACAAAATAAATAATATATTTCCATGCTGGGACTGCTCATCTGTGGAACTGAAAGGTGCAAATTTAAAAATTAAAAATTTCTCTCAAAATAGGCATATTAACTTATGAGTTTTTAATGAACCTACAAGAATTACAGTATTTTCCTTTTTTGTCTTAATGTTTTTGGTGTTAGGCTAACAACTTCTATGTGTACTTAAAAAATAAGTCAGGTTTCAGAAGTTTAAAGTATGAAAAGTGAGTATCTTCCTCCCTTGTCCTGGACTCACTGGAAAAAATTAAACTTTACAAGTAAATGTTTATGTATATATGAGCAGATGTGTGTACATAAATGCATGTATATGTACCCCTTTTACACAGAGAGGACCATAGTATGCAGTTCCATAACTTGCTTTTTTCCCCACTCTCATATATATTTGAGCAAAATTTCCATATTAGTACAAATATATATATATATATTTTTTGAAGAGGTATCAGGGATTGAACCTAGGACCTTGTACGTGGGAAGCAGGTGCTCAGCCCCCTGACTACATTCACTCCCCTAAATATGACTGTTTTGATGGTTCTACCACCGAATGAATATATCATAATCAAGTTATTTATCCCCTATTAAATGGACCTTTGAATTTCCAGGTGCCAATGTCTCTGACAAATAGAGCTGCCTTGAAAATTCTTTTAGACATATCTTTACTCGCACAAATATATACATAGAATAAGTCCCTAGAAGTAGAGTTGCCAGCTAAGAGTGCTGTGAGTTTTAAATTTTGATATATATGCCAAAATGCCTCCCCAAAAGATAGAGAACCAATTTTCATCTCACCGAGAGAGAACTTATTTCCCACAGGCTTGCTGATATTTTAAGAAATTGTGTGAGATGTTACTATTCTGATACATGAAACTCTATGTCTTTGCTGTTTTGCATTCCTTTCATAGTGAATGAAGCTTAGCACTTTTAATGTGTCAGTTGGCCATTGTCTTTTTCTAGAAATTGTTTGAGTATAACCTTTGCCCATTTTTTCCATTTAGTTGTTGATCCTTTTCTTTTCATTTGTTATACTGGTTACAAAAAATATGATTTACTATTTTCTCCTTGTGTTCTTTATTTTTAATGATTTTTTTTTTTGCTATAAAAGTAGCTTATTTCTATAGTCAAATTTAACAAATCTCTTCCTTATGACTTTTGATTTTTATGTCATATATAAAAAAGGATTTTCCCATCCCAGGATTATAAATATATTAACCCATGTTTTCTTCTAGCACTTTCATGGTTTTATTTTATTTTTTTTACATTTATATATTTGATTTATTAAGGATTATTCTTTTGCATGGAATTCCATTTAGAGTCTCAAATGGATCACAGATAAACTACCATGCCTGTATTTTCTGGTCTTTATTTCAAGGGCATACTGATTTCATCTCAACATGTCATTTGTGATCTAAATTTGCCGTCTCAGCTTCCTGAATCATGTGCTAGATTCTTAAACTGCAGAAACTCTGGTGGCCTTGGAGTCAGCAGGGCTCCTCGCGTGAAGGTATGCATTTCCCATTAGGAGTAGCAGAAAAGAAGCGGTCATGTCTTTAAAAAGCAAAACCAAAACAATGTCATCTAGGCAATTGGATGCTCTGTGCAAGGTCGTTTGGCCAAACACAGTGGCCGTCCATGATTCCTGGGTCACCCTCAACACCCACTGCTTTAACTCGTTGAGCTGGCTTCACTGGTTACCAGATGAATGACCATGGGCAGTTGAGCAAGCAGCAGTTTCCAGTCAAACAAAGGAGGTAATTATAACAGGGATGTTGAGAAGATCAAGTAGAGTGGACTAGGGCTCTTAGCATTTGGCACTGGGCAACCGACTGTGTTTGCTGTTATGCTTGTTGTATTGCTGTTGCTGGTGGCATTATCTTTACTACCCAGTAGTACTGTAATGCATGGTGAAAAATGCAGCATGGCTCCAGTTCCCAGGAGTCTTTAGAAGAGGGTCATATTTAAGATGAACAGTAAATGCCCTGAGGTTTTGGTTTATTTTTGCCACCCCGAAAGAGTCATGCAAGCTCAGAAATGATGAGTATGCCTCCTTTTTGAAGCAGGAAAATAACGTGGATATTTAATAGAGTGGCTATTTACCCATAACTGTGATAATGTGAAGATAGCAGTTTTGATAATGTTTGGCTCTTTTGTTTTGCTTAATGCCTGCAAAATTATCCTGCCTACAGCTCCCAGAGGCCCTTCCCTACAGCATGTTCTGTAATCATATTACTGATCTTATAAACATCTATCTCTTATTGTAATAAGCTCTCTTTGTGAACAGCTTCATTAATGTGCTGAAATAATGTACCCGGGGGTATTTCCTACAATTTCATTGTTGCTCTAAAATTAGCTGCCCAGGCGGCTTTCCTGGCCCAAAATCTGCCACTTCAGCTCCAGTGATTGCATCTCCTGCCCTGCTTTCCAGACCAGGAAGGTACATGCACTGAAGGCACTTTGGGGGCAACCAAGTTTTACAAGCGTAAACTTTAGACAATCTCATTTTAATTCCAATTCTGGATCAGCCTCTTTGAATAACAGCCATTAGTTTTATAACTGAGACTTCACCTTATGGAATGTATGCTAAATGTCTGGATAGTAAAACCTTAACTATGTTTAACCAATTTTATAGAGAGAATTTTCTTACTCCAGTTGTAAAATTTGCCTTGTTTGATAAGTTTTTATTGTTAGGAGGTATTTCTTTTTTATTTTATTAGCCTTACAATTTTATTATAAAATATTTAATGGAAATAAAAACCCTTTTTTTAGGAAGAAATGCATTATCTCCTATTCTTTTACCTTTGGGATACATTCACTATCTCAAATCTATATTATGTAGGTGTGATATGAAATTCCATTCAATATCCTGGGTGGATGCAGGAACCAGTAATTTTAATAGGCTTTTAAACCATGTAATTCTGTGATATAGTTTTTAATCTTATGACCAAAAAGTAACATTTCTGAGTTCCTTTCTTTGCTATTTAATGGTCATAAGAAATCCTGGCAGTCTGCCTTGGAGCAGTTAAAGGCAGCCTGAGCTCTTCCTGTCTTCTCCAGCCACCATCATTGCTTATAGCGAGTCTTGCGTTTGACTCATGTCATTTCAGGAAAGTCATTTCACAGAGTGCCGAAGAAATTGTCCCCCCCTCCTTTTTTTTTTTTTTTTTAATGTTGGGAGTGTGGAAGGCAGATTTATTTCAGTTATTTGAATTATAACTCATTCAGTTCAGAATGATAAGAGTAAAACTAGTCTTCCCTTCCCCTTATGGTGTCATCACCTCCAGTGTAGCCACTGTTGACAAGTTAACATTTATCCTTGCATTTTTACTTTGCTTATGGTCACATGCAGTTACGTAAGTGATTTTCTTTCTTGTTTATTTTTATCTTTGCTTTCATTTCCCAAAATAGGGCCATAGTGTACATATATGTTGTGTAAATGGCTTTTCTTTTTATTTATCTTGATATTATGGATATCTTTCCAAGTCAATACTTATCCATTCATCTCATTTTTTAAGTAGCTGCATAGTATTTCATAATTGAATTTATTATTATTCAATTCAACTATCTCCTGATTGATGGCCTTCCAGGTTGTTTCCAGTTATTTGCTATTATAAATGTGGTACAAGAAACATCTGTATATGGTTTAAATACTTCTGTATTTCCTTTGGTTAGAAAAACTCTCTAAAGTGCGATGGTTAGATGAAAAGGTGCTTTTAAAATTTTATTAAATATTATCATATAACTTTCCAAAATGTTTTAACAATTTAAGTTCCAATGAAACTGTACAAATGTACCTGTTTTCCTAAATTTCACCAGCATTGCATCTCCTGAGCCTTTTTAAAAATTTTTTTTCCCATTTGATAGGTAAAAATGATATCTTATTAATTGTTTTAATCTAGATTTCATGGTTATAGCATTAGGAAAGAGGAAAGAAAGACAGTCACAGACATGCAATATATATTGATGACATTATGGTTCTAAATTTGGAAACATAGCAAAGTGGATGGCTTTATAGAAAATATAAATTACCAAAATTGGCATCAGAATAGATAAAAATATCAAAATAACCCATAGTTAAACAAAAGTTAAAATTGGGCCATCTAATGATGTCTTTCAGCCGCTTTGTTTAAAGAAGCATCCATAAAGTCTAGTTAGTTTTCACCATAATACAGGTGGAAAAAGGTAGGTGTCAGTCTGGCAAGAAAATCTCTCAAGTATTTATACCCTGTGGAAATACAAAGACATCAATATAAAGCCTGAATCTGTGTGCCCCTAAATGATGTGAGAACTTTTCTCTAGAGAAATTAAGGTTGTCTCAGAGGGAATCAGCATTCCTGAACTTTTCAGGGGAAAGGCTAGTGGTAGAAGCGAAGGCGAGGCTTCCCTGGAGGAGCCTTGCACAGCCCAGCCCACTCTCCCTCACGGCGTGCATTGCAATTCCTCATTCTGACTCCAGTCTCTTCCAGGACCAAGTGTCGTCTCATCTGGATGGTTCTGGCCTCCTTTCTCCCTCCTCTTCCTCTTGGGCAGTTGCCTTTGGAACATACATGAAGCCATGAGTTCTCCTTCTCCCACATGACGGGCTGGGATCTGCCTTCCCTGCTCCTGCAGGCATCCTCGTCCCTTTCTTGGGCTGTTTCCTGACAACGTCCCTGCTGATTGCTTTTCTCCGTTAGTTTTCCTTCTCCCATTATTGTAAACCTCTGTAGTGTCAGCATTACCTATGCCACATAAGAAATTTGATCATTTTTCTGTTGTAAAATGTTCCAAGGGAAGAACAATTAGAAGCAAATACTTTGAGAGGACGGGGGGAGCAAGGGGCACAGTTGCAAGATTAAATGCCTAGAAGCGAGGCGTTTCATTACCTGGGGAGCCCTTCCAGGAGTGAGGAATTTGGGGGTGGGGATTGGGGTGCCTGGGAGAGCACAAGTCAGGTTCAGCTACGGTGGACCCTTTTGACTGCACAGCCACATGGGGAATCCAGCCTCTTATGTAAAAATGCCCAATTGCTAAATATCAGAAACTGATACTAAAGCTTAAAAATGCTCCAGACCAAGTGAAGCAAGTCCGTAGAACAGACTTGTCTCAGGGGCCACCAGTTTGCACCCTCTCTTTCAGCTCTTGTCCTAGACCCCAAACCTGGTTACTTTGCATTTCTACATTATGATCTATGGTTACTGCAGATTTACTATTGCTGGGATTGTATAAAAATTATCATTTCCCTGGAAATGTAGGGTTTTTCTCTGTGATTTTATAAAGAGCAGATGACCACATTTCCTCCCAGAGGGGAATTTGTTGATAAAAGGCATTGGAGCAGTAGTGTCTGTCATGTCAAGATTTGTTTGCAGTTGTAAGGGCAGCCTGTACTCCAGAACCTTCTTTTCTGGCTCCCCTGCCACTGCTGTCTTAGCAACGACTAATGTATTAGCTGTGTGTTTAATCCATGCTGGACTGGTGCCCGCTCTGTGCAGGCATAAGGGACCAGAGTTTGCTTTCAGGAGCTGAAGAACAGTAACTTCCGATAGTGACAAGTGGTCTGGGGAGTGAAAAGGGAGAGGTACCAGAGTGCTGGGGAGTGACTGTGGTGGCGGCAGAGGCAGAGTGGGGGTAGGGAAGGGGTCTCTTTCTGTTGGAAGGCCAGGGTGGTCTCCTCTAGGAGGTGGCATCTGAGTGAGCCCTGACTGCTGTGGAGCCAGGCTGTGAAAATCTGGGTGGTAAACAAAGCAGGCAGAAGACACGGCAGATGCAAACACTGTGCCTGGGACGGAGCTTGATGTGTCCAAGGAACTGAGAGGAGGCCTGAGCATGCGGGACGTGAAGAGCCAGGGGCGGTACAAGGCGTGGGCCCTGGCCAGGCGGTGGACCTGCATTCTAGATGCAGTGCGAGGGCTTTGGGGCATCTTAGGCAGGGGTGTGACCAATCTGATGTCATCTGAAGAAAATCACCGCGGCTCCTGTGTGGAGAACGGATGGAAGGGGCACACGCGGAAACATAGTGGACTCTGGTTGTTTCTTGGGTGGTTGTCTTGAACACACTTCTGTCTTCCAGTGACAACGGGCTCCTCCCGAATGTCTAGGACAGAGAGAATAGTTGGAAAGTGACACATGATCAGGCCAACACTTCTCCACAAAACTCGGCCTCTTAGGGTTTGGTGTTGACAGATTTACCTTCTGTGATTTCTGAAGCCTTGCTGCTTTGATAGAATTTCTTTCTGCAGTGACTGGTTATGATTTTTTAATGTGCGCTATGCTTTCCCATTCTTCAGTTATTGACAAGAAAAATGAATTCCGTTATGAAAGTTAGTGCAGTGAAGAAAGTCCAGAAGTCAAAGCTAGTTTGATCTGCTGATGATTTTCTCCTGTTTGGCTTTCTTTCATCCTGGTGCCCTGGTTTGTGCTGTCCAGACTTACTGAAGCAGCCTAGGACAGGCTGAAGGAAAAGGTGCTGCGGGAAGGCACCAGGGCACAGAGGTAGAACCTGCCGCTCGCGTCACTCACTGGAGCCTGCGCCTGCAAGGGAGAGCCACCAAGGACAGAGGGAAGTCTCGGCCGCAAGGGAAGTGGCCGCGGTCAGGTGCCTGAAGACGGCAGCTGAGGAGAGGCCTGCTCATCACCTGACCATTGCATGTTCGCAGACCGCTCCCCTGCCCCCCCTCAGGTGGGCAGATGCTCAGACCCAGTGAGAATTTTGCGACTCACAAGCCTTCATTTACATGGAGGAAGGAAGGAGGGCCTCGCCTAATAAAGCCGCCTCTCCCACCCCAGGGCGTCTCCCTCTAGAGCACCCCTGTGCTCCCGTCTTGAGTGTGCATTTTCACTTTATGTTACACTCCCACTTGCTTGCTTAAGCTGTGGTGAGTCCTTGAATTCTTTCTCAAGACATGGCCGAGGACCTGGAAGCCCGCCCTGCAACGTTATAACTAAAGCAACAATGGTGGCAGGTTTTCTCCCCTGTGAATTCCCATGTATAAAACTAATGTGCCTGAGGTCGAAGGAGACTGCAGAGTGCCCTCACTTCCCCAGGGGAAGGAGCCGGGTCACGGCCGTGGGCAGTGGTGCTGCTTCCTTCGGCCCGTGTCCTCTGGGATTCCCACCTTTCAGCAGTGATATTTGCAGCTGCCTCGCCAGCTGAGTGTGGGCAGGGGTGTCATAGTGAGATCAGACGGGTGGCCTGATGAAATCTCGCTAAGGGATGTCCTAAGGACGCTAAGGCAGTCTGTTCTCAGGGTGCTTTCAGATAGTATGAAGAAGGATAGAAAACATATCAAGGGGTTACTTTTTTCCTGTCTTGGTTAATATAGTCACTTCTCTGAAAATAAATATTGATTCAATTTTTACAAAACACTGTTCCAGAGAATATTTTAAAAATAGGATATAAAATGAGAAAGATTTGAAATGTATTGTGTTATGTAAATTAAAGGGAAGTAAACAGAGCACAACTGTGATTTTAAATTGCTTAAAACAGTTTTTAAATTCAAATATAGGTTTACTTTGAAATATTTCCAAGTTGTGTACATGTATGTATTTATAATTAATCTCTTCTACAAAGCATTTAAGATGGCTAATAATAATGTTTGCAATAAAGTGAGGGTTGACAGATATAATACAAGATGCCAAAAGGACATAGTTGTGTTAAAGATTCATTGTTTATCTGGAATTCAAATTCAACTCAGTGATCTTTCTTCTCCTAAATAAAGCAGAAAATATGAATAAAAGAATAAGGGGTAGGGAAAATGGAATAAGATAAGATAGGATAAAGTTTCTATACAAATATGCAGACTGATATAATTGCTAAAGTTGGGCAACATTTCTTGCTTTGAGAATTCTGGTTGGTTACCAGACAAAAATGGAGATAGACTTATTTATAAGATATGCATTGTCTAAAAAGGGCGGCGGGGGGGGGGGAAATCCCAGTTCTTTGAGGCAAGAAAGAGATTCTGCTTTTTAAGGTCTGAAAGGCCAATTTTCTCCATAAATCTCTTTTAAGGGAACACTTTGTGATGGGGATTTGGGAGCTAGCTTTGATTGAGCATTTTATGAACTAGACAGTGTCTTTCAAAGTGCAGAAGTTTTTAATTTAGTTGAAGTACTTGTTATCAATTTTCCCTTTGTAAATTGTGCTTTTAATGTCATGTCTAAGAAATCTTTCCCTAACCCAAGGTCAAAAAGATTTTCTTCTAAGTTTTCTCTTAATAGTTTTATACTTTTAGGGTATATATTTAGGTCTGTCCATTTTCAGTTACTTTTGGGGCACATTGCAAGTTCTGGATTGAAGTTTATGTTTTTGCTTATTGTTCTAGCGCTGTTTGTTGAAAGTACATTCTCGACTGCCTTGCCATTACATCTTTGTCCAATGACAGTTCGTTTTATCTGTGTGGATCTATTTCTGGGTACTCTATTCCCTTTCATTGATCTATATGTCAAACTTCAAGCCAATACCACACTGTCTGATTCCTTTAGCTTCCTAATAAGTCGTGAAATCAAGCATTGGTTCTCTAACTTTGTTCTTTTTCACATTTGTTTTGACTATTCTATCTCCTTTGCAGTTCCATATGAAACAGAATCAGGGAAGCGGATTTGGCCCAATGGATAGGGCATCCGCATACCACATGGGAGGACCAAGGTTCAAACCCCGGGCCTCCTGACCCATGTGGAGCTGGCCCATGTGCAGTGCTGATGCATGCAAGGAGTGCTGTGCCACGCAAGGGTGTCCCCCGCATAAGGGAGCCCCACACGCAAGGAGTGCGCCCCGTAAGGAGAGCCGCCCGGCGCAAAAGAAAGTACAGCCTGTCCAGGAGTGGCACTGCACACGTGGAGAGCTGATGCAGCAATATGACACAACAAAAAGAGACACGGATTCCGGGTGCCGCTGACAAGAATACAGATGGACACAGAAGAACACACAGCGAATGGACATAGAGAGCAGACAACTGGTGGTGGGGGAAGGGAAGAGAAAAAAATTTAAAAGAAAAGAAACAGAATAATCTCATCAGTTTCTTAAAAAAAAAAGGCTTGCTGGGATTTTGAATGAAACTGTTGTTTCTGTAAGTTAATTTGGGGAGAATTGGCATTTCATAATATTAAGTCTTCTGACTTGTGGATAAGGTATATCCCCATTTATGTAGGTCCTCTTTATTTTCTCTCAATCGTAGTTTGTATTTTTCGGATATCAGATTTTCATCCTTAGTCAGATACATCCCTAAGTCTTTCATATTTCTGATGCTATTTGTACATGGAATTGTTTGTATTTCCACTTCTGATTGTGGCTTACATATAAAAGTAAATTTGATTTTTCTGTTGCTCTTGAATCCTGTGACTTCGTTAGACTTCCCTCTGGGTTTTAGGAGCCCAGATTTTCTACATAAAAGATCATGTTTTCTACAAATAAACAGTTACTTCTTCCTTCCCAGACTGGATGTGCCCCCCTCCCTTGGTCTGATTGCACTAACCAGAACCTCCCACAGACTGAATGGCAGTGGTGAGAGCAGATGTCACGGTCCCTCTTCCAGATCTCAGGGGCAAGTATTGTCCCGTGCATGCCCCTAAGCAGGGTCAGGAAGTTGACTTCTAGGCCAAGTTTGCTGAGCTTTTGTAATAAATTGGTTTAGATATCGTCAAATAATTATTCTATTGAGATGACCATATGGGTTTTCTTTTTTCTTTTTCTTTTTTAGCAATTAATATGGTTTAGTACATCGATTTTCAAATGTTAATCTGATTCTCCATTCCTAGGATCTACCTTGCTTAGTCATGCTATTGTCTTTTTGAATATATTGTTGGTTTTGATTTGTTAAGATTTTGCTTAGAATTCTTGCATCTGTATTCATGAGGGATATTGTTGTATAGTTTACTTTTTTCCTCCTCCCTGCTGTTTTGCTGTCTGTGTCCATTTGCTGTGTGATCTTCGTGTGTTTCTTTTATTATCTTCTCCTTTCATTAGTTGGATCATCATTTTGCCACATGGCTCGCCAGTGGCTTGCTTCATGGGCCTACCTTAAGCAGGAGGCCCCAGGGATCGAACCCAGGTCCTCCCGTATGGTAGACGGAAGCCCAGTCACTTGAGCCACATCTGCTTCCCAATAGTTTATTTTTTAGAAATCTGTCTTTGCCTAGTTTTTGTATCAGGGTAATGTTGGCTTCAGACTTCCATTTCCTTGAAGACTTTGTATAGAGTTGATACTGTTGTTTTTTTAATAGTTTCTTTGAAAAATAATTCACATACCATAATATTAACACTTTCCGCAGTGCACAGTTTGGTGGTTTTCTGTATATTCATATAAACACCCCCGTTATCTAGTTCCAGAACATTTTCCATCACTCCCAAAAGAAACCCTGTTAAAAATCACTCATCAGTCCTTCCCTTCTCCAAGCGTAGGCAACCACTAATTTACTTTGTTTTTATAAATTTGCCTCTTCTCCATATTTCAGGTACATGAAATCCTACAATATATAGTTTCTTGTAACTGCCTCCTTCCACCCAAGGTTCATTCATAGTGCAACATGTGTCAGTGCTTCATTCTTGTTATTACCAAATAATATCCCATTGTATGGATGTACCACATTTTTCTTTATCCATTAATCAGCGGATGAATATTTGGATTTCCCCTTTTTGGCTATTATGAATAATGCTGTTATGAACATTTATTTACTAGTTTTGGGTCAACATGCTTTCTTTCTCTTGAGTATGTACTTAGGAGTGGAACTATTGAGTCATATGGTAAGTCTATGTTTAACTGTTTGAGTAATTGTAAAGTCTGTTTTCAAAAATGGCTGCAGCACTTACATTCCAACCAGCAATGTATAAGGCTTCCAGTTTCTTGATACCCTTGCCAACACTTACTACTATTAATACCTATCTTTTTTATTATAGCATCTTAGTAGATATGAAGTAGTATGTCATTGTGATTTTTGATTTGCATTTCCCTGATGGTTAATGATGTTGAGAATCTTTTCTTGTGCTTGTTGACTATTTGTATATCTTATTTGGAGAAATACCTATTCAGATCCCCTGCCTTTTAAAAATTTGTGTTTTTGTCTTTTATAATTGAGTTGTAATGTTATTACTGAGTTAAATGGTATATATTGAAGTCCCTTATCAGATACTGGATTTAGAAAAGTTTCTCCCATTCTGTGTGTTGTCTTTACACTTTCCTGATAATGTCCTTTAACATGCAAAAGTCTTTTATTTTTATGTACTCCTAATTTCCAAGCTAAGCAAGGCTCTGGGCTGCCACCATGGGCGAAGGCCCCTCACATGGGGAATGGCAGATGTATGCCAGTCACCGAGAGTAGGAGTATAAACATTTCTACCTGCTCCATGGTGCTGGTTTGTCATAGTCTCCAAGAAAGACACAACACACACAAGCACAAGTTGAAACAATGCTTTACTCACTTAGAGAAGAGACAAAGCAAGGCCAGCCTCAGTGGTGGGCATCAGTCCCCTGTGGCCAGCGGTCCTTCCCTAGAGCCGATGCAGACAATGGACTGGGCACACACTGCTCCTGTCCCAGGAGGGGAGACCCATTCCCCTCCTGCCGGGAACAGGTATACTGCTGGGCTAGGTCAGGGGTCACGTGATGAACACTGCACAGTACCGAGAAATTCACGGGGAACCAAAACAAGAGAGGATCACCCTGTAAGGAAGAAGGGCCTGGGCCAAGCATGCGCTCACGTTCCAGCCGTCAAATAAGGGAGTGTTCTGGGCGCAGGGCTCTGATTAGGGGGAGCCTGGGGAGGAAGGGCAGGTTCTGTGATGGCTGCTTCCCTAACACTAATTTGTCTAGTTTTCTTTTGCTGGTTGTGCTTTTTGGTGTCATAACTAAGAAACCATTGCCTATCCCAAAGTCACAAAGATTACTCATATGTTTTCTTCTAAAAGTTTTATATATTTAGCTATTACATTTAGCCTTTGATCCATTTTGATTAAATAGATGATCCAATAATGATCAAATTTTTATTTGATTTTTGTATATAGTGTGATTGTGACATAGCGGTCCAACTTCGGTCCTTCGCATGTGGATATCTAGTTGTCTCAGCACCGTTTGTTGAAAAGACTGTTCTTTCTTATCTTGGCACCTTGTCAAAAATTAAATTGACCATAAATGTAAGAGTTTGTTTCTGGGTTCCCGGTTCTGTTCCTTTGATCTATAATGTCTATAGTAATGCTAGTACCACATTGGCTGGATTACTGTAGCTATGCAGTGAGTCCTCCAACCTCTATCATCTTTTTTTGAGATTGTTTTGGCTATTGTTGGTCCCTTGCATTTCCACTTAAGCTTGCCAATGTCTTCAAAAATAGTCAACTGCAATTTTGATAGGAATGGTTTTGTATTCAATTTGGAGAATATTGCCATCCTAACCATATTAAGTCTTCTGATCCATAAACATGGGATGTCTTTTCATTTATTCAGAACTGCTTTATTGTTTTTCAAGCAATATTTTATAGTTTTCAGTATATGTCTTGCATTTTTGTTGTTCCAAAATATTTTTTTCTTTTTAATGTTATTGTAAATGGAATTTTTTCTTAATTTCATTTTCCAATTGTTCTAGAGTATAGAAACATAATTCATTTTTTTACATTGATCTTGTATCCTGCAACCTTGCTGTGAACTTACTAGTTTTTATTGTCCTTTATGAATTCATTATGGTTTTCTATATACAAGATCATGTCATTTGCAAATAGAAATAGTTTTACTTCGTTCTTTCCAATATGAGTGCTTTTAATTTATCTTTCTTGCCTAACTGCCCTAGCTAGAACCTGCACTACAATGGTGAATAGAAGCAGCAAGAGTAGACATTCCAGATCTTTTGGGGAAAGGATTTAGTCTATGATTAGGTATAATGTTAGTGGTAGATTTATTTATATATAAATATAAATATATATATTTTTATATATTGTTATATATATAAATATATATTTATATATAAATTGTTTATGTACGTTTATATATAAATTATATAAAATTATATAAATTATATAAACGTACATAAACAAGTGTATAGTAAAAGTTGTGAATTTACGAAGCATACATGCATAACATCATACAGGGGTCCCATATATCAACCCTCCACCAATACCTTGCATTGTCTTTGAGATATTTGTTACAAATTACGAAAGAATATTGTCAAGATCTTACTACTAATCATAGTCCTTATCTTCCATTTGCTGTGTTTCCCCCCCAACCCACCCTATTATTTTTTAAATATATTTTTTATGACAGAAGTTGTAAACTTATGAAACAATCATGCACATGTGCAGAATTCCCAAACAACACCCCTCTATCAACACACCACACTGTGGTGGAACATTTCTTACAGATAAGATAACATTATCTGATTGTTACCATGTCCATAGTATACATTTGGCTCACATTTTCCATACTGCCCCATTATCAACATAGTACATATTTGGCATAGATGCAAGAATACTATATTATTACTTCTAAACACAGTCCATAGGTCATTCCAGTTTTTTTTCCCCATGCATTCCCAACACCCTGCAGTTGTGATATACATTTGCTGTAGCTCACAAAGGACACTCTTGCATCTGCACCATCAACTACATTTCTCATCCACCTCTTGGTTTACTGTGCTATTCAGTTCCTAGATCCTTCTCTAGCATTCTGTCAATTGGCATTTACACACCTAGACTACCATTTTCAGTCACATCCCCATTTATAAACTAGCTGTTACTATTTGTTACCATCCATTCTATACATTTCCACACTTTTACAGTAAAGCTAATTAAAACTTCTACATATATTAAATATCATTAGTCCATTTCAGTCCTTCTCTTATCTGTTAATAATCCACCACCTACCACCAGGTCTTGAAGATAGTTTCCTACAATTTCTTCTAGAAGTTTTAAGGTTCTTTTATTTTTAGGTTTTTGATCCATTTTGAGTTAATTTTTGGAT
This sequence comes from Dasypus novemcinctus, assembly GCF_030445035.2. Taxonomy (NCBI): domain Eukaryota; kingdom Metazoa; phylum Chordata; class Mammalia; order Cingulata; family Dasypodidae; genus Dasypus; species Dasypus novemcinctus. The sequence goes on along the minus strand of NC_080698.1, from coordinate 2,629,297 downwards.
AAGGTGTGAGATAGAGGTCCTCTTTCCTTCTTTCGGCTATGGGTATCCTGTTTTTTCAGCACCATTTTGCTGAATGGACTATTCTGCCCAAGCTGTGTGGATTTGACAGGCTAGTCAAAAATCACTTAACCATACATGTGAGGGTCTGTTTCTGAGCCATCAATTTGGTTATTGGTCTATGTCTCTGTCTTTATGCCAGTACCATGCTGTTTTTACCACTATAGCTTGGTAGTGTGATGTAAAGTCCAGAGATGAGGATTAGCTTTTCCTTTTATGATGTTTCTGGCTATTCAGGACCCCTTACCCTTTCAAATAAATTTGATAATTATCTTTTCAACCTTTTTTTAAATGCTGGAGCAATTTTTATCAGGGTTGCATTGAATCTGTATATCAATTTGAGTGGAATTGACATCTTAATGATATTTTTAGTCTTCCAATCCATGAGCATGGAATGTTCTTCCAGTTAATTAGGACTTTTTAAAATTTCTTTTAACATTGGGTTGCAGTTTTCTGAATACAAGTGCTTTACATCATTGGTTAAGTTTATTCCTATTTGAGTTTTATCTGTCATATTTTATTTTCACTACTCTTTTGACACTTTTAGTTACTTTTATTGATATAATCCTTATTACCTGTCTCTCTTCCAGGCCTCTCTCTCCTGTCTTTTCTTTTCAGTCTCTAGCACACCCTTTAGTATTTCCTGAAAATCTGGTTTCTTGCTTAGAAATTCTCTCAGTTTCTGTTTATCTGTAAATATTCTAATCTTGCCCTCATTTTTGAAAGACAGTCTCGCTGGATGTAAAATTCTTGGTTGGAAGTTTTTCTCTCACAGTATCTTAAATGTATCAGATCACTGTCTTCTTGCCTCCATGGTTTCTGGTGAGAATCAGCACTTAATCTTATTGGGTATCCCTTATATGTTATGCATTGCTTTTCTTTTGCTGTTCTCAGAATTCTCTCCTTGTCTTCGGCATTTTTCATCCTGATGAGTATGTGTCTCATAGTTGGTCTATTCAGATTATTTCGGATGGGAGTACGTTGTGCCTCTTGGACATGGATACCTATGTCCTTCAATAGGGTTGGGAAATTTTCTAACATTATTTCTTTAAATATTCCTTCTGCCCCATTTCCTTTCTCTTCTCCTTCTGGGACACCCATGACACGTATGTTTGCATGCTGTTTGGTTCCCTGAGACCTTGTTCAGTTTTTTCCATTCTTCATCTTTTCTTTTGTATGTTCACTTTCAGAGGCCATTTTTTCAAGCTCACCAATCCTTTCTTCTGCCTCCTCAAACCTGCTATTATATGATTCCAATGCTTTTTAAATTTCATTTTATGTGCCTTTTATTCCCATAAGATCTATTTTTCTATGCATGCTTTCAAATTCTTTGTGCTTATCCATTGTCTTCCATTGTTTTCTTAATATCCTTGATCTCTTTAGCCAGCTCATTGAATTTATTAAGGAGATTTGTTTGAACCTACATGTTTAGTTGTCTCAACTTCTTTATGTCATCTGGAGGCTTATCTTGTTCCTTTAACTGGACCATATCTTCCTGTTTCTTGGTGTGGATTGTAATTTTTTGTTGGTGTCCTGGCATCTGGTGTACTAGAGTATTCTGGGTGCAGTTTTTCTCTTTAGTTTAGGGCTTTCTGCCCTTTCTCCCTTGCTGGTTGTAGCCAGGGATGTAGTTGGTGCTATAAGCTGTGGAGGCTCAAGCTGCCCTCATTACCCCAGGGATCGATGAAGCTTCTCCCAACTTTCTCCTTTCCCAGAGGTAGGGACAGAGTCACAGTTGTGTGAAATAATACAAGTCATGCAAGCCTAGACTGTGGTTTCCCAGAGAGAATGAGGAAGTTTCACATGGCTTTCTCCCCTACCTGGGGCGGGGATGGAGCTGCAAGTGTGGGCAGCAGTCAATGCAGTGCCTGCCCATGATGACCACAGTTGTCCTGATAGACTTCAGATTATTCAGTTTGTGGCAGCCAAAGGTACCCAGCGTTACCTGGATAGAGTGGTGCTGAGCTAGCCGGCCTTCTCCCTGTCAGAGAAGGGGCTGAAGCCTAGGCTAGGGCTGCAGGATGATCTGGGTGAAAGAAACTGGTTCCTACCATCACTATGATATTCGGTCAGCCAGGTTTCCCCTCAGGCTGGGGGCAGAGTCAAAATGGTGGCCACAGGCCTCTTTCCTTTCCAACTTGGACTGATTCACACCTGGCTGTTCCTTGGGTTATTCCTTAGCCATCCAAGTCTACCAATCAGTAGCTAAAATTGACAGCCAACTGTCTCCTCCTCCCCATTTCTGGGAAATGGAACTTCCAATTCCAGCCACAGAACAGCTCCTAGGGCAGCTTGTAAAACAATCACCAGCCTCCCCAGCTTGGCTGACAATTTCCCAGAGGCTGGCACAGGTCCCTGCAGCTTCCTCCCTCCTGGAGGTAGCACTGGGGCCTAGGGTGGAGCTGCAATCTGACCTGGATGGAAAGAAGCCGGTCCCCACCAGCACTGGGATTCTCAGTCCACCCCGCTTCCCCTCATGCCAGGCGTGGAGTTAAGATGGCGGCTCCCAGCCTCTTTCTGACTTGGACAGGCTCAAACCTTAGCTGTTCTCAGGATTTTACTTTAGCCGCTGAATTTCCTCATCAGTAGCTGAAGTTGGTGCCCAACCGTCTCTTCCTCCCCAGTTTTGGGGAAGTGGAGCTTCCAATTCCAGCCACGGAACAGCTCCCGAGGCGGCTTGTGCCTCTAGTGGAGGATGGGCACTGGCCTCCATGGTGTGGAGCACTGTACTTAGGAGTCTTCTCTGCAGACGGGCATCTCCTCCTTTCACTCCCCCAAGTACATTGTAGGATGCTCTTCTGGCCTCCTGGAGCCCCCAAACAGATGCTTCAGCTAGCTCCAGAGAGCTCTGGGTGTTTGCTGGCTGCTCTGTAGCAGGAGCTGAATCTAGGAGCTCCTTACTCTGCTGCCATCTTGCTGGTTATCCAGTGGTAGATTTTTCATAGGTGGCATATATCATTTTCAGGGAGTTCCCTTTTATTCTAGTTTGTGGAGTGTTTTTATAGTGAAAGGGCATTTGATTTTTTCCATGACTACTAAGATGACCATGTATTTTTTGTCATTTATTTTATAATTGTGTATAAAATTAATTTGAAGAACTAACCTTGTATTCCTGGATAAATCCCATTTGTTCATGATGTAGAATTCTTTAAATATATTGATACATTTTGTTTGTTAGTATACAGCTGAGGATTTTTGTGTCTTTATTCAGTAGGAATATTGGTCTGTAGTTTTCTTGTAATGTCATTGTCTGGTTCAAAAGTGTTCCCTTTTCTTCAGTTTTATGGAAGAGTTTGTATAGAACTGGTATTATTTCTTCCTTAAATGTTTGTTGAATTCACCAGTAAAGCCATCTGGGCCTCAGTTTTTCTTTGTGGGAAGTATATTAACCACAGTTTCACTTTCTCTAATGGATATGTGCTACCCAAGGTATATACTTCTTCTTGCATGTACTTTTGCCTGATCTCTTCTTTCTTCTACTCTGTCTTATGAGCTCCAGCTGCCTTGGCTTCCCAGGACTTATTGCTCTGTCTCCTCAACTAGGAAATCCACTGCTGCCTCTCCTTCAGTTATCCTTTCTCATACTAAGGTCTGGAAACTCACAAGCCTATAATCTAGGACAATTGTGGGGCTCATCTTTTTGTTTCCCAATTCTCAGAATCACTGTTCTTCATTGCCTGATGTCTAGTATCATAAAACTCATTTTTTTCCATGTATTTTTGTCTGCTGTTTTCTCATTATTTCAGACAATTGGGTATATCTTATACCTGTTATACCTGTTATTCCAGGAAAGATGGGAAGATTTTTATACCTTCCCAATTTGGGGGAGTGATAATAAAAGGCTTATCAGATTTAAAAGAAGAGAAAAAAAAAATCCACACTTGAAAACATTACTTACGCTAAACATCCTCCAATAACTTGAACAATAAAACTAAGTTAACCCAAAATAGAAAAAAGTTGTTAGAATAGATTGAAGTAAAATCATGAATTCATCCGTCTATCTCACTAATTGCCCGAAATCTGTGAAAAGAAAGGAAGGTTTAAATATGTCTTAGAGTGCTTAGAAAAACAGAAAGAGAAGCTGTTAAAGGAAAAGAAATTTTATGGAAATACTGGATGTTAGAAAGCCAAAGAAACTAAATTGAAATAGCAAAGATACCTATCACCCAGAACATACATAGGCTGATGAGAAAACTAATCCGAAGGTGGGGACAACTACACAGGATCTGTCCATTCAGAGTGAGGAGAAATACTGATAGAGACTATTGGCCCTTGCCGTGCTGCTGAAGACTGGCATTCGGAACGGTCACGGCAACCACGCCTCTCCCTTTGTCCATATTGCTGTGTCTTACTCCAATATGAATATTTGAGAGCTGCGCAGTAGAAAGAAAGTGAGCTGCCTGTCTGAGGTGATCTCTCTGTGGGGGAGTAATTAGGAGAGCAGCAATGCAGCGTTTGAGGTGCGTCTAGAATACAGCATGGAGCGGGCAGACAGGGAGGCCGTGTGAAGAAATACAGTATGCTAATGCAGAGAATATCGAAGCCAGCTGCCTTCAATATTCTATCCAATTTTCCTTTCATAAGATAGACCACCAAAGACCACAAGACATTTGGGAAAGCATAACAGCAAGAAACAGAAAGCCCAAGATGAATAATGAAAGCAGCTGAACACAGAACAAAGATGATTGGGAATAAAAGATAACTTTAATCATTATCATCAGAAACGTAAATAAATGTTCACATAACCCACAGGAATATAGGAAAAGAGAAACAGAGGAATGGAATGAGAAACAGGGATGAAACAGAAGACAAATAATAAAATGGTATATTAAAACCAAACCCTAGCATATCAATAATTACCTTAAATATGAACAGTCTAAATACACCAATTAAAAGTCAGAGATGGTTAGAGTAGATTAAAAAAAAAAATCATCCCAATACAAGGTGTTAATATATGGGGGGGCGGTGATGTGGCTCAAGTGGTTGAGGGCCTGCTTCCCACATGGGAGGTCCTGGGTTTAGTTCCCAGTGCCTCCTGAAAACAAACAGCAAGCAAACTAACAAAAAAAACAGCTTAGGGGACCTGATGTGGCTCAGTGGTTGGCGCTGGCTTCCTACATCTATGTATGAGTCCCAGGTTCAATCCCCAGCCCTGGTACCTCAAGGAAAATATATATATATATAAACCCTGTACTTTATCCACGATTATTCTGTAAACCAAAACTTCTCTAATAAAATAAATATGCAATAATGTGGCTGTAAGAAACACATTTCAAATATAATGTAGGCAGATTAAAAGTAAAAATATGAAAAAATACATACCATGCAAACAATTTTTTTAAAAAGAAGGTGTGCCTTCTTATTATGAACTAAGGTTGTCTTCAGAACAAGGAAAATTGCCGCAGACAGGGACATTACGTAATGATAAGATGATGATCAATCCACTGGAGAGATATAACCATTTTAAATGTCTATATACCAAACAACTGAGCCTTAAAATACATGAAATGAGAAATGGTAGAGCTGAAAAGATACATACCGCTGCAACTGTAATTGTATACTCCAAAACTCCCCTTTCAGCAATCGATAGAACTAGATAATCAGCAAGAATATAGAACTAAATAAGACATTCAACCAACAGGATGTAGTTGACATCTCCAGAATATTCCACCCAACAACCTCAAAATACACATTTTTTCAAGCACCCATGGAACATTCACCAATATAGTCCATATTCTGGAACATAAAATTAACAATTGTGAAAGACAAATTTTTCAGTGTGTGTGCTGTGACCACTGTGGAATCAAACTAGAAATAAATAACAGAAGGACAATAGGAAATTTCCAAATACTGAAAGAGAAAATAACACGCTACTAAATAATCTATATTTCAAAGAGATCTCAAATGAAATTTTAAAAATGCAAAAAGTTGAGAGAAAATGAAAATAACACATATCAAAAGGCATGGGACACAACTAAAGCAGGGCTAGAAAGAAAATTTATAAATTTTATAACTTTAGAAAGGACAAAAGGCATCAAATCAATAATATAGGTTCCTAACTAGAAAAAGAAAGTAGAAAAAGAAGAGCAAAACAAATGGACAGCAAGCAAAATGTAGAAAATAGTAAAAATGAAAGCAGAAAACAATGAAATTGAAAACAGGACAATAGTAGAAAATTCAATGAAACAAAAAGCTGATTCTTTGAAAAAAATCAATAGAATTGAGAAACTTCTAGGAAACTTACAAAGATATAAAGCAAGAAGGTAGAAATCACCAAAATAAGGAATGAAATGAGATGTCAGTACATATCTGCAGTCATTAAAAGAATAATAGTGGAATACTTCAAATGCCTTTATGCTCATAAATTTGTAACTTAGAAGAAGCAGACCAATTCTCAAAAACCCTGAACTACCAAAACTGACCCAAGATGAACACTTGGAATAATCCTATAATCATTAAAGAAATTGAATTTGTAGTTTAAAACTCCTGAAAAGTAAGCTCTGTAACCAGGTGATTTCACTGGGGAATTCTACCAAACATTTAAAGAAGAGTTAGGGCCAATTTATACAATCTCTCCAAGAAAAAAGAAGTCTTCCAACTCATTTTATGAGGTGAGTATTGTCCTAATACTAAAATCAGATGAAAGTACAAAAATAACCATAACAAGTAGACTAATATCTCTCATGAACTTTGATGCAAAAATCCTTAACAAAATATTAGCTAATTGGTCCCGGCACTATGGCCAAGGAGGACTTATTCCAGATGTGTGAAGCTTGTTCAACAAGCTGCTTGTTCAACATTTTCAAATGTTCATTTGGAAATCAGTCAAGCTAATCTACCATATAATCAGGCTAAAGATAATATCACATGATCCTTCAATTGACAGAGAAAATGCATTTGGCAAAATCTAACACCCAATCATGGTAAAAATTCTCATGAAATTAGAATGAAAGGATATTTTCTCAACTTGATAAATAACATCTACAAAAGGCCTACAGCTAACATCATACTTAATAGTGAAAGACAGTGTTTTCCCCTTAAGATCAGAAAAAAAGCAAGGAGGACCATTCCCACCATTCTTTTTTTTAATTAATAACTTTATTTCAAATTCACAAAAATAAAACAAAAAAGTCATTCAGCAAGTTATAGACACATTACCTTTTTTCCTCTGCAAAAGCAGCAAGTGTTTAGTTTTATTATCTTTTTTAAAAGATATATAAATCACACACAATGTTACATTAAAAAATATAAGATGTTCCCATATACGCCACTCCCCACACCCCCCTTTCCCCACACACATGTGCCCCGACTCCTACCACATCAACAACTTCTTTCATTAGTGTGGTACATTGATTGCATTTGATGAATACATTTGGAGCACTGCTACTCAGCATGGATTATAGTTTACATTGTGGTTTATATTTATACTCTCTTCCAGTCCATTCAGTGGGTTATGGCCTGCATCTGTCCCTGCAATATCATTCAGGACAACTCCAAGTCTCGAAAATGCCCCCACATCTCATCTCTTCTTCCCTCTCCCTGCCTTCAGTGACTCCCATGGCCACTGTCTCCACATTGCTGATATAATTTCTTCCATTGCTAGAGTCACAATAACTCTATAGTAGAATACAAGTAAGTCCACTCTAATCCATATTTTATTCTTCCACTCCACCTGTAAATTGAGATCCCACGTGGCTGATGGATGGGATTCTCCTGCTTGTAGTTGTAGACTGTCTTGGTTCCTTGGTGTAGTGGTTGGCCATCCTCACATCCTTGTTAGCTGACCTGGGTAAGTCCAATGAACTGGAGTGTAGGTGTTGCAACTCTGCTGAGGTTCAGGGTCCAGATGGCACATGGGAGAGATTCAAGTCTCCTGGGCATACACCAACCCCACTGCTAACAACAGATTTAGTAAAAGTGACAAAAGAGGCATGTGTAGAGAAATCACATCTGAGTCCAACTCCATCATACTCAGGAGCACAAATTTCAGTGTTAGGCCAACTGATAAGGCACTGAACTGCAGAGCCATCTGCCATGACCATAGGACTGGGGTGTCTCCATAGCCTCAGGAGAACCACTACCTGGGGTTGTATCTACTTTGGCTTTCTCTGAGATCCTACTGAGACATGCGTAAGCACGACCCCTCTGAAGACCTCCTGACTCATTTTGAAGTCTCTTAGCCATATAAGCTCATTTGTCTTTACCATTTCCTCCTTTCATTCAAGGTCTTTTTCTAGCTGCATCACCAACTGGTGCTTTGTAGCAATCCCTCAGCACCAGGGAGGTTCATCCCTGGGAGTCATGCCCCATGCTGGGGGGAAGGTAATACATTTATATCCTGAGTTTGGCTTAGAGAGTGGCCACATTTGAGCAACACTGAGGCTCTCAGGAGGTAACTCTTCGGCACCCTGCAGCTCTAGGCCAAGTTGAAATTTCACGCATACAGGCTCATAAGCTTAGTCATCAGTATCAAGGGCCCATCCTTGGACCATTCTTCTTCACTGGTCTTTGCCTTTGCACTTGGGGGATTGTTGCTCTTCCATTGGAGAATGCAACAGAGCTCCCCAGGGTGAGAACTCAGCACTCTCTCAGTTGTCGTGTAAAACTCTACCCACTATGTCACTACCCAATGAACATCTGAACATATCTATATACCCTATATGTATGCCCTGGAGAACTTCCTCCTACCCATGCATTTCCCATCAACAACACCCCACACCAGTGCTCCTCCCTTGCCATAGTTGAACCCTTCTGTGATCCAACACTTCTTCAAAAATGAAGCCTAATATATTGTCAAATTCAATTAATGGGAAAATGAAATAGTAATGATAGGTTTAAAGATTAGAAATAAAATACATAATAATTTAGAAAAGCTAAAGTAAAAAAATTGGGGTATTAAATAAATGAAAAATATCAAATTTTTTGACGTTTTGCCTTTCATTACTGTAATAGGTGTTGCCTTGTATGTACAGTGGCAAGACATTCCCACCATTCAGTATAATACTGGAAACATTAACCAGTGTAGCAATGTAAGAAAAAGAAGTAAAAGGCATGTAGATTGGAAAAGAAGAAATAAAACATTCCGTCTCATATGACACTCTGCATAAGAAGTCTCAAGGAATCTGCAAAAACACTCCTAGAATTAATGTGAGTTTAGCCAAGTTGCAGAATATATGATCAGCAAATGCTTGCTTTTTGTACAGAAATACAAAAATCAATTGTACTTCTATAAAAATGTACTTCTATACAATGAATACATGGAAACTGGAGGAAGAAAAACTCAACATTTTCAATTGCTCCAAAGAAAATGAAATACCTACATATAAATATAACAAAACATATATGGGATTAATATTACAAAATGCCAATGAAAGAAGACCTAAATAATTGGGGAGACATGCCATGCTCATGGATTGGAAGACTCAGCATAGTAAAGATGTCAATTCCCCACAAATTAATTTGTAGGATTAAAGAAATTCCTATCACAGTCCCAGTGAGGTTTTTGGTCGATAGGCAAACTTATTCTAAAATTTATATATTAAATGAACAGGCATTAGAATAGCTATAGTTTGTTTTGTTTTTTGAGAAAGAAGGGTAAAGTGGGAGGAATCACTCTACTTGGTGTTAAGGCTTACTATATAGTGAGTTCTATATAATAATGGGGACAGTATGTTATTGGTGGAGTGATAAACACCTAGATCAAAAGAATAGAAGAGAAACAGATCTATACAAACAAGCCCAACTGATTTTTGACAAAGGCACAAAAGCAATGCAATGGAAAAACAATAGCCTTTCCAAGAGTATGCTGGAGCATTTTTCATTTAATGGCATGTAGAAAAATGAACCTTAAACCTCATACGTTAAACAAAAATTGTCTCAAAACAAAAAGAAATAAAAGGCATCCAAACTAGAAAGGAAGAAGTGAAACTTTTGCTATTTGCTGTTTTGCTACATAATCCCATATCTAGAAAGTCCTGAAAAATATACAACAAAACTACCAGAGCTAATAAATGATTTCAGAAGAGTGACACATGGTCAATATGCAAAAATCAATGATGTTTCTATACACTAGTAATACGCAATCTGAGGAGGAAGTCATGGAAAAACCATTTACAATAGTGACTAAAATAATCAAATATTTAGGAATAAACTTAATCAAGGATGTGAAGTACTTGTATTCAGAAAGCTACAATGCATTGCTAAAAGAAATTTTAAAAAGACCTAAATAATTGGAAGAACATTTCATGCTCGTGGATTAGAAGACTAAATATCATTAAGATGTCAATTCTATGTAAGTTGATACACAAATTCAATGCAATCCCGATAAAAATTCTTCTAGCATTTTTTCAACAAATGGAAAACACAATTATCAAATTTATTTGGTAGGGTAAGGAACCCTGAATAGCCAGAAATATCTTTAAAAGAAAAAACAAAGTTGGAGGACTCTTACTTCTGGAGTTTAAATCATATTACTTAGCTACAGTGGTAAAAACAGTATGGTACTGGCATAAAGACAGACAGACATATAAACCAGTGGAGCCAAACTGATGGTTCAGAAACAGATCCTCACATCTGTGGTCAAGTGATTTTTGACAAGCCTGTTAAAACCCACCCAGCTAGGGCAAAACAGTCTATTCAACAAATGGTGCTGGGAAAACTTGATATCCAAATCCAAAATAAAGAAGACCCCTATCTCACACCTTATACAAAAATTAACTTAAAATGGCTCAAAGACTTAAATATAAAAGGAAGAACCATAAAGCTCCTAGAAGAAAATGTAGGAAAACATCTTCAAGACCTGGTGGTAGGTGGTGGATTCTTAAATCTTACACCAAAAGCTCAAGCAATGAAAGAAAACATGGAAAAATGGGACCTCCTCAAACTTAAACACTTTTGTGATTCAAAGGACTTTGAGTGGGTTGCCTTTTCACCTTCTTGGCAATGGGAGAAAATCCTTGGAAACCACATATCCCATAAGGGTTTGATTTCCCTTTTATACAAAAAGAACATACAACTCAACAATGAAAGAGCAAACAATCCAATTGAAAAATGGGCGAAAGACTTAGACGTTTCTCCAAAGAGGAAATACAAATGGCAAAACACATGAAAAATGTTCAATATCACTAGCGATTAGGGAAATGCAAATCAAAACAATGAGATATTGTCTCATACCGCATAGAATGGCATTATTAAAAAACAAAAACAAAAACAGCAGTGAATGTTGGAAAGGATGTAGAGAAATAGGAACACTCCTTCACCTTTGGATTGTAAAATGGTGCAGCCTCTGTGAAAGACAGTGTGGTGGTTCTTCAAGAAGCTAAATGTAAAACTGCTATATGATCCAGCAACTCATCTAATAGGAATATATACAGAAGAACTGAAAACTGTGACACGAACAGACGTCTGCATACTGATGTTCATAGCAGCATTGTTCACAGTTGCCAAAAGATGGAAACAAGCCAATGTCCATCAATCAATGAATCGATAAAGTGTGGTATATACATGCAATGGAATGCTATGCTGCAGTAGGAAGAAATGAAATTGGAGCACATGTGATAACATGGTTGAATCTTGAAGACATTATGCTAAATTAAATAAACCAGACACAAAAGGACAAATGTTACATGGTCTCACTAATCTGAATACAAAGAATACATGCAAAACCTAGAGTACAGGTTATTAGGAGATTAAGAGGATGGCTCTGAAGGAGTACGGAAGCTTAATATAGGTAGAAGTTTTAAATAACTTTGACTGTAAAAATGTAGAAATGGGTAGAGTTGAGGGTAACATTGTAGTGAGTAGTAGCTAGTGTATAAATGGGATTGCAGCTGAAAAGGATAGTCTGGGGAAGTAATGTCAATTGAAAGAAAGCTAGAGAATAATCTAGGGACTGAATAACACAGTGAACCCAGAAGTAGGTGAGAATTGTGGTTGATGGTACAAATGCAAGTATGTCCTTCTCTAAACTAGAATGGCTATACATCACTATTGCAGGGTGGTGGGAATATGGAGAAGCACGGGAAAAATATAATTAATGTAACCTATGGATTATACTTAACAGCAATACTGTAATATTCTTGCAGTAATGCAAAAGATGTACTCTGTTAATAATAAGGGGGTATGGAAAATATATGCTAAATGTACGCTATGGACCCTAGTTAGTGGTAATATGCTGATGATATCTTATTAACTGTAACAAATGTTCCACAATCATGTGGTATGTTGGTGAAGGGATGGTATATGGGAATTCCACACAAGGGTATGTTTGTTTTATAAGTTCACAACTTCTGTTATAAAAACATTTTTAAAAAATTATCTCAAAGCATTTAGAAGAAAATTGTAGAGTATCTTTGAGGCAGAAGGCTAGGCAGAATTATTGGACTTGACTTCAAAAGCATAACCCCTATGAAGTAAAATTGATAAATGGGATCTCATCAAAATTTTAAGTTTTTTCTCTGCCAAAGACTAATTGATGTGGATAAAAAGACAAACTACAGACTGGGAGGAAATATTTGCAAGCCACATATATGACTGTAGCAATTTGATATGGTTCATGAATTCCAAAGATAGATATTGGACTATGTTTATAAACTGGTCTGTACCTGGGCGTGGTTAGATTATGATTAGGGCTTTGATTGGGTCACATTAGTAGGATGTTGAGTCCCTGCCCCCTTGGTGGGCAGGACTCACAGGTAAAACGATGTGGCAGAGTAGAGGAGTTAGTTGGAGGTTTTTATTTGTTTTTTAAAGATTTATTTATTTCCTCCCCTTCCTCCATTGTTTACTCTCTCTGTCCATTTGCTATGTGTTCTTCTGGTTCTGCCTGTATTCTCATTAGGCGGCTCTAGGAACTGATCCTGGGACCTTCCAGAGTGGGTGAGAGGCCCACATTCTCTTGTACCACCTCAGCTCCCTAGTCTGCTGCATCTCTTAATGTCTCCCCTCTGTGTCTCTTCGTTGCATCATCTTGCTGCGTCAGCTCTCCACGTGGGCCAGCACTCTGCATAGGTCAGCACTCTGTGTGGGCCAGCTTGCCTTCACCAGGAGGCCCTGGGTATCGAACCCTGGACCTCCTGTAAGGTAGATGGGAGCCCAAGTGTTTGAGCCACATCCGCTTTCTGATGTTGGAGTTTTTGATGCTGGCGTTTTGATGAGGAGCCTGGGGAAATGAAGACATGGAGGACACAAGGGGGTCTTGAGCTGGAGCTGTGGAAAGTAAGTACATAGGAGCTTGGTCATGAGGAAAGAGAAGTCCCTAGGAAGAGAAAAAAGTCATTCACCTGATAGTCTACACCTGGCCTTGTGGAGAAAACAGAGGAGCTGACTCCAGAAAGAAACGGAGCCCCGGGAAGAGAGGAAGCCTGAACCCTGGCAAACATTGTAGCCATCTTGCTCTAACACATGGCAGTAGACTTGGGTGAGGGAAGTAACGTATGCTTTATGGCCTGGTAACTGTAAGCTTCTACCCCAAATAAATACCCTTTATAAAAGTCAACAGATTTCTGGTATTTTGCGTCCACATCCCTTTGGCTGACTGAAACAGTGAAAAAATAATTGTATCTAAAATATATGAACTCTCAAGTATCAAGAGTAAAGAAACAATCCACTTTACCAAATAGGAAAAAGACATGGAAAGTATGTTCATTTCCAGTATTCATTAGAGAAATGCAAATTAATATCACAATGAGATATAACTACCAGCCTATTAGAGTGGCTAAAATTAAAAAAAAAAAATGATGACAATGCCAAATGCTGATGAGGATATGGAAAAACTGGATCTTTCATACATTGCTGCTAGGAATCTTCTAAAATGGTACAGCCACTCTGGGAAATAGTTTGCCAGTTTTAGAAAACTAAACCTGAGCTTACTGTATGACCCCGCAATTGCATTTTTGAGCATTTTTACCATGAACTGAAAGCTTATTTTCAAAGAAAAACCTGTTCACAGATGTTCATAATAGTTTTATGTGAGTTAGCTCCAATATGGAAACAATGCAAATTTTCTTCAACAGATTAGTAAACTGGTATATCTGTACCATGGAATATTATTCAGTAGTAAAAATAAATGAACTGTTGATACATAAAACAACTTGGATGAATCACAAGGAAATTATATTGAGTGAAGAAAGCCATACATATTTACTATATGATTCCATTCATGTAACTTACTTGAAATGACAAAATAATAAACAGACTAGTGGTTGATTGGGGATAGGTTGATGGGAAGGGAGGGAGTTGACTTGCTATAAAAAGGATCCTTATGGTGGAACTGCTGTCTATTTTGGTGGTGGCTGTCACAAATCTACACATGTAATAAAATTTCATAGGCACATGTACACACATAGGTGCATATAAAAGCAGTAAAATCTTAAGGGAAACTGGGTGAAATATATATGGGATCTGTTTTAGTTTTCCGAGTTTCTGAAAACAAATACAATTATTTGTTTTTATTGGGTTAAACAGTGGGAATTTAATTGCTCATGGTTTTGAAGCTGGAAAAATGTCCAAATCAAGACATCATCAAGATGATGCTTTATTTCTGAAGACTGGTTGCTGGTGGTCCTTGTCTCCTCTGCCATGCCATGGCAAGGTACATGGCAGCACTGGTGGTCTCTCCCTTAATTTCTGCTTCTTATTTCCATGGCTTGCTTACTCTCTGTCTGAATATCATTCTCTTATAAAGGACTCTCGTAAGAGGATTAAGAACCACTGTGGTCCATACTTTAACTGAAGTAGCCTCATCAAAAGTTTCTACTTAAAATGAGTTTACACCCGCAGGAGTGGATTAGATTTAAGAACATGTTTTTCTGAGGTACATACAGCCTCAAAGTACCACAGGATCTCTCAGCATTATTTCTTAAAATTGCATATAAACCTATAATGATATTAAAATAAAAGCTTTTTTTTTTTTAAAGATTTATTTCTCTCCCCCCCCCCCCCAGTTATCTGTTCTCTGTGTCTATTTGCTGCATCTTCTTTGTCTGCTTTGCTTCTGTTGTCAGTGGCACGGGAATCTGTGTTTCTTTTTGTTGCGTCATCTTGTTGTGTCAGCTCTCTGTGTGTGCGGCACCATTTCTGGGCAGGCTGCACTTTCTTTCACACTGGGCGGCTCTCCTTATGGGGCATACTCCTTGCTCGTGGGGCTCCCCTATGCAGGGAACACCCCTGTGTGGCATGGCACTCCTTGCACGCATCAACCCTGTACATGGGCCAGCTGCACATGGGTCGAGGAGGCCCAGGGTTTGAACCACGAACTTCCCATGTGGTAGACAGATGCCCTAACCATTGGGCCAACTCTGCCACCAAAATAAAAGCTTAATCTACATCCAACAGTATGATGTTGGACCCCTATCTCATACCATATATAAAAATTAATTCAAAATAGACCAAAGACTTAAACTTTGTTAAACTTATAAAATTCTTAAAATAAAACATAGGCTTAAATCTTCATGACCTTGTTGTAGGCAGTGGGTATTTAGTTATGAAACCAAAACCACAAATAACAATGAAGAAATAGGTAAACTGGACTTCATTAAAAAAAAACACACACGCAACTTTAGTGCTTCAAAGGATTCCATCAAGAAAGTGAAAGATAGTCCACAGTAGGATAAATTTTTTTGCAAATCATATATCTGATATGAGATATATATCTAAAATATATAAATAACTTATAATTCAATCATAAAAAGACAAAAAAAGTACTTAAATAATAGACATATAGTATCTGAAAAGACATTTCTCAAAAAAGATATATGAATGGCCAATAAGCACATGAAAAGATTCTTAACATCATTAGCCATTAGGGAAGTAAAACAAAAATCACAGTGAGATACCACTCCACACCGATTAGGATGGCTATAATTAAAAAGACAAATATTGACAAGTGTTAGTGAGCACATAGAGAAACTTGGAAGTTTCCTATATTTCTGGTGCAAATGGCAACTTTGGAAAGTAGTCTGGTAAATCCTCAAAAGGTTTTTGCATATGACCCAGCAATTCCACTCCTAGGTATATCACCCAATGGAAATGAAAACATACGTCAACACACAACCTTGTGTATGAATGTTTGTAGCAGCATTATTCATAATAGCCAAAAATGAGAAAGAACTCACATGTCATCAACCAATGAATGCATAAACAAAATGTGGTATATTCATACAATGGTATATTGGATAAGAAAAAGAAATGAGGTACTGAAACCTACTACAGCATGGATGAATGTTGACAACATGCTAAGTGAAAGAAGCCAGCCACAAAGGGCCCCATGTTGTATGATTTCATATATCTGAAATGTCCAGAATAGTCAAAGCTATAGAGTTTGTTTTAGTTTGCCAAAGGGCTGCCAATGTGAAGTACCAGAAATATATTGGCCTTTATAAATGAGATTTACCTGAGGTAAAAGCTTAGTTCCAAGGCAGTGAAAAGTCCATACAGGGGCACCATCAGAGGTGTTTTCTCGCCAAAGTTGCTGCCACGTGGTGAAGCAAGATGAAGGGCCACCTCCACTTCATTTCCGTCTTCCCCTCCAGGCTCACCGATTCCGCTTGAGCTACTCCATGGGCCCATCTCTTGAGGCTTCGTGCTGAAGCAATCTTCTTGTCCTCTCGTATCACAGGACCAAACATTATGACTTCCTTTTCCTGTGTCTGTCTGTGTGTCTCTACATCTCCGGTTATATCAGACACAGCAAGGGGGCACTGATCTGTCTTGACTCACTGACATAGTCCAATCCAAAGCCCCAAATAGGTCTTATCGAGTAATTTAATTAAAGGTCCCTCAACAAAATGTAATGCAAACAAAGGGTGCTGCATCCAGAGGAATAGATTAGTTTACAGACATAATGTTTCTCTTTTTAGGATTCATAAAATCTCAAACTGCCATCGAGATGGACAGTAGATTATTGCTTGCCTAACACGGGGTGGATTGTGTTTTGTACGTGTGTGTGACTGCTAAAGAGCTCAGAGTTTCTTTGGCAGGTGATGAAAATGCTCTAAAATTGATTATGGTGAAGGGTGCATGACTCTGAATTAAAAAAAAAATCACTGTATACTTTAAACGGGTGAATTGTAAAGTATGTGAATTATATCTTAATAAAGCTGTTGTAAGTAAACTTTAGAAGTAAAAAGTTAAGATTCGTATTGTATGATTGTTTCATATAACAGTCTTGTGATACAGAACATTGCTCTCTCCCCCACCTGTTTGGTTTATAATGATTTGGATGCAGGCAAGGCCAAAGGGTCCCTTTAATATCCTCTAGGAAGTAGATTTTTCCTAAACCGATTAAACATGCCTCTAAAAAACCAAACTGTTTCCATATACAGGGACCCAGTCATGTACACACACACATGTATGTATATATTGACCCTCTGCTAGTTCCATGCTGTTCTCTTTTATATGGCAAAGAAGGGCCTTATTCTGATTTTGTGGTAGTAGCCTCATTTGAGTGACTATATACATTGTGAAAGAGATGGATTTAAAACAAAAGTTGGGAAGTGGATTTGGCTCAATGGATAGGGCATCTGCCTACCACATGGGAAGTCCAAGGTTCAAACCCAGAGCCTCCTGACCCATGTGGTGAAGCTCACCCACGCGCGGTGCTGATGCGTGCAAGGAGTGTCCTGCCATACAGGGGTGTCCCCACCTAGGGGAGCCCCATGCACAAGGAGTGCACTCCGTAAGGAGAGCTGCCCTGCGCAAAAAAAATTCAGACTGCCCAGAAGTGGGGCTGCACACACAGAGAGCTGATGCAACAAGATGACGCAACAAAAAGAAACACAGATTCCCAGTGCTGCCAACAAGAGTACAAGTGAACACGGAAGAATACACAGAGAATGAACACAGAGAGCAGACAACTGGGGGGGGGGGGGGAGGGGAAAGAAATAAATTAAAAAACAAAAGCAAAAAAACAAAAGTTGTTTACTACCACATCAAGGAACTGAGAGAGTCTACAACTGCAAGCAAGAGACTCTCGAAGCCCCCTCTCAGTTAAGAGATTGAGTGGACATCACCATCCCAGAGTCCTCAGGATTGAGGAATAAAATATGGACTAGAGTAGACTTACTGGTATTCTACTATAGAATTATTGTGACTCTAGCAATAGAAGAAATTGTGGAGACAGTGGCCATGGCAGTTGCTAAAGGCAGGGAGAGGGAAAAGGAGGTGTGATATGGGGGAATTTTCGGGACTTGGAGTTGTCCTGAATGATATTGCAGGGACAGATGCAGAACATTATATATCCTGCCATAACCCACTGAATGGACTGGGAGAGAGTGTAAACTACAATGTAAACTGTAATCCATGCTGTGTCGTAGTGCTCCAAAATATGTTCATCAATTGCAATGAAATTACCACACTAATGAAAGAAGTTCATGTGGGAAGGGGGGGGGTGTAGGGAGTCGGTCATATGGGAATCCCCTATATTTTTTTTAATTTAACATTTTCTGTCATCTATGTATCTTTTAAAAATAAATAAAAAATGTTATTTAAAAAAAGTAATTTGTTCAGACTTTGTACCCAAATTGGAATTCCCTCTATTAAACCAAATTCTATCGCCTGTCTTGAGGGATACCAGTGCAATTTTTTTTTTTTTTTTTTTTTTTTTTGCTAATTCCGTAGCATTTTTTTTTAAATTTTTTTATTTTTTATTGACTTTGTAATAATATTACATTAAAAATATATATGTGAGGTCCCATTCAACCCCACCCCCCCACCCCCCCTCTCCCCCCCCCCAACAACACTCGTTCCCATCATCATGACACATCCATTGGATTTGGTAAGTACATCTTTGGGCACCTCTGCACCTCATATACATTGGTTCACATCATGGCCCATACTCTCCTCTATTCCATCATGTAGGCCCTGTGAGGATTTACAATGTCCGGTGATTACCTCTGAAGCACCATCCAGGGCAGCTCCATGTCCCGAAGACGCCTCCACCTCTCATCTCTTCCTGCCTTTCCCCATACCCTTTGTCCATTATGTCCACTTTTCCCAATCCAATGCCACCTCTTCTATGTGGACACTGGATTGGTTGTGTCCATTGCACCTTTATGTCAAGAGGAGGCTCAGATTCCACCTGGATGCTGGATGCAATCCTCCCATTTTCAGTTGTAATCACTCTAGGCTCCATGGTGTGGTGGTTGTCCTTCTTCACCTCCATCTTAGCTGAGTGTGGTAAGTCCAATAAATCAGATTGTAGGTACCAGTGCAATTTTTGATGGAGCCTAAGTTGTCCTCTTTGTTAATTTTCAGCTTCCTAATGAGGATCCTGAAATTTTTGAGGTTTCCTCCAAGTGTCTGTCTATATTGGTTCAGCTGTACGGAGGGGAAAACCCAAACAGCCTGTCTCCCGAAAATGCAGAGATCTTTGCTGAGTTACTGAAGTCCAAGGAAGACCCGAAGGAGCAGAAGCTTCTGCTGAGGATTCTCAGGAGAATGGTGAGTCCACACAGAAACTGGTGTTTGGGTGGGGGGCTTCAGGGGACGCATCTGGACAGGGAGCCGTCATTTTCTTTACCGTCATTTCCAGCGTCCAGAAGAAAAACAAGCAGTAAAAGGACTCCCAGTTACCTTTCCCCAGATCACCTCTTGTTAATACTTACCGTGTTGTTTCCTGTCTGCATATGCACATCATTTTTTTTCTGAACCGTTTGCGAGTACATTAGGGACCTTGTCTCTCCTCACCCCGTAATACAAACGTGTTGCCGAAGAAGGAGGATATCCTCTTAAACCACACAGGTCAGTTCTCAAAATCAAGAAATTTAGCATTGATAGGACTCAGTTACTAATTTGTGGTCAGTATTCCAATTCTGTCAATAAGTCCTTGATAATTTTCTTTTCTGGTATAAGGATTTAGTTCAAAATAATTTATTACCTTTACTGCACATGTCTCTTGAATCTGGAGTAGTCCCCCAGTGTTTGTCTTTGTGAGATATTTGAGGACCTTGGGCCAGGTGTTCTGTAGACTCTTGCCAGCTCGATTCTGTGTGTTTTCTCAGTCAGGTTCAGGAATACCCCAAAATGATTGTGTCTCCTCCATGCACCACTTCCAGCATGTGATGTCTCTTTGCCTGTTACAGTTGGTGTTAATTTTGACCACATGCTTTAATCAATAGGTAGTAGTTATTTTAATTTGGGGGGAAAAAGGTTATTTTTCAACTTGTAATATTCCTTCTGTAATTACTGGCCAGCATTCTACTGTAAGGAAAAATTTCCCCTTATGCCTCATTTATTTATTGTCTTTATTATCAGGAACAACTCATGGATGCGTCTTCTATTCAGTGGGTGATAATCCATTGTTGTCCCAGATTTGGCTAGTGGAAAACTTTGGATATCTGCTGGGTCTTTTTGATGTATCCCCATCATTTTTTTTTTCAATCCTTTCTATCATAACATGATATTCTTGGTTCATCTTGTACTTTTTACCTGCCCCAGCCATTCCTCCAGGGAGCTTCTGTAACCTTTTAGTCAGGTATTTAGTAAGCAAGATGTCAAATTTTCTGGGGTATAGTTACAATGACTGTTTGATTAACAGGAAAAATAGTCTGTATAGATCAAGAGTGAAAATACAGTGCTCCCCCCTACCCCCACCAAAGACGCCCAGTGTCACCCCAACCCCTTGGTGTGTCTTGTCTAGGCTTCGAGGAGCGCCAGTAACTGCTTGCCGGCCAACCGCCGCTGTCCTCTGCCACTGTCTGGAGGCAGTGCTGGGAGTGAGCAAGCAACACACACCGGGGTTCCGGCGTCAGCGTGGCTGGGGCGTGGGCTGGTCTGTGAGGCCCAGTTCTGCGAGGGCAGTGGGGGAATGGCAGCAGGCCACCCAGAGAGTTGTGCCCCAGTACCCAGCCCCAGGGCCCTGGAGGCCACCCTCCTCGGGGCTGGGCTCTGCTCTCACTGCTGGGCTCTGCTCTCACTTTCACGTTTCCCTGTGCCCCTGCTCAGGATGGTGGTGTGGCTTTGCTCATGATCCTGTCTTCAGCGTGTTTTAGTGTCTGACGCAGAAAAATGTGGTCCACAGATGTTTGTTGTTATTGTACCCCAGGCCCTGTACTAACGACTTTCAGTGCAGGATGGCGTTTGTCTTCCAAGCAATGCTGGAGTGCCCATACCCATTCTACAGGTTAAACATTAGGGCTTAAAAAGCGCCAGTAATGTTTCCCAGGCCACCAGCCAGGAAATGGCAGAGTCGGCATCATGCCCACCTTAACTGCCCCTGGCCCAAGCTCTTTCAAAGCAGCTGGCCTCTGCTGCTGCTCTGCCAGCACCAGTCTGCAGGTGCTCACAAGGCTGGCTGGTCACCCTTAGATGATGGGCTGTGTTTCCCGGTGTCTTGAACTGCCTTCATTGAGTCCCTCCAAACCTGAACTTTGATATATAAGGCACCAGGAAGATTTGTTCCTTCATTTGTAAAAAAATTAATAGAACAATTACACTGTGCACAGCTCTGCACTGGGGATACTGAAAACGTGCTGGTCCTGCTCCCTGCCTTGGAGAGCTCATGTTTTGTCCTGGCTTCAGCACAAGTCAGCGCACACTCAGCGCCACAGCGCAGGAGACGGCCGCACTCCCCACAAGAGGCATGGGAGTCGATGTGTGGCCGAGGGTAGGCGGGCGCGCTGTGCGTCCACGTGTGGAGCAGCAGGAAACTCATCCTGAACAAGGGCCCGCAAGTCCAGGGAGCCCTGTCAGGGCTGCAGAAATGGGCCAGGAAAGGCCGGGAGGTACCAAACAGATTTTAATAGCATTTTGACCTTAGACACTATTGTTGGAATTAGGAAATTCTGGTTGTGGCAGCATCTCAATTGAATTTCAGTTATCTTTACTGTGAAATAAATTTTTATCATCATATTTCACATGCAATAGCTATTTTAAAAGTATCTACCAAGCAAAATGAAAAATGTCTATAAAATGTATGCTTTTGTTACTGACAGTTCTTTTTGCTTTACAATTTTTTTTACTTTGAAATCCTTTCAAACTTACAGGGCAGATACAAAAATAATATAACCCCATACAGAGAATTTCAGTAGAGCCCCAGACACCCAGATCCACCAAACTGAACATTTTGCCCCATTTGCAGAATCATTTTATTTTATTTATTTATTTATTTAAAGATTTATTTATTTATTTCTCTCCCTTTCCCCCCCCCCAGTTGTCTGCTCTCTGTGTCCATTTGCTGTGTATTCTTCTGTGTTCACTTGTATTCTTGTCAGCAGCACCGAGAATCTGTGTCTCTCTTTGTTGCATCATCTTCTGTGTCAGCTTTCCATGTGTGCAGCACCACTCCTGGGCAGGCTGCACTTTTATCACGTGGGGTGGCTTTCTTTACGGGGTGCACTCCTTGTGCGTGGGGCTCTCCTATGCAGGGGACACCCGTGTGGTACGGCACTCCTTGAGCACATCAGCACTGCACGTGGGACAGCTCATCACACAGGTCAGGAAGTCCTGGGTTTGAACCCTGGACCTCCCACGTGGTAGGTGGATGCTCTATCTGTTGAGCCAAATCCACTTCCCTGCAGAATCATTTTATCAATCTATCCGTCTCTCCATCCATTTATTTATAAATACATTTTCTGAACACTTGAGTGCAAACTGTATACATCATGCTCCTTGAACTCTTAATACTGCCATGAACATTTCCTGAGAACAAGGTTACATTCACTTATATAACCACCTTAAGAGCAGTTATCAAGTTTATGAAATTTAATGTTGATATAACGCTTACCATATATAGCATACTATTTAATAGGATTTATTGCATTCACAATGTTGTGGTACCCTCACTACCTTCCACTTACTAAAACTTTCCCCTCTGCCCAAACAGATACCCTATGCCTACTGTGCATTAACTTTCCATTCCCTTTTCCTCAGCCCTGGAAATCTGTAATGTGAGCATGCATATTCCCCAATATTTTCTTTGTAGTTACCCGCAGGCTTAAATATAGCATCTTAAATCTATAACAATCTAATTTGTTTAGATTTTAACTTACTTCAATAGTATATACAAAATATGTTCCTATGCTCTTCTACTCCCCTACATGTAGTTCTTGTCACAAATGGCATGTTTATACATTACAAGTTCAAAACCACTGATTCATCATTATATTTTATGCATTTGTCTTTTAGATCCTATAGGAAGTAAATCCTATATTTACTTTAAGTATAGGATAGTAAATCCAAATATTACTGACATTTATATTTATCCGTACCATTACCCTCACTGGAGATCTTTATTTTGTCACATAGCAATGCTCTATTGTCTAAGGGCCTTTTGTTTCGACCTGCAGAGCCTTTGTCAGCATCTCCCGTAGGGCCAGTCTAGGGGGGTAGAATCCCTCAGCTTTTGTTTATCTGGGGATATCTCAAATCTCCCTCATTTTTGAAAGACAGGTAGGCCAGTTTGGCAGTTTGAAACTTTGGTAGACCCCAGAAAATCCTGTTCCTAAAGCTAGTCCATTCCTGTGCATGTAAACCTATGGTAGGTGGGACCTTTTGATTAAATTACTTCAGTTAATGGCCTTTGATTAGATCGCGTGACCCAGGGTTGGTCTTCATCCTCTTATTAGGGTCTTTTACAAGCGGACGAATAAAAAGCCCCTGATATTTTTTAAAATAAGCTGCAGAGACAAAGACAAGCCTCCAGAAGTTGAAATCAATGAACCTGGGAGAGAGCAAAGCCACTGTTGGAGTATCCCAAAGCTGAAAGCAGCAAGTCCAGGAGGAGAGGGGAGTGAGAGCAGATGCAGCCATGTGCCTTATGGCCCACAGCTGTGGCTCAGGGAGAAAGCATCTCAGAAGATGCCTTGATTTGGACACTTTCACAGCCTTAGAACTGTAAGCTTTTAACCTGATAAATCCCCATTGTAAAAGCCAACCCATTTCTGGTAATATAGTTTGGGCAGCATTTAGCAAACTAAAACAACTATATGTTTTGTTTTCAGCACTTTCAATGTCTCATCCTACTATTTTCTTACCTCTGTGGTTTTTGATGAGAAATCGGCACCTGAACTTATTGAGGTTCCCTTGTACTTGACATGTTGCTTTTCTCTTGCCGTTTTCAGAATTCTCTTTGGCACTTGGCAGTTTGATTATAATATGTCATGGTGGGGATCTATTTGAGGTTATCCCATTTGGAAGTCGCTGAGTATCTTAGATGTATATATTCGTGCTTTTTGTTAAATTTGGAAAGTTTTCTGCCTTTATTTCTTTGAATAGTCTCTCTGCCCCTTTCTCTCTTTCCTTTCCTTCTGGGATTCCCACAGTGTGTATATTGATATGCTTGATGGTATCCCATAGGTTTCTCAGACTCTTTTCCTGTGTTTGTTGGCCATTTGTACCTCTTCTTTGGGAAATGTCTATTCAAGTCCTTTGCCTGTATTTTAATTGGTTGTTTGGCTTTTTGTTGTTGAGTCGTAAGAGTTCTTTATATACTTTGTATACTAGTCCCTATGAAAGAAGGGCTGTCTCTTTTTAAGTCCTAAGAAAGAGGAATGCCCTCCTCTCCCCAAAGCTAAGTGAGCCTGGGTGAGGTCAGAGAGGGAAGCTTGAAATATACTTGATCCATAGTTGACAAAGTTGGGTATTATGTATGTCAGCAACTTAAACACTCTGGTTATTAGGGAACCATATTTGGGGGGAAATGTGGCAGACCCCTCCTCAGTGAATCACATAAAAGACCCTGGATTCTAGGTATTTGTTTAAATTCTTGTGACAGTATCTAAAACCACAGTTTTTACTAACAAACTAAAGGAATAGGACACTTAATTTCTGCTAACAGAGTTGGGATATGTTTTGGCCCTAGGGTGTCCTTCCTCATTATAGTCTGTATTTAGAACATCCAGAGAATGCTGAGGAAACTATAGGATTTAATCATCTGTTGTAATTTACCAGGAAGTTGGGAGGTTTTATAATTATACTCCATGCTCTAGCTGTAAAAATGTGATGGAAATCCTTCAAGCATCTCCTAAGTTTATCTGTCACTTAAATTTGATATCAGTGGGAGTTTTCCTCAGGTGATAATTATAGATCAGCTGCTTTTCTTTTAATTACAGCTAACTTACTCCAACACTCAAAATGTTGACTACACATGAACCTTCATAAACGTGTTCTCTGTCTAAAATTGGCTTCAGCACGTGCCGTTGACTCCTCTGTGCAAGCAGAGATGGGACGCACGGAGCGTGATGCTAATGTAGTGGCACCGCTGACCTGCCAGCCTCACAGCCTCCTCCCGGTGCAGTGGACGTGGCAGGGGCCAGCCGGGACCGTTGTCTGGAGATGTATAAAAGACGCATTTGAAATACCCACCCCTCTGCAGCCTTCAGAAAATCCTACTGTATTCATCATCATTTTCCTTCCAAATTCTCTTATAGGCCCCCATTCCTTTTCATTCCACAATGAGGACAGACATACATTTTTTGCTGAAAATGAGTGTAACCTAACATTTCTTCACAGAGTCCTTCAAGGTTTAAAGGGACAAATGAAGAACCTAGGAACTCTGAAACCATTCTTTTTCCCTGTTTTAGCATCAATCTGAGTTGTAGAATTTAGAATCTGAAGAAATATTCCTTGAGATACAACCAAAAGGGCAGATGATATAGTAATTTTAAAAAATGGTTTCCTTTCACTGAAAAACAATATTTAATACCAACATTATCTTACTGGGAATGGGTTTCTTTCATTAAAAGGATTGTTTGAAGTATATGGGCTGTTTACAACAAAGAACCAGGCATGGGTTTCTGGGTTTTAGTTCTTAAATAATCACAGAAAAAGCCAAAGATGATAAGGATATTTCAGTTGATATTTTAGATTTTTATCTGAGCTAGTGTTTTAAATTTACATTGATAGATAAGTTGAATTTAAAGGTACATTATGACCTCTTTTTGTTGTTTTGTAAGCTAGTGTTTTTAATTCAGTCAAGAAAAATATTTGACTAAGTTTAGATGTTTGATTTATCAAGAGAGCAGTTCCTTTTTGTTCCAGAGTAAGTGGTATTGGAAATAAAGCCACCTAATGTAAATTCACTTAAACTAGCTACTTGACTGTTGTGGTAAACCACAGCAAAATGTTTGGCTGAACTTTATTCAAAAAGAATGAAACTACAGCTTTTTAAAATAAATGTATTTTGCTTTTTAACATTTCCGTTATGTAGGCATTCTTATAATGAGTTCTGTAGCATTTTACAATGCTACACGGAAAAAAATCATCAGTAAGACATAGAATGATCGGTCACTCAACGAGTATATGTTGAGTGTGTACTCTGTGCCTGACATTGTTCTAACTGCTGGGGATAGAGCAGTGAACAAAACAGAAAAATCCTGTTTCTACTGAAGAGAAAGGTGTACCAGGGACAACCAATGAGTGAACTATGTAGTATTTTAGAAATAAAAGTACTGAGGAGAGAAATACAGAGGGAAAGAAAAATAGGAAGTTCTCCAGGGCATTTGCAATTTAGTCTGAGTAAAGACTTGAAGGAAATTCAGGAAGCAGATGGAGTTATTTGGAACAAGAGCCTGCTCGTCAGGGGCCTGGCAAGTGCGCCCCCCCCCCCTCCATGTTCCGGGAGATGCAGGAATGGCAGTGTGTCTGTGCAGAAGGAGCGAGGAGAAGCTGTAGGAGAGAGTGAGGAGGGTGTGAGGCGGTGCAGGGAGTCACGAGGGCTGTGGGCAAGCAGTGAGGAGATTCAGTAGGAGGCTCCTCTGCCCAGGAGAGCCATGGCCATGCCCTGCGAGAGGCGAAGTCCGGTCGGTCATGGTTTGCTTGTATCTTGAAGGTAGAACCATTAGAATTTGCTGACAGTTTGGATGTGGCTTGCAAGACAGAGTAATCAAAGATGATTCTAATTTTGGTCCAGACCAAAACTGAGATGGCTAAAACCATGGGAAGAGCATGTTTGGGGGGACCCGAGAGCTCAATTTTGAACATGTTAAGTTTGAGGTGTCCTCAAGCATCCAAATGGGAATGTCGAGTGGGCACAGGATCTTCACGCCTGGAATTCCAAGTAAGAGAGGTCTGGACTGGAGGCAGAGGGCGTGCAGGACAAGATGACTGGAGAGAGAGCCACAGAACTGGGGAGTGAGGGTTCCAGAAAGGCCCTCTCTGTGGACAGTAAAATGACCAAGCACCATGGCGCGGGGTGGTAGTGAAGACATGGACAGTGAGTTGGGGACCAGAGGTGGGGTCCACAGGTAACTGCAGCAAGGAAGGGAGTGTGGTGGGGGAGGGAGGCGCAGAAGCAGCCGCGGAGGGGTGCAGTCAGCAGGGAAAGCCCAGTTTCAGCTGGAGCAAGCAGGTGAAGGCAGCGCCCAGAGAAGAGGCGGCTGTCTCCAGGGCACAGGGCTCCAGGGCAGGGGGTGCAAGGGAGTCAGTAAAAGGGGTCCAGTGCCTGTGGGGGGTGAGAGTCCCTGGGAGAGGGAAAACCTGGGAGACCTGGGCTGCTCAGAGTGACGCGTGAACCGGGGTGGCGGTCGGCAGTCAGGAAGGCGGAGGCTGCAAGCGAGAGGCGGGGTCCTCCCGGGAGCCGCAGGGCCCTGGGGCAGAGGTGATCCCACCCAGCCTGCTTGGGCTCCCATGTCCCCCGCCACGGGAGCCAGGCTTCCCCCAGCTTCCGCCAAGGAGGCCTGTGGAGGCGCGCTGCCACGCCCTCCCAAGGGGCTCTCCCCGGGAGTTTACACTTACAACATGGTGTGATGGCACATCGCAGTGTCCTTTATGTTGAACCTTTCTGGCACCATCATAAAAATGGATATTTTTTATAAAACCACTTAAGGTCTTCATTAGTTTCCCATTGCTATTCACATTTCTTTTTTTGTATTAGAGTAATTTATTTTGAAATCAGAATTTATTTTCATTTAACCCCTGGATTTATAGGAAGCTAACTTACTTATAGGCATACCTTATTTTCAAATGACCGTACTGCCATTCTTTTAAAATTTTTTATTAGAGAAGTTGTAGGTTTACAAAA
This sequence comes from Dasypus novemcinctus, assembly GCF_030445035.2. Classification (NCBI taxonomy): domain Eukaryota; kingdom Metazoa; phylum Chordata; class Mammalia; order Cingulata; family Dasypodidae; genus Dasypus; species Dasypus novemcinctus. The sequence goes on along the minus strand of NC_080698.1, from coordinate 2,601,285 downwards.
AAATGGTGCAGAAAATACAGGGCTCCCATATACCACCATATGCCCCCCCCAACACACACCATTTTCCCTATTAGTAGCACTTTGCATTAATCTGGTACCCTTGTTTAAACTGATGAAACAATGTTACTATTCTTATATTATTATATTAACTATAGTCCGTAGTTTACATTAGGGGTAATTGTACTGTACAGTCCTATTTTTAATATAATTTTTTATTAGGAAAGATGTGGAGGGAGTGGATGTAGCTCCAGTGGTGAGCTCCTGCTTCCAATGTATGAAGTCCTGACTTCGATCCCTGGTACCTCCTAAAAACAAACAAATAAAAAAACCCGGCTCTCATTGGAGAGTGGATGTAGCTCAGTGGCTGAACGCCTGCTTCCTATGTATGAGGTCCTGGGTTCAATCCTCAGGGCCTCCTTTAACAAAAAAAAGAAAAAAGAAAAGAAAAGATGTGGGTTTATAGAAAAATCATGCAGAAAATAGAGTTCCCATATATCCCCCGTGTTATTAATACCTTTCCTTAGTGTGGTATATTTATTACAACTGATGAGAGAATATTATTAGAGTTGTGCTATTAATTGGAGTCCATAGTTTATATTAGGGTTCACTGTGTTGTGCACTCCCGTGTTTTTTTTTCAATTCTAGTAATATATACAACCTGACGTTTTCCCTTTAACCCACATTCAACACGCAACATGGTGGTGTGATCACATTCACAGTGCTATGCACATGTGTACTCCCTTCAGAAGTGCCTACCCTGTCTGCACCCTTGAAGGGGTTCTCTTCTTCAGCCTCGTTGTCTGCCAGAACCTCCCTTGGCAGAAGCTCTGGGTGTGATTCCTCTGCTGCACACACTGATTTCATGAAACCCCACATCGTTTGCAAGATTTGAGTTTTCACTTTGCAGCTGACTTATGTTGTATTGTTGATCACAGAGATGCTGGCTGATGAGAACAGCGTGCCTCGGCTGGGATCGGCCCTTTTGTGTGTGTCCGCGTGAGGGTGGGCCACCCGTCATTTGTCTGCAAGTGTATTTGTCCCAAGAACTTTGTTTCCCAATTGGGCAGGATCCCTGGGGCTTGGGTACTACAAATAAATATTTAGGTAGCACCCTCTGCCCCTCTGTGACTACCATTTAGCTTAGCAGACCTTGTGAGGCCACTTGCAGGCATAGTTTCTCTGCAAGAATTTGCCTTTAGGGGGCGGAGGACTTGACCCAGTGGTTAGAGCATCTGTCTACCACATGGGAGGTCCGCGGTTCAAACCCTGGGCCTCCTTGACCCGTGTGGAGCTGGCCCACGTGCAGTGCTGATGCACGCAAGGAGTGCCCTGCCACACAGGGGTGTTCCCTGCGTAGGGGAGCCCCACACACAAGGAATGCGCTCTGTAAGGAGAGCCGCCTAGCGCAGAAGAAACTGCAGCCTGCCCAGGAATGGTGCCGCACACACAGAGAGCTGACACAGCAAGAGGATGCAAAAAAAAAAGAAAAACAGATTCCCGTGCCGCTGACAACAGAAGCAGATAAAGAAGATGCAGCAAATGGACACAGAGAACAGCCAACCGGGGGGGGGGGTAGGGGAGAGAACTAAATAAAATAAATCTTAAAAAAAAAAAAAAGAATTTGCCTTTAGAATGAAGCATCACAGTAAATGGCCCTTCATTCAATGTCAGTAGGCATTTTTTTTTCTTCCCTCCACCTCCCTGCTGTTTTTGCTGTCTGTGTCCATTCACTGTGTGACCTTCTGTGTCTATTTCTCTGTCTTTGTCTTCTCTTTTCATCTTTCTTCTCTAGGATTCACTGGGAATTGGTCCTAGGGACTTCTGATGTAGAAAGAATTGTGCCACCTCAGCTCCTAGTCTCTGCTGCACTTCACCTTGACTCTCCCCTTTGTCTCTCTTTTGTTGCATCATCATCTTGCTGTGTGACTCAGTTGTGCGGGCACTTGGCTTACTGTGTGGGCACGCGGCTTGCCATGTGGGCACTCATATGGGCACTTGGCTCCCCCCACAGGCACTGGCTTGCCGTGCAGGCACACTTTCTCTTCTTTTTCACCAGGAGGCCCCAGGGATCGGACCCAGGTCCTCCCATATGGTAGGTGGAGGCCTTATCACTTGAGCCACATCCACTTCCCAGGAGACATTTACTTTGATTTACATATATTGGCTTATAGGGCTGAAGTGACCACATGGGCTACTTCCAGGATCTCTCCTTGGAACTTTTCTGATGGGGATGGGGGAGGTTAAGCAGTCCATACATGCACCATAGAGAGAGCAGGGCTCATTAGCCAAACATCCTAGATGTACTCGAAATCCATGTCGAGGCCTGTCCTAGCTTTTTCTGTCAGGGGTTAGTTAGCTTTTCCAATGCCGATGCTTAAGGAGATGCTCTGAAAGTGTTTCTGAGCATTATTTCCATGGCATCTTGCTTTCCTCGGTCGTTACCATGCCCTTCTTGAAGCAGATGATTGGGCTCTCGTAATAAATTATCTTTGCCTCCCTTTCCCATTCCACACATAGAATACATTTATCCTTTCTTCAAAGAGAGCCTCAAAGTTCTATGCAGTGTAATTTTTCCAGGATACTGAATATTTGTATTTATAGTAAATGAAAGCACTTGCTTTCTTGCTACGGAAACCCCAAGAAATGTTATAGATTTCATTAACTGGACCTCTAAAACACTTAGTTTTGAATACCACAAAAGTTTGATGCCACTTTATTATGTCAGGGAACCAAGCCTGTTTATAAACTCCACATGTACCTTTTGTGCAATGGCTATGAGCAGATTTTAATAAAATTTGAGTGTCTCTAGAGATCACAGATACTGGGCCTTTAGCATTGAGGTGTTGCTTAGCAACCTGGAAGTCATTATATTTCCAGGCTCTGTGATAACATGATATACTTTTCTTTGCCATCCCTGATGAAAATGTAATGGAAATAATCCCTTTCTAAGTTGCCCTCCATGAATGGGTGGTCAAAGAGACTTTTTCCTCTTTTCATGGCCTGAGCAGGTTTTATTTCAGAACACAAAGTATTGTTTTCTGAATGTTTTATGTGTCAGAATGAAATATATTCTAAGATGATATTCTTAAAAGGAAGACTTATTATTCTGAAATAATGATTGTGAATGTCATATAAATTGTTAATTCACATCAGTGTACCCTCACCATGTTGAAAATAAGATTGGATTTATTAGGTGATCAATTAGTAATGCAGGCATGCTTATTTCTAGTTAATTAATTTTATCCAGGTTATTTTCAGATATGAGGCAGTTTTTAAGTAAATAGTAAAACCATATACTTTTTTTATTAGGAGCAAAGTCAGTTGAAACCAGTGAAGTGTTTGACTTCTAAACCATTTAAAAATATTATTTGTAATGTTTGAAGCAGTATTTTTCTCTGATTGTAAAAGCAATGCACAACTTGTTCATGAAGTTCAAAGCAACATTGTTCACTGTAGCCAACAAATGGAAACTTCCTAAATGTCCATCAACTGATGAATGGATAAAAAAGGTATGTCCATGTAATGTAATATTCATAATTAAAAAGGAATGTAGTATCGATACACTACAGCATGGACAGATCTTGAAGTGAAAGAAGTCAGGCACAAAAGACCACATACTCTATAAGTCCATTTATGTGATAAATATTGAACAGACAAATCTATAGAGAAAGAGAAATGAGCAATTGCCAGGAGCTAGGCTGGGTATGGGAAGTGACTGTAATTGGGGTGGCATTTCTTTTTGGCATGTTGAAATGTCCTGGAATTAGATAATGGTGAGGATTACACAAACTTCAGAATATCCTAAAAACCACCGAATTTGCATACTTTAAAAAGGAGAATTTTATGGTATGTGAATTTGTTATAAAAATTACACCACCAAGAAAATAAAGTAATATATTATTCTGGTAGATAAGTTGAAAAATATAGAGGGGAAACAGACTTTGGCCCAGTGGTTAGGGTGTCTGTCTACCATATGGGAGGTCCGCAGTTCAAACCCCGGGCCTCCTTGACCCGTGTGGAGCTGGCCATGCGCAGTGCTGATGCGCGCAAGGAGTGCCGTGCCACGCAAGGGTGTCCCCTGCGTGGGAGAGCCCCACGCGCAAGGAGTGCGCCCGTGAGGAAAGCCGCCCAGCGTGAAAAGAAAGTGCAGCCTGCCCAGGAATGGCACCGCCCACACTTCCCGTGCCGCTGACGACAACAGAAGCGGACAAAGAAACAAGACGCAGCAAACAGACACCAAGAACAGACAACCAGGGGAGGGGGGGACAATAAATAAATAAATAAATCTTTAAAAAAAAAAAAAAAAAAGAAAAATATAGAAATGCAAAAACAAAAACAAAAAACAATTTTTAAACTTAGAACCCACAGATAGCCACAGTTAATATTTTCATTTATTTCTAGTGACTCACACATACACACACCATATACTCACACACATTGATATTTATTTAAAATGAAATGAGATTTTCATTGAAAAATGAATATTTCAAAATTGAATTGGTGAAAAGTTCATGGGTTTACCATACTTGCCTCCCAAAATTCCATTGAAATGATCAGAATAAATATAAGTAAAAATGTACACTCTCACTAAAAAGAGGGAAGGTATCAATCAATAACAGATGCCTAATTTGAGAAATTTATAGAAGGCAAAAGGGTCTTCACAATATAGCAGACCCCAGCCCCATACAGGCAGAGACAGGTATGCTGAGATGCTCTGGAAGATGCCAGGACTCTGGGCCAGCAGACCTGGGAGGAAGGTCACAGGGGGCCCAGCCCTCCTCCGAGCTGCTCATCTCAGTATCTTCCCCAGCTGCTCTGTGGCTGGGCACAGGCTTGAGCCGAAATCTGGGCTTGCTGCCTTGGCCCCCAGAGCTACCACCCTACACAAAGGGGACACTTAACTTTCCATCCCTGGTTCCCTCTAATCCTTCCTGAATAGAATTTCATATCCATTTCTCATAAATTAACCCCAGGGCAAGGCTGTCCACAGCTCTCAGCAGCTTCCACTTAGAAGGAGATCTTCAAGGAAATCAAAGCAAGATTTTAAGAATTACTAACATAGCAGTTATGAGTGATGCTACCAGTACTCACCCATATAGAATTTGAGGTATACATCTGAATGGATTGAAGAGAGTTCACAGCCAAAGACCAGTCACCAGCAAACCCAAAAAGCCAATGGCCACAGAAAAAAAAAGATAATAAAAGAAACAAGATGTAAAGGTTAGGGTAATGGGTCAACTCAGCCAGGTAATTATGCCCAGTTGTTTGATCAAGCAAGCACTGGGCTAATTGTAATACAAGGACATTTATGGACTTTAGTCATCAGTGAGTTTCCTGCATAGATGGCTGATGACATCTATGATCAACCAGGGAGCTTGCCATCAGCAGTGAGTGGCTTTATCCAGTCAGTTGAATGCCTTAAAAGGGGAAGTGATTGCAGCATTCAGAGAGAATTTCCCAGCTCGTCTTTGGACAGCCAACGTCTCCCAGAAACTCATCAAGGACCTTCATTGGGCTTTCATTGAACTTGCATTGGAGCCCCTGGTTTGCAGCCTGCCTGAGGAACCTGGACCTGTGCATCTCTATGGTCATGCGGGAGAATTTGATGAAATCTCATACTGTTTACAGGTTCCTCTTGTTGATTCTGTTCCCTAGAGAACCCTGACTAATACACAAGACTTTTACAAATTCTAATTAGTATTTTCATAAAGACTTGAGAGGTGGTTATTGAATCCTTAAGACTTTCAAATTTTAAAACCCAATAGTAGAAGGGTTGGATAATAGAAAAAACTCTGGTAAAAGCCAAGTGAGTTACACATACAGCTGATTTGAAGAATTGTTTCTGAACACAGCGTGAGAGAAGAAATGAGTTGTAGATGATGGATCCAGGAGAGCCAGCAGTCACAGAACCAGCATATCAGAACAGGGGCAGAGGCTGTGCCATACCAGATGACCTCGAAGGCACCCAGTGTGTCCTTCTCCAGGGCCTTGGACCATAAGCCACCCGTGCCAAAGAGAAAAGGGCAGGACACCCACCTGTGGCTTATAAACATGCTCTCCAAATCCTATACCGGAGAGCAGTTTGCATCTATTATGGTATATATATGTTTGTAAATATACACACATGTACTTTTAATTGCCCACCTTTTTCTCTCCCAAAGATAAGTATTTTAAGCATTTCATTTGAGAAAGTATTGAACTGGATATTGTCAGATACTTACTTAGACCTAATAAATATGACTGTTTTGCACTGCTTATAACTGTATTATTGCTCTTGGAATTACATTTCTCTTGGGAGTTGCCATATATTACAATACTACAGTATACAAATAAAAGGCCATCCCCTACCACTGCCCTGCATACTTAACCAAAGTGATTGCCCCTCCTTGTCTGCTGAGTTAACAAGAACCACCACATGTTCATTAACCCAAAATTCCTTGGGTTTCCCTTGAGGTCAAGTCTTAAGCAGATTTTAGGAGCTGAATTCCACCCTTGGTGAAGTTGTGAAGCCATTTGAGTGGACTCCCTGCTCAGGTCTCCAGGGCTTCCTGCGCTAGGGGAGCCCAGTGCCCACCGTCCAGCTCACTCATTGCTCTGAGCATGTCTGCCTTTCGTACTGGTGCCCCTCGAACCTGCTTTGTGAGACTGCCCTCCTCGTGGATTAGAGGATTTAATCTGTGAGGCCTTTCAGTGGGAATAATGAACAGCTCACCCTTTGTTGATATAAACAGTAATTCTAACCAAGTGGTTCCGGAATGATTCATTTTGTAATATGAAAAATTTGATTATGTCTTTAATCAAGAAAATCAGTTTTCCTGATTTTATCTTTAAAACCCCTTTATTTGATACAGCTTTACCATGTAGCCTTCTTGACACTAAGATAGACGAAGATTTGGCTTTTTGTTCTTCATTTGCAATGAAATAGTTCATTTAGCATAGTGGTGAAGAGCAGAGGCTTGAGGCTTAGGCAGCCTTGGGTTCAAGTTCCAGTTCTTTCATTTGGGAAATAGTTGCTCTCTGGGCAAGCACCTTGTCTTCACTGAGTATCTGCTTTATCTTGAAAATAGGAATAATAATATTTCTGCCTTAGGATTATTGTGAGTAAATGAGATAGTGCAAAGTACTTGTGCAAAGTACAAAGTGCTTGTGCCTTATAACTGCTCAAAAGTTTACTATTGGTACTACTTTTATTGGCATCCTCATCATTTTTATTCCTATATTAATTTTCCTGGTTGTGCCAGAAAATTTAATCATCTTATTTCCCAAATACATATTACTTTCTCCCTTCATAATTGTAAAAACATTAGGGCATGAAAAGCATCTGGTTATTTAAAGGTTATTATGAATTTGCTGTGGTAGGCCCACTAGTAATTAAGTAACTTTGGTTAAGTGAAATGCATATGCACTGTAGCACAGGAATCTGATTTTTGAATTGTGAACATCATGTGAGGTGACTGCGCAGAGCCTCCTGGAGCCTGGTCCTGAGGTTTGAAAAGTAACGAAAGCAAGTCCATGGACCCCAGGAACATAGAAAATCAACTTTTTTGAAGATGGTTCTGCTAATACCTAAATTCACATCATGTATAATTACACTGTGGTCCCTACTGTAGGAAGGAGTGTTTTAGATTTAGCACATCTTTGAACTTTTGTATTTCTGAAGATAGTCCACACACTATGTAAGTGGAACATGTGCATTTTGTTTTTCCAAAAATTAGCATTAAAAGCAACTCTGCTCAGAAATTTAAGTATCTACATCAATGGAAACATTTGGTGGGCCACCCCGGAGAGCATGTACACGCCGCTGAGTTTTAGACAACGAGCGTCCAAGATCTCCAGCAGAAAGATGTGGGAGTCCACTCCCTCAGCACAGAGGCATCCTCTAGTGCCTCTTCTCTTGGCTCTCCACATCCCTCGACTACTCCCCAGCTTGGGGTGATTCTCTCTGAACACTTGTCTTACTTGCCATTCTTCTCCTCCCACGCTCTCAGCTTTCATTTGATCCCTGCCATTTTCCTGAAGTTAGTCCCCTGAAGTTTTTTTTTTTCTTTTTTAAAGATTTATTTATTTATTTAATTCCCCCCCTCCCCCGATTGTCTGTTCTCTGTGTCTATTTGCTGCGTCTTGTTTCTTTGTCCGCTTCTGTTCTCAGCAGCACGGGAAGTGTGGGCGGCGCCATTCCTGGGCAGGCTGCACTTTTCTTTCGCATTGGGCGGCTCTCCTCACGGGAGCACTCCTTGCGCGTGGGGCTCCCCTATGCGGGGTCACCCCTGCGTGGCAGGGCACTCCTTGCACGCATCAGCACTGCGCATGGGCCAGCTCCACACAGGTCAAAGAGGCCCGGGGTTTGAACCGCGGACCTCCCATGTGGTAGACGGACGCCCTAACCACTGGGCCAAGTCCGTTTCCCCTGTCCCCTGAAGTTGATCCTCTCTGCCCTCAGGTACTGTGACCTTCCTTTTTTTTTTTTTTAAAGATGTATTTATTTATTTAATTCCCCTCCTCCCCCCCCCCCCCCCCCCCCCCGGTTGTCTGTTCTCTGTGTCTATTTGCTGCCTCTTTTTTCTTTGTCTGCTTCTGTTGTCATCAGCGGCATGGGAAGTGTGGGCGGCGCCATTCCTGGGCAGGCTGCACTTTCTTTTGCACTGGGCGGCTCTCCTTGTGGGAGGCACTCCTTGTGCGTGGGACTCCCCTATGCGGGGGACACCCCTGCGTGGCAGGGCACTCCTTGTGCGCATCAGCACTGCGCATGGGCCAGCTCCACACGGGTCAAGGGGGCCTGGGGTTTGAACCGCGGACCTCCCATGTGGTAGACGGACACCCTAACCACTGGGCCAAGTCCATTTCCCATGACCTTCCTTTTTGAAACACTGTTTGCGTTGGTCTCTCCAGCACCACTCTGAGATTTTTCCCTGCCTCCTTTGCTGATTCCCCCTTCTCCTTCTGACTCTGAAGTGACTCCCTAACACCTCAGTCTACCCTCATTCACATGGAGACCTTGTCCAGTCCCTGGCCTTTAAATAAAGGTCACCTATATACTGATAATTCCGCATCTTCAGCCTCATCCTCTTCCTCTACCCTGACCTCCAACTTGTATTTCCAATGCCCTCCTCAAAGCCTTCCCTTTCCAGGGGTACAAGGCACCTCAAACAGAACACAGCCAAATCCACACTCTTTGTTTTCCACCCCCTACCCCAAACCTGCCCTATCGCCAGTCCTTTTCATTACTAGTAATACCCTGTCTGTCTGTTGCTCAGGCCATAACCCTTGGCGCCATCGTGGAATCTTTTCTTTCTCTCAGTCCCCACATCGAATCCATCAGCAAATCCTGTTGACTACCTTCAGAATATATCTGAAATCAGACCACTTCTTATGCCCCACAGCAATTATCCTAGTCTAAGCCGCTTTACCTCTTCCCTGGAAAACTAATCTCCCCAGTTCCAGAATCTGTTCCCCCTGTTGCTACGGGGGTACGCCTTCCAGAGAGCTGCTGAAACGAGGTTGCTCCTGCCCCTGCCTGGTGCCCTCACAGGGCTCAGGAGCGCTGCGAGCACGGCCTCTGCTTTCCCTCCTGCCCCCACCCTGCCCTCTCACACTCCAGGCCAGCTTCCCTGCTCTCCTGACTGTCCCTGTCCACAGTGGGTTATTTAAGCATTTGTTCTGTCTTTACCAAGTAGTAGGCACCATGAGGATAGGTACTTTGTCCATTTTGTTCATTGATATATCCTTGGAACCATGAACATAATGTGAAGTACAGTGGAAACTCAATAAATATATGTTAAAAGTGGGACAAATTGGGAAGTGGATGTGGCTCAACCAATTGGGCTCCTGTCTACCATATGGGAGGCCCTGGGTTCACTTCCTGGGACCTCCTTGTGAAGGCAGGCTGGCCATGCCTGCGGAGAGCTGGCGGCCCACACCCGTGGAGAGCTCACGCAGCAAGATGATGCAACGAAAAGGGACACAAGCAGACACAGAGGAACGCACAGCATATGGACACAGAGCAGACAGCAAGCGTGTGTGTGCGTGGGGGGATAAATAAATAAAATCTTAAAAAAAAAGGTGGGACAAATTAATTAATGAAGATGACCCTGATCCTTTATCATTTCTTTTTTTCCCTCATCATTTCTGATATTCTTTGCAGCAAAAACTCAAGTGCAATATCTAGACTAAAGTAGATATCAACTCCCGAGTGTCAGTACTCCTCCTCTGTGGCATCAGGGCCTTTGGTGAGCAGTGTGCTGGGGCATTGCTTTCCGAGGCTTACTGAAAGGCTTACTGTGGAGGCGAGGTTGCAGCTAAGAGCCAGGAGGGGGACTCGGCGGCCTCTGCAGCCCCCTCTCCCTGCCCTCCTCCCTGCACGTGGAATCTGAAGTCTCCCCAGGTGCTTGCCAGGTCAGCAGCACCACTCCAGGGGTGTTTCTCTTCTCGTGGCTCCTTCAGTCCCTGACGGGAGGTGCTGGCCTTCCAAGTGCATCTCGGGACGCCTGGCTCCATTGCTGATGATACAACTTCTCCTCTGGGATTTCATAAAATAACAAAAATCATGCTTTATTTATTCCGCAATTCCTCATTATTTATTGAATGCGTATTCTGTGCCAGGCACTTTCGTAGGTTTTTGAGATATGTGAGTGAACAGTTCAGTAAAACCCCTCAGCCTTGTAACGCTTCATCCAGGATCAAGGTTGGGAGGGCTGCCGTGTGGGGCCCACTGCCCCCCTCTGTCCACTAAACCAGTGACGTGGGAAGCCCTTGCTCGTGGCAAGCCTGAGGAGGACGAGATCGTCAGACCAGAGGACCAGACGCCGAGATGACCTGGTAGCAGGAACTCCTGAATGCGGAAGCCAGAGTTGCAGGGAACGTGCTGTAGCAGCTGCAGGGATGACAGGACCCCTCCCTATTCAGCCTGGGTCCTGGACCAGCAGTCGCAGTGGCACCTGGGAGCTTATCTGAGATGCAGCTTCTCAGGTGCACCTCAGCCCTCTGAATCCAGTCGACCCTTTAACAAGATGCCCAGGTGATTCGTGTCGCGTGCACCTCCTTTGAGAAGTGCTGCTGGACAAGGCTGCCCCTCAATTCCAGAGTGGGTGGCTTCTGAGGAGACGCTTGGGTCTGAGAGACCCTTTGCAGAGTCCACTGTGTCTCCAGCCAGTCCCGTGTGCTTTGAGCTGTGTTTGCTAGAAAGAGGACTGGCATGCTAATGTGTGCCCATTCATTTCTAGAAGGCCTGCTAACATCCACTTTTGAAACTCCTTTTATTTCTTATATTAATTTCCCTTATATTTGAAATGATAATGATGTTCAAAATGGATATATCTGTGTATCATCTTCTGTCTCTACAGGCTAATTAAGCTAGTAAAGAAGTTATAGGTAGAGAGCTTTGGGCAGCACTAGAAGAGAAATATCAGGAAGAGAATATTGATTAAAGAGACCTGTGAAAACAGGCTGGCAGAAAGTAATATAATTCCACCTACTAATGCATTGGTGATGCGGGAATGGGAAGGCCCAGCCAGGGCCTGGGGAGGCTGGTTGGCTGACATTGCAACTGATGGATCAGCTTGGGGCAAAGCCGGGGAGCAGTGGGGCAGGAATATCAAGTGAGCCCTTCTAGCAGTTGGCACCTTCACTCTGCCCCTTCCTAGCTGTGTGTCCTTGGGCAAGTCACTTAACCTCTCAAAGCTGAGTGCTGGTTTACCTTACAGGAGATGAGAGGAGTCACCTGTGCAGCATGTGTCGTATAGTGCTTAGCACAGAGTAGCCCATCAATACAAGACACACATGCACACAGGTACAGCCTTTGGAAGTGGCGGTGGTCTTTGTAAATGTCCAGGACCTGGCGCCCTCCCCTGTGGTATGACACGTGCTCGTCTTCCTTACGTGCTTGGGTGTGAGTGTGCACACACCTCCTGGCACAGCAGCCACGCCTCTGTGAAGGGGCTCAGTGACAGGTCAATGAGAACACAGCACAGTGCACTTACTTTCACTGCTTGCCTCTGCCAGAACGCAGAGCTCTGAAGTCAGCCTTCCTGGAGCCACAGTCAGGTGGGGAAGCAGCTCTGGGCCTGTAGCAGTCCCCAGCAGAGGCCTCTGCTGCCCGCGGCAGGCGAGCTCAGGGCGGGAGCGGCGCTGCTCGTTGCTTGGGCTGAAGTTCGGTGAGCCTGTCTGGCTCTCCCTCAAGGTTTTGACCCTCCCCTGGCCCTTCCCTCGCGCTTCCCTGCTTCCAGCACATAATCCTTAGCCTTTGGGGGAACCAGAGGCCTGTGGCCAGTTACAATGCGCATCTCTATGCCCCACCCCACCCCAGGTTCCCTGGGCCTTGTTAGACTTAGTCGTGTGGTCGCTGAGGGCTGGAGCCTGTGGTGTCAGCCCTGCATGGGAGGCACTGCCAAGTCTGCAGAGGCTTGCTGCCGCCACTCCCAAGGCAAAGGCTGGAGACTGTGCCACCGGACAGAGCACCGGGACAGCGCACCCAGCGCACAGCTGTGCTGTCCTGGTGCCGGCTCTCCCGTGCCCCGGAGCCATTGTGAAGCTGGAATCTTCTCAGCTGCCAAGTGTTTCTCCCAGGGGTGTTCTGGTTCTTCTTACCAACTACTAATCGACTGACTCCAAAGGCTAGGAAACAGCGTTCTCAAAGTTACAGTCAAAACTAACTTTATGGTGATGTAAAAGCCGATAGGCGTTGAGCTCTCTCTCTGGGCTGCTCAGGGAGCTGAGTCATTGGCACTGGGTGATATTTCATCTTTAGAACAGCCCTGTGAAGGGAGATGCTATTACCCCATTTTATAATTGAAGAAAGTGAAGTCACAGAAGGCTAGATGGATACATGGTGGGCCAGGATTTGAACCTAGATGTTGGAACTTAACATTTTCAGCCATCAGGAAGAGGTCATATTTGGGATCATGTTTATCCTAAGTAAGGATGGCTTGGCAGACTTCTCCAGGAGCCTATTTTTAAAGATGAATTGCTAATTTGAGCACCCATAACTGATCTCTGCTTGATCATTAGTTGAGTCACAAATTCTAATTCTACCTTTTCTGTTAAAATTGTTTTTCTCCAGAAAAACTCCCCAAACAGTTTAGTGTTTACCCAAGCTTCTGCGGTCACCATTTCCTTCCATCTCCAGATAAAGTGATTTTTCCCCCACAGCCCCAGCACCTTACATGGCTGCAGGGGGTGCCTGGGCAGTGCAAGGGGCTTGGCGACCCGGCCGCGTCCAGCAGCGGGCCTGCCTGCTTCGCACCGGCCCCCTTTCTACAGCTGCTGTCCTCTCTCCCCACCTTCCCCAAAGTGTGGGCTGAACCTCCCTCGCTCAGTCCCCAAAGCGCCACTCCCCCAGGGTGGCTGTGGGGAGCAGGCCCTGTGAACCTGCTGCCAAGACGTTGGGCCCCATTCCCCCTGGCACCCCACGTCCGGCCGACCCCTCCCTTCACCTGCCCTGCCCGCCTTACCTCCTGACGGCGTCTTACCCCTGCCACGTGCAGCTGCTCCTCGGCCTCCCTGGCTCTGATGGGCTTGACCTGGTTTCAACTCACCTTCTACCCTAATCCTCCCTGCCAGAGAAAGCTGTGTTTTTTTTTCCTTAGATAGCAAAGTTAATCTTTATTTTTATTTTCTGATTGTTCAAGTAACTTACAGCCTTTAGGGAAAATAGTTGAAGGCTTACAAAATGAGAAAATTAAAAATCCCAGGAAAAGAAATCATATCATGTTTACTGTCCCACAGCTGACCTTTTTTTTACACTTTTTTATTAAAGAGAATAGATCACAAAGAATGCTACATTAAAAAACATAAACATAAAAAACATGAGGTTCCCATATAACCCACTCCCCACCCCACCTCATCATTTTTATAAATTCTATTTTTTTGAAGATATATACATTACACAAAAAATGTTACATTAAAAAACATAAGAGGTTCTATATACCCCACCCCCCACTCCACTCCTCCTACACCAACAGCCTCTCCCATCACTGTGGAACACTCATCGCACTCAGTGAACACATGCTGGGGCACTGCTGCACCACATGGATAATCGTTTGCCCTGTAGTTCAAACTCTCCCCCAGTACATTCAGTGGGTTATGGCAGGATATATAATGTCCAGCATCTGACCCTGCAATATCATTTAGGACAACTCCAAGTCCCAAAAATGCCCCCACATCACATCTCTTCTTCCCTCTCCCTGCCCTCAGCAACTACCGTGGCCACTCTCTCCACCTCTGCTACAATTTCTTCCATTACTAGTCAAAATAGCTTTATAGTAGAATATCAGAAAGCCCGCTCTAATCCATATTCTATTCCTCCATTCCCACAGCTGACGTTTTGCCCTGGCTTGGGTGGCATGAAATTTTATGCCTGGTTAGGTTGCAATCTGTAAATAAGAAGAAAATCACTTCTAATAGGATTGGGGTTCCCAGATCTGGGGGTGTCACCCCATGCTCGGACCTCTGTGAGTGACTGCATCAGAAAAGGACAGTCTGGATAACTGAGAGTTCAGAGGCAAGAAAGACTACCAAGAGAAAGGACAGTAAACATGACAGTCCCAATGACTGTCACACCTTACTTGGATATTAAAAGGAGCTGAATTTTTGGCATGATCCTCTTTGCTTTATAGACAATGTGTAGAGTCCAAACAGTTTGGCATTGAGAACTCAGGGAGACAAGGCTTCTCCATGGTGGTCTTCAGATATGGAAACAAATCTAATTCCAAATTCCGTGACCCATTATTCATCCCACCAAGGTCAGAATGATGAATAATTTAAATTCCCTATAAAGAAAAAATTACCTGATGAAACATCCAGGTGTTTATCTAAGAGAGACTGAGATAGGATATCCTCGGGCCTAGAAAAATGGTTTGGTTGTATGGAATATTTGCTAAAGTTTTCTGTTTTGAGTTTGATAACATTTTTAAGCTTACTGTTTCATTTTAGCATACCCAGTAATGAAACAGAGTGTGAAGTCTGAGGCAAAGCTGGTTAAACATTTATACTAGCCCTACCCTGTCATTTCTTGAAACTATTAAAGTGTATTCTTTTGATAGGAAATCATTATAAATTTTTAACAAGTTTAGTCTGTGTGATGTGCTGTTCTATGGACTGTGAATTATTGTTCTCAATTACAGGTGGCAGATGCTTCTCTGAGCCATAGTGCTGCATGATTGGTTCCTGTGATGCAATATAAGAATTTATCTTCTAATTTGCATGAAACACCAGTGCTGATTACAGAGCTTGATTTGAGACCCTCTAAAATATTTTTCCCAGACAACAATCTTGATGATCAGCCTTCTCCCACTGAAGATGTACCGATTGATTATGAATACTCTCGAGACAATTTTTTACCCCAAAATCTCTACTAGAGATATATCCATGGAGAGGATGACTCTAGGGGAAAAACCACTGGTTCTTGAAGATGGGTGTGTTACTTGGGCTTGTGACCAGAGGTGAGGGTCTACAGGACTTTGGGGGTTCAGCCCAGGAGCGGGTGCCCCTGCCCAGGGCCAGGCTTAGTGATGGGTGGACTGGGAGCTGCCATGCCAGGGGAACTGAGAGGGCTTAGAATATCCTTGTCCCCTCAAAGTACCTGTCTTTCAGGACCTCCCTGAAGCTGTCATCAATTTCTAAACTCCATCAAGAGAGATCTTTCTTTGGGAGCAAACCCTCACTAATGGGCAGGCACTCTTAGGAAGGTTTTATCTTTGCCTTTCACACAACTGGTTCCTTGGCAAATAGTTTTCCAGCTGCTGTTCAATGTGCTAGAGAGCTGAGGGCCTCTGTGAGAGCAGTGAGCAGAGGGGCACGGGGCAAGGCTTTGTTGGCTGGAGAGAGGGAGAAGATGGCCCCGACCGGTGGGGGGAGCCCACGAGGTAAGAGAGGATCAGCAAGCCATTCAGGTTACACAGTAAGGGGGTCAGGGTTTACCTGGGGAAGACTGCATGGAAGGTTTTGTCTGCAATTACTACAGATTAGGAAAACAAATTGCAAATTGACATCTATAATCTCCAGTGGGCTCCCGTGCATCCAGCAGAGTTTAAGTGCCCTGTTTCTGAGTGGGAGCCTCATTTCCTGAGCTTCCTGGACTCTTGAAAACTTCTGACCTCTGAGGAACTTCTGCTTTGCCCCTAACTGAAGTACAGAAAGTGCATAAAGAATACTTTACTGCATCTCAACCTCAGAGAGCTCCCCCTCTAATGGGATAAGAGGTACTTTAGCACACAGTGTTACCGCACAGTGTAAGTAGAGCACGAAAGCAAGAAAATCTTCAACAGAAACAAGAGTTACCGAAATGTGGGCCTTGAATAATACAGCAGTTAAAAACCTGATTCCCTTGGAATCTCTAAAGAGCCGGAGGCTTGATTTGTAAGGGATGCAGTCTATGAAAACGGCGGACAGTAGATCTTGGGAAAGGAGATGCTCCTTCCAGATCACCTGGCCTTAAGAGAAGGTTGGGGGAAGCGGACTTGGCCCAATGGATAGGGTGTCCATCTACCACATGGGAAGTCCAGGATTCAAACCCAGGGCCTCCTGACCTGTGTGGTGAGCTGGCCCATGTGCACTGCTGATGCACGCAAGGAGTGTTGTTCCACACAGGGGTATCCCCCACATAGGGGAGCCCCATGCACAAGGAGTGCGCCCCGTAAGGAGAGCTGCCCAGCATGAAAAAAGTACAGCCTGCCCAGGAGTGGGGCTGCACACACAGAGAGCTGACAAAACAAGATGACGCAACAGAAAGAGACCCAGATTCCCGGTGCCACTGACAAGAATGCAAGCGGACACAGAAGAACACACATCGAGTGACACAGAGAGCAGACAATGGGTGGGGGTGGGGGAAAGGCGGGGAAGGAGAGAGAAATGAAAAAAAAAAAAAAGGTACGGGTGGACCCTGGTTTCTGAAAGCCCCTCTCCATGAGTTTGTGATCCCAGCACAGCCTCTGCTCAGCCACTAGGGCCTGACGGCTGAGAGGGCAGTGGCGCGTTGCGCTTGCTCTTCCTCTCCCTGGCTGCGCTGTGCACCCCCGTCTACCAGTGGTCTGTGAGCAGATACGTGTGCTTTAGTCATTGCTCCGTGTGGACACTCCACGCCTTCAAGGGATCAGTCAAACACGTCAGCACAAACTTGCCTGCGGCGCTGGCCGGCCCTCTGAGTACAGCTTTTGGTCTGTATTCAGAGAGGACGAAGCCTCATTAATTTCTCTCCACAGAGCATTCTTCTCACATTTGTTTAACACCAGCTGTCAAAGTTTGGCATTGTTTATGAATTCCAAAAATAGATATTGGATTATGTTTGTAAACTGGTCTGTTCCTCTGGGTATATTAGATTGTATTAGGTTCAGAGGTTTCACTTTTACTTGATTAAATTATGATCAAAGCTTTGACTCTGCCACGTCAGTAGGATGTTGAGCCCGCACTCCCTTGGTAGGTGGGGACTCTCAGAGAAAATGACACAGCAGAGGAGTTAGTAGGAGTTTTTGCACTGGAGCTCCAGGAAGTAAACACACAGGAGAAGAACACAGAGGAATAGAGATGGCTCCATAGACACGGCAGAGGCCCCAGGAAGAGAGAGCACCTGACAGTCTACAGCTGACCTGTGGAGAGAGCAGAGCAGCTGACCCCAGAGAGAGACTAGACTTATCCCAACCTACAGTTGATATTGGAAGAAGCTGGGGCCATGGAGCCGAGAGAGGACAAGGAAGGCTGAACCCTGGCAAATGTCTTGCTCCAACATGTGGCGAGGGAGGTAACTTACACTTTTTGGCCTGGTAACTGTGTTTGTGAAGAAGTGACTTTCACAAATCACATTTATCTGGTACTTTGCATCAGCACACCTTTGGCCGACTAATACACCACCCAACTTCTTTGAAGATGGTCTCTGTTCAGAGACTTTAAAATAGAAACAGATTTCTTCATCTTTTCTGTGATGACAGAGGCAGCCCCCATGAAGCAGACAGTAAAGTGGATGACAAGTTCTTTGCCAGGAGTCCTAGCTGGTTCTCGAGTTTCACGCAAGCCTCGTTTTGGTTACTGTTACCACGTGCGTGTGCGCACGCTGGCACACATGCACATGCACACACACGTCCCTCTGTCGACATGGTGCTGCTTATTCCAGCTAACCAACAGCAAGTCCTCGAGGTGAAGTCTATTCTTAATCAGGAGTGCTTTTTGGTTTATATGCATAATAAACAAATACGATCGTATAAGATATTCTTTGTAAAGAATATTTCTGCATTCTGTTTTTGTTAAAGAAATAAACCTCCAGTGAAATAAAATTAGTTATATGAAAACTGCTTCAGTTCAGGCACATTTTTCTGGAAAAGAGATTTATAACTTTTGTCTTATTCTTGAAAGGGTCCATGACTCAACGAAACAAAGCATATCAAAAACAAAAGATCTTAGGGAAAACTGTTGGTTGAGGGGGAAGGGCAGAGTAAATGGTAGATCTGTTCTTTCTGCATAGTGTTTCTGTAAATCTACAACTGCTCTAAAATTAAAATTTATTTTTAAAAAACACAACAAAAGTCAAGAACATGCCCTTTTGTAAAGGAGACAGTGATGCTCAGCATTTTATAAAACTGTTCCTTCCATTTACATTGTATCTTCTTTGGTTAAATAAGAGAATGCTAAATATGATGACTAGCAGGTTTGCATAAAATATGGAAAAGATCTGTGTTTGCAAAGAAGTGACTTTCACAAATCGCATTTATCATAGGGTAGTATTAAGTTGTAAAATATATAGTGCATGCCTGGAAATATACCTATAAAATGGCATTGAGAATTTATGTCCCTATTAACAATGGCCAGACGGACAAAATAATCTACATCTTATTTTTCAGAAAGATATGTGCGGCCTTGACAATGGTGCCATAGTGGTATTTCCTTTCCTTTACTAAGAAGAAAAATTACATAAAGAAAAATTATGCTATTTCATTAAAAGTAGGATTAAGGTACATTGGGCCCTAGATTCCATTGCAAGACTCCTTTAAGAAGAAATATTTGTGCCTTATATGTGTGTCCCGAAATCCAAGGGGAAATCAGACTTGAATATTTCTATTTGACAAATGGGGCGAAGGTGGAAGACACTATTCCGGTTTTGCCCTACTAAAGCCTAACTTTGCCTTTCTTGGAGTTCTGTAGGAAGAATGCGGCTTTAGAAATTTCGTTGTCATCATCATTATTTTATTCGTGTGTTTCCATGCATGGAATACTGGGCTTCGGTGAATGGGCAGCTCTGTCCAGACCCTTGAAGCAGGCCAGGCCTGGGGCTGGGAGTCAGAGGAGTGTGGCTGCAGCCTGCCCCAGCCAAGAGAGCCAGCTCTGCTCTGTCAGGAGCAGCCTGGGCACGCGATTGCTGGAAGGATGTCCCCAGGTCTGCCCTGAGAGCACGCGCTACTCTCCAGTGTTGGCTTGCCTTGATCTCTTGTAAGAGTCTCTGGCTGCTTTCTGGGAGTTACACTCTATATGGACGAAGGATGGATGGATGTGCTCGTGGTGGGGAAGGGAGGCTCTAGATAGGACACATGAGTGTGCTCATAGGGGTTCAGCACTTCATCTCAGTGGCTCGAGAGTGACCTGGCCTCCCAGGCACGTGCGGACACCGCATCGTCAGGCTCGAGAGGTCCAGCAGCCTGTTCCTGATGCGGGGGCTCTTGGAGAGCGGCTCTGGGTGGCCTTCAGAAGATGGTGACTTCTCAAGATGCCCATAAGCTCAGAGCACAAACTCTGGTCAAAGTGTGCATGTCTGTGCCTTGCAGTATGGATTATGCCAAATCTAGTAGGTCAGTTTGTGAGCGTTCTCCGGGAAGTAGGACGTGTCATGCGGAAGTAAGGGCTTCTGTTACCCTCTTGATTTTTCCTGCTCTAAGTGAACAATGCGCAGTCCCAGGCATGCTTTTACCCTTGTTTCACAGGGTCTAGGTGTGTGTTTTTGGTTATAATTATCTCTTAGAATGTAAAGTTCTTGGGGCCAGAGGCCTGGTTCCTGGGAGAGCCTAAGGGATGGGGGCGGGGGTGGGGGGGTGGGTGTAGATTCTAAAAACAGAAGGAGCTTTGCTCGGGACCCCTCTGACCTCAGTTGGCCTCTCTGCCCCCATTTCCTGCTCCATAAAGCAGGGATGCTAGTTCGTGCATTTCAGAGTTGTTTTGAGAAGTCAGTGAACTAGTCTAAAAAAGGCACTTGCTCAGACCCAGGAGCTTGGCAGGCCTCTAAAGGAGGTGGCCTGTTCTTGCTCCCCAGGACACCTGCGCAGGGCCGGGAAGCACGGAGCCATATTGCTGGAGGTGGGAGCCGGTGTGGAGCCTTCAGCCTTCACATCCAAGGTCTTGTTCTTTCTTTCGCTGCCTCTCAAGCCATTGAATTTCCTAACTTTTTAAGTCAGCAAATGTCCACTTTCCTGTTTTCCCAGTACTCTACTGTGCTTGCCCATTGCAGGCGCCAAGATGCCTCCTGTGGCCAGCGCTCCCGAGGCTGCCGGGGCAGGGGTCTGCCTGGAGGAGGGGACGCGGGCCACAAGGTGCAGCGTCACGCAGCTCCCGGAGGGCGCAGCCCTGGAGGGGGCGGCGTCCCAGCGACCACACAGAGAAGGTGGAGCAGGCCGGACGGCCACGGGCACCCAGTAAGGAGGAATCGAGGAGCGGCCCGGGCGGGCGTGGCGGGGAGCACCAAGCGCGGGCTCCCCTCGCTCCACCCCAGTGCTCAAGCCAGGGCGTCTTTACTCTGTTACTTGTCCCAGAAAGGAGGAGTTCTGCACTCAAAGGCCCTGAGGGCAGGCCGCGTCTGGGGCCATCGGGGCCGGGGGGTCCCTCCTACTGTTCCTGTGTCTAGACCGCGGGCCTTCCAGGGACCAAACGCCGTAACCAAGTTCTTTGACGGTAAACACCTGGCGACGAGAGCTCCTCCTGGGTTACTGGTTACTTTTAAGCCATTAGAAAAGTTTGAAGCACCTCAAAAAAAGCAGAGTCTATGGGACTGAGCCCTCACTCCAGGTGACAGACACGCTTTTGTCAATTTAAATGCTGAAAACTCAGGAATTGTTTGGGAAAAAACCTAGGGCTATTGTATTAGTTTTCTTTTATCCTTTCTAAATTTATTTCTCTTCAGATTTATTTTCCACAGCACACAAAAATGTACTTCTTCCTTATTCGTTATGAAAATTAACATAATGCAAAACGTGGCGCCAGTACCCTGAGCCTCGGGGAGCTCAGCGGCCGCCCGTCCTTGCCGTCCTGCGCCCCCTGTGCACTGGGGCGCTGGGAGGGCCCCCCGGCCTGGGCCCACCCGGCCTGCAGCAAGGGGCACAGGGGCCTGCCTGGAGCTGGGGTGGTGCTTCCAGAGCAAGGTGGTTAAGAGGCCCCTGTGGGTGCAGGGGTGCGGACTGCCGCGAGTCGGGGGGACGGGCCTGCACCTTGCAGGGCCCAGGCGCGAGCGGGAGTTACGGGGAAGGCGGCGGGAAGAGAGTCCCGGGGAGCAAGGCCTGGGCCTGCCGCTCCCGGATGCGGGGCGCCTGTGACGGCGCCACCCCAGCCCCTGAAGCCCCCAGCGACTGCCCTGCCCACGGGCAGAGCTCGGCGCCCACCACTGCCTGTCTTGAGCGTGACCCCAGACTCCCTCGTGGCCTCCCCTCCATGGCCTCTCCTCCCCTATGTGGCCTCTGCTCCCTATGTGGCCTCTGCTCCCGTGGGGCCTCTGCTCCCCTCCTGGCCTCTGCTCCCCCCCAGGTGGCCTCTGCTCCCCTGGGGCCTCTGCTCCCCTCGTGGCCTCCCTCCCACCTCATGCTGCCACTCCCACCCTAGCTCCTTGCAGTCTTGCCCCTGAGGGCCCCTGAGAGCCTCCGAGAGCCCCGAGTGCCCCGAGAGCCCCGAGTGCAGTGCTTTGGTTTGTGCCATCTTCTCCCAACCCCGCCTCCTGCCCTCACCCTCTTCCCAGCGTCGGAAACGAAAAATGAAAAAGAAAATGCCCCAGCCCACAAGGGGAAGGGACAATTGTAATCTGTCATTAAAAATGGGGAACCAAGGGCCACGCCCCACTGGGCAGCCGCTGAGCACGGCCTGGGCCTTGCTGAAGAGCTGGGGACCAGAGGTGGGCGGCAGCGGGGCGAGGCGGGGCAGGCCCTGGCATGGCCCAAGCTGGCCTTGGAGAGGCCCCAGGAGCTCGGCGCACTGCCCAGCCCTCCACGGAGCCCCAGGCACTCTCTCAGGGCGAGCTGGGCTCCATCATTGGTATTTTTCTGATGAGATGCTTGAAATACAAGGGCTACCCCTGCCAGAGCCGCCTGACTTCAGCGGTTCCTGGGAGGCCCCGTAATAAACAATACAGATGGGCACACACAGACAAGCCTGTCGGGCTCGGCATTAGCGAATAGAATGTTTATAGTGTTTGAACATCGATAATGTAAAGATGTTTAGTTTGCTTGAGTCCCTTTACCCCACATACAGTGTGCCTGGCTGAGGCGCCTCATTTCCCGTTTATTTCCCTCTCAGTAATTGCCTCACAGCTTGAGGCTCAGGGTGGAAGTGGAAGACAATTAGCATTAGGCTGTGGGAGAAACTGCCACAGCAACAGAAACCTCTTCATTGTTATGTAGATTATGACGTGAAGAATTCACATTAAAACAAGAGGACAGCTTGTCGCAGGTTCCTCTTTTATTCATTTGCTTCTTTATTAGGCAATAGTTGCTTGCATATTTTTTATATGACTTTAGCTCTAATAACAGTGGCAACAACCTAATTATTAGAGCCCTCTAAATCAAGTTTGATTGCAACATAGACAAGGAAAATCTATTAGAAACCTCGGCTCAGTAGACGCTCAAGGAGCATTAGCTTGCAGAGCCAGCACGCCAGCCTTTTGGGCAGCCCTTCTGCTCTCGATGGCTCTCCAGGGACGCAGGGTGGCCCGTGGGGGTGTGCTTCCGACACACTGGGGCAGGCTGCCTGCTGCCATGTGTGGAAACAAATAGGCTTGATTCTGAATCCTTGGCTTATCTATTTACTCTCCCACTACATTTATTCAACAGTGACCAACAACTTCAAAGGAGGGGTTTAGGAAACTTGTCAGCCAATTTGTTCTACTTCATCACCAACCATATATTAAAAATATTTCTCCAAAATTACTTTGCCACATCTGCTGAAATTTTGTGCTCCCTTGGCTCTTAATACAGCAAAACTTGTTTATATATTAGTTGAGGAAACTCGTTTCTGGTCTGTAAGACCATTTTACAATTGTTCCGAATTCCACTTCATTTGTAAAATAATATGAGAAAAAATTCTCAAGTCCATTTATGCCCTTCAGTTAGTTTTTTGTGTTGATCGTCCAAGGAGCCTACATCCTTTACAAGCAAGTAAAATGTGACCACAGCATCCCCGCAGGAACTTTAGCAGCACATCTTTCCTGCCACTGGTGCCTGCAGGCCCAGGCGTGGCCGCACAACGTCAGCCGCTCAGTTTCTTCGTAGCAGGCTGCCACCCTCCATTCTGGTCTCTGCCAGAGGAGGCAGCCAACCTCCTCTAACCACTTCTCAGAGCAGCTCTGAGTTCAGGGGACAGAGACCAAAACCATACCCCTGGGAGCCAGACTGTGGGGCCAGACTGCGGAGCATGGGGCGGGCAGGATGCGGAGTACACTCGCACCCGTCTCTCGTGTGCGTATTTCCGTTTGTCTGTTCTCCTCTGCCACACACTGCTGCAGGCTATTGCTGTTAGGCTTAGGGAACTCTGGTGATAAAGTTGGTGATCAAATGAGGGGTTTGGGGGATGAGGTTGTTTTCCAAGCTTCCCCTTTCCT
This sequence comes from Dasypus novemcinctus, assembly GCF_030445035.2. NCBI lineage: Eukaryota > Metazoa > Chordata > Mammalia > Cingulata > Dasypodidae > Dasypus > Dasypus novemcinctus. The sequence continues at coordinate 2,577,521 of NC_080698.1, read as the reverse complement.
TCTCAGTTTCGGATTATAAAGATTTTACTATAGAAGCAAATGGTATACTTGAGGATTTAGGCATGGTTGTCTTTTTTAAATCAGTGTTAGAATACAGTGACAGTGATGATGCCAGCATTTATGTTTCTCTTTTTCAATTGTTGTCCATACTTTTGGCATGGTATAGGTAAATAATCATACGTGGGACTATAGTTGTAAAAGTTGACCAGGTTTATCTTCATCACAGTGTGTTGCTGCCAGGCCAGCCCCTACAAGGAGGTCAGATACTTAACAAAATCATAATACACACTTGCTTTGAATTAGGACCAACCCTTGCTTTCCTCACTATCTGTAATGGTTAGCTACTGCTTCATAAATGTTAGGTAACAAACATCCCTAAAATTCAGCACACAGCAATAAGCATTTCTTTCTTTTTTTAACGTTTACTTTCCTTTTTTCTTTATTACAGATTTTGTGGGTTTATAGAAAAATCATGCATAAAATACAGGATTCTGAAATATCACCCCACCACCAGCACCCTGCTTTGGTGTGGAACATTTATTTCAATTGATGATAGCACATTTTAATAATTGCATTATTGAAGTCCATGGTTTAACTTAGGGTTCACTGCGTAGTGTAGTTCCATGGATTTTTAAAAAATGTTTATTCTGTCTAACGTTCCCCCTTTAATCATATTCAGATACACATTTCAGTACAGTTAATTGTATTCACAGTGTTGTGCTATCACCCAATCCATTATAAAAACATTTCCACCATTCAAAAAAAGAGCCAAGTACGTTTTAAGCCTTAACTTCCCATTTCCTATTCCCACCCCATCCCGTGGTAACTGATATTCTAGATTCTGATTCTGTGTTTGCTTATTCTAATGTTTCTTTGTCCTTCTGTGCCTGGCTGCTTTCACCCAACATGATATCTTCAAGGGTTATCCATGTTGTTGCATGTGTCAGGACTTCTTTTCTTTTCACAACTGGATAATATTTTGTTTTGTGTATATACCATGTATTATCCATTCTTTGCCAGTGATGGACACTTGAGTTGTTCCCATCTTTTGGCAATTGTGAGTAATGCCACTGTGAACAACAGTGTACAAATATCTTTTTGAGTCCCTGCTTTCAATTCTTTGGTGTATATACCTAGTAGTGGGATTGCTGGGTCATACAATAGTTCTATACTTAGCTTTCTGAGGAACCGCCAAACTGCCTTCCACAGCAGCTGCACCATTTTACATTCCCACCAACAGTGAATGAAGGTTCCTGTTTCTCAGCATTCTCACCTATACTTATTTTCCCTTTTTTTTTTTTAAATAGAAGCTATTCTAATGGGTGCGAAATGGTATCTCTTTGTGGTTTTGATTTGCATTTCCCTGATTGTTAATGATGTTGAACATCTTATCATGTATCTTCTGACCATTTATGTATCTTCTTTGGAGAGATGTCTGTTCAAGTATTTTGCCCATTTTTTAATTGGGTTGCTTGTCTTTTTGTTGTTAAGTTGAAGAATTTATTTACATATTCTGAATAGTAGTCCTTTATTGGATATGTGGTTTCCAAATATTTCCTTCCACTGTGCACATTGTTTTACTGTCATGATAAAGTCCTTTGAAGAATAAAAGTTTTTAATTTTGATGGTGTTTCATTCATCTGTTTTTTCTTTGGTTGTTTGTGCTTTGTTTTTTTGTTTGTTTGTTTTTAAAGATTTATTTTTATTTATTTCTCTCCCCTTCACACCCCCCCCCCCCAGTTGTCTGTTCTCTGTGTCCATTTTGCTGTGTGTTCTTCTTTGTCTGCTTCTGTTGTTTTCAGTGGCACGGGAATCTGTGTCTCTTTTTGTTGAGTCATCTTGTTGTGTCAGCTCTCCGTGTGCGCAGCACCATTCCTGGGCAGGCTGAACTTTCTTTCATGCTGGGCGGCTCTCCTTACAGGGTGCACTCCTTGCGCATGGGGCTCCCCTACGCTTGGGACACCCCTGAGTGGCACGGCACTCCTTGCGCGCATCAGCACTGCGCATGGGCCAGCTCCACATGGGTCAAGGAGGCCCGGGGTTTGAACCGTGGTCCTCCCATGTGGTAGACAGACGCCCTAACCACTGGGCCAAGTCCGCTTCCCATGATTGTTTGTGCTTTGGGTGCAAAGTCTAAGAAACCATTGCCTCACACAAGGTCTGAAGATGCTTCCCTACATTTTCTTTTAGGAGTCTGATAGTTCTACCTCTTATATTTAGGTATTTGATCCATTTGGGGTTGACTTTTGTATATGGCGTGAGTGAGAGGTCCTTCTCCTTTTTGAATTTTTTAAAAAAATTTTTGCAAATGGAAACCTAACTTTCCCAGCACTATTTGTTGAAGAGACTATTGTTTCCTGATTCAGTGGACTTGACACCCTTGTCAAAAATATTGGCCACACCCAGTCAAAAGGAGCAAGGTAAGCCTCCAGATGATATAAAGGAGTTGAGACTACCAGTCATAGATGTTCAAACAAATCTCCTTAATAAATTCAGTGGGGTGGCTAAAGAGATTAAGGATATTAAGAATACACTGGATGAACACAAAGAAGAATATGAAAGCATACATAGAAAAATAGCAGATCTTGTAAGAATGAAATGCACAATAAATGAAATTAAAAATACCCTGGAGGCATGTAAGTACATATTTGAGGAGACAGAAGAAAGGATAAGTGAGCTTGAAGACAAGGCTTCTGAAAGTAGACATACAAAAGAATAGATGAATTCTACCGATCATTCAAAGAAAATTTAATACCAATCTTTCTCAAACTCTTCCAAAAAATTGAAAGGAAAGAACCCTACCAAACTCATTCTATGAAGCCAGCATAACCCTAATACCAAAACCAGTTAAAGATACTGCAAAAAAAGAATATTACAGACCAATATCCATAATGAATATAGCTGCGAAAATCCTCAACAAAATACTTGCAAACCAAATCCATAAAAGCACATTAAAAGCATTATACACCATGATCAAGTGGGTTTTATCCCACATATGTAAGAGTTGTTCAACACAAGGAAATCAATTAGTGTAATAAACCACATGGATATATTGAAGAAGAAAAATCACTTGACCCTCTCGATTGATTGGAAAAGGCATTTGACAAAATCAGCAGCCATTGTTGATAGAAACACTCCAAAAGATAGGAATAGATGGAAGGTTTCTCAATATTGTAAAGTGTATATATGAAAAACCTACAGCCTAACATTGTACTCAACAGTGAAAGACTGAATGCTTTCCCACTGAGATCAGAAACAAGACAAGGATACCCACTGTCACCACTGTTATTCAATATTGTGCTAGGAGTTCTAGCTAGAGCAATTAGGCTAGACAAAGAAATAAAAGGCACCCAAACAGGAAAGGAAGAAGTAAAACTTTCACTATTCCCTGATGACATGATCCTATATCTAGAAAATCCTAAAAAATCCACAACAAAGCTACTAGAACTAATAGATGAGTTCAAGAAAGTAGCAGGATACAAGATAAATCACAAAAAACAATAGTTTCTCTACACTGCTGATGTGCAATCTGAGGAGGAAATCAGAAAAAAAAAATATCCATTTATAATAGCAACTAAGAGAATCAAATATATAGGAATAAACTTAACCCAGGACATCAGGGACCTATATTCAGAGAACCGCTAAACACTGCTAAAAGAAACAAAAGAACACGTAAATAAATGAAAGGCCATTCTGGGTTCTTGGATTGGAAGACTAAATATTGTTAAGATGTCAGTTCTACCCAAACTGATTTACAGATTCAACGGAATCCCAATAAAAATCCCGAACAGGCTTTTTTGCAGCCAACAATCAAATTTATTTGGAAGGATAAGAGGCCCCAAATAGCCAAAAGTTTCTTTAAAAAGAACAATGAAGTTGGAGGACTCTCACTTCCTGACTTTAAAGCATATTATGTAGCTAGAGTAGTTAAAAAATAAATAAAATTTAAATTTTTTTTTTTAAAAACCAGCATTATATTGGCATACAGGCAGACAGCTAGACCAATGGGACCAAATTGAGAACTCAAAATTAGACCCTCACATCTACAGTCAAGTGATTTTGACAAGACTGTTAAGCCTACCCAGGCTGAACAGTCTATTCAACAAGTGGTGCTGGATATCTATATCCAAAAGAAAGAGGACCCCTATCTCACACCTTATACAAAACTTAAAAAGCAACACCCATACAACTCCTAGAAAAAAATATAGGAAAACATCTTCAAGATCTTGTGGTAAGTAGAAGTTTCTTAAACCTTAAACCCAAAGCACAAGCAACAAAAGAAGAAATAGATAAATGGGACCTCCTCAAAATTAAACACTGTTGCAAAGGGTGAAAAGGCAGCCGACTCATTGGGAGAAAATATTTGGCAATCTCACCTCCAATAAGGGTTTAATATCCATGATATACAAAGACATCTTTCAACTCACCAATAAAAAAACAAACTATCCAATTTTTAAAAATGAGCAAAAGATGTGAAAAAACAATTCAAAGAAGAAATGCAAATGGCAAAGAAACACATGAAAAAATGTTCAACATCACCAACAATTATGGAGGTGCAAATCGAAACTACAGTGATATCTCATTTCATACCTATTAGACTGGCCGCTACTAAAACGTCAGAAAACTGTAAATGTTGAAGAGGATGTGGGGAGAGAGGAACACTCATTCACTGTTGGTGGGAATGTAAAATGGTACAGACACTATGGAGAACTGTTTGGCAGTTCCTAAGGAAGTCGAATATAGACTTGCCATGTGACCAGAATAACATTGCTAGGTTGTACATAGTGGCATTATTCATAATTGATAAAAGTTGGAAACAACCCAGGTGTCCATCAACTGATTAATGGATAAATGAATTGTGGTGTATACACATGATGGAATATTATGTAGCGGAAAGAAGAAATGAAGTCATGAGACATATGACAACATGGATGAACCTGTAGGACATTATAGTGAATGAAGCAGGCCAGACACAAAAGGACAAAAACTGTAGGATTGCGTTATTATGAACTGAATATATTGTGTAAAATCATAGAATTAATAATTAGAATATAGGTCACCAGAAAACAGAATGAGGGTAGGGAATGGAAAGCTGAGGGTTAATCCGTGCAGAACTGGTAAAAAGGTTGTTTGTAAATCTTTGGAAATGAACGGAAATGGTGAGAACACATGATGCTGTTTGTGACCAGCAGATGGGTATGCCAGTGGTTGGAAGGAAAGGTCTAAGGACATGTACATTACTAGAAGGAAAGCTAAAAGATGTAACATGGGACTATATAACATAGTGAAACCTCATGTGAAATACGAATATAGGTGATATTGCACATGTAAGACTGTCTTAGAAAATATAAATACAAATAAACTAGAGAGAAGGAAATAGAATAGCAGCTATGAATGGCAGGGGAAGCATAGAGAGATTGAGAGGTGATGAGTTTTGTTTGGTTGCTTTTTGGTTTTTAGTATTATTATTACTGGAATAATGAATTGATTGGAGTGATGAATGCACAACTGTGTGATTATACCGAATGCCATTGAGTGAACATTTTGGATGGATTATGCTTTATTAATATGTATCCATAAAATTGATTTGTTAAAAAGATAATGTAAATTGCCACCTTCATAGAGCTGGCCTGACCATCTGCTTGCTCTATCCCTGCTGCTTGAGTTGAGACATAGCCCTGTCTACAGCAAATAGCTTCAAGGCCCTGGTGGCATAACCACAGCGCTTGGGGGAGATGAAAACCTCCAGAGGACATCGTAGCTTCTCAAGCAATAGGAAATACCAGTTATGCCACCTGGCCTGGGATGCGCTGGACAGTTGGGTTACACAATAGCTGCATTTTTATTTGGAAATTTGAGGTTGGCTTTTACATTCCCTGATTAGAAACCAGTCTTTTACCCCCATCCCTAGTTTGAACGTTTGTATATTTGTCCATCTCCTCACCTGGATGCTAATTTCCTTTAAGAGAAGAAATTTGTCCCTTTGTCCTCTTTGTCCTGATGCCATCCAGGAATATAAATGAACCTCAGTGAATGCGTGTAACATGGTAGAAACTTGAGCTTTGCATTGCAAGAGATCCCTGTGTAGACTGAACTTACCTGAGCCTCATTTTAACTGCCACACGCTAGAGATCAGGTAGCGTGGCACTGCCTGTGGGACTTCTGCAGTGAGGGTCATCTTCTGTCTGTGTGTCCAGTACAGTAGCCAGTAGCTCCGCCTGGCTGTTGAGCCCCTGAAATGTGCCTGGCATGGCCGAGGAACTGACTTTTACATTTAATTAATTTTGGTTTAAAATTAAACAGCCACAGGTGGCTAGTAGCTACTAGTGCCAATCTAGCTAATCCCTTAACTGGACCAGGGTAGACAGCAACGGTTATTGCTTGAATGAGTAAGTGAATGAGGAAGAGAGAAACAGTCCCCACCCAAGGTCATGCAACCAATTCATGGCAAAACCAAAATAAGACCCTGGGCTGTGGATACGCTGGCCTTTGTCACCTTCCACATACCTCACCATCTCCCAAAGTTCTCTTTGTTTGTGTTGGCTTGGCCTTCTGCCCTTCTAACCATCTAACAATTTCTGAACACCTACCTCATTGTCAAGGAGGCTGGGGGAGAGAGAACAGAAAGGGAAATGAACTATTTTGTCTTCAGTAATCTGAAGAGTGAACATTAAAAACTTGATCAAACATCAAATAATTTTCACACAGTAGAAATAATATCTAAATTAAAACACATGCTCCCAGCAATTTAATTATGCAAATGTGATATAAGCCGCTGCGGCTTGGTGTTAAGGGAAGGAATGAAGATGGAGAAGCTAAAATTTCCAGTGACATTTCCTTTTAAATTTCCTCTTTTGGTTAATATTACACCGATTTCCATGTACTGCTGAGGTGGATACCACAAAGAAATATTGTGGTAAATGCTTTTACAAACTTATACAAATAATAACAATCACCCCTGGGAAAGGCGGCAGCCCTTACCGCCCTACTGCCCACAAGTGTTAGGCAGCAGGGAGAGATGTGTCTAGCCCTGCATGTGATCAGAGACCCCACGAAGCAGAGCTGCTGTGTCCAGAAGGGGTTGTTTTCCTCTGCAGCATGGAGAAGGTGGTTCCAAAGTGGATTCCAAAGTGGACGTGCTGCCCTTGCTGTGAGGGTGGCAGAGGGTGGACATTGCCCCCCCCACCTGCCCGACCGTGTCAGGAGCAGCCCCTGGACTTGCACCGAGTCCTTTGCTGAGGGAGTGACCCCAGGAGAAGCGGGGGGGGGGGGGGAGGGGGCAGGAAGCCAGGCCAGGGGTGGCTCAGACACAGCCTGGGGAGGGTGGCTTCAGCCTGACCCCCAGGGGATAGCGGAAGTTTTGCCTCAGCGTGTGGCCCCAGTCCAAGGCCAGGGGACCAGGCTCTCGCACTTGCACCCCTTCAGTGGCTGATGAGGGGCTGCCTTGGGGACATAGGTCCCCAGGCCCTGGCCTTGCCCTGGGAGCCTGGAGAGCGGCTCCTGGAGGCCAAGGCCACTCTTGCAGGCTGCTGGGAGGCCCTGAAGACCCAGCAGGGAGGCCCGAGGGCCTGGTGGCACGGGCGTGTCCACAGTGGGAGGCCCCTGTGTCCCCCACAGAGCACCTGGACCCCCCCGAGTCTCCTGCAGGCCGGCGGGTGCCTGGCAAGTGCCGTCAAGGAAGGCAGAGGTTTTCTAGCCGCTCTTAGTCCATCAGATCGTGGGTGTTTAACAGCAGGAATTTGTAGCAAGGCGGTGGGGAAGCTGTTCAGGTGCGGGGAGCTTTTCCAGCAGGCCGCTGCCGCCGCGGCCACCGCCTCCCCACACCAGGTCACTGGCAGGGAAGGGGAGCTGAGTTCTGGGGCCGGTGTCCTTAGGTTGAAGCACTCATTTCCAACTGCAGAAAAATGGGAACCCCAGGCCTCTTCTCCTTTATTTACTTTCTTTCAACAGTGTTTCTCTCCAAAGCAGTAATGCTGTTTTGAAGACAAACATCAAAGCTCTGTTGGCAAAGAAATGGCTTTTTTCCGTTTGAGCAGTCCCTCTTGGGGCTCAGAGAACTTGATTCACTTTCCCGTTGTCTTTTCTTCTGTTTTTCAGAAACAGGCTGGAAAGAAGGGCGCCCGCGTGCTCTTCAGAGCTCTCCTTGTCTGTCTCTCCCGGGGACCCCGGCATGTCCCCTAATTGCAGGACTTGTTCAGGGCAGCCTGAGACCCTGGGATTTCTGCAGGATGGGGAACTCAGAGGGCTGATCTCAGGGCCGGTACAGTGAGGTTTGGATGTCCTGCCTTTGGCAGAGACTGGTTCTGCTGCTAAAAACCTAAATTTCTACCCTGTAAAATAATGACAGCAGCACCTCGGCACGTTGTGCAAAAGGATGCTGAAAACCCTGCAGTGCCGTGCAGTTTTAGTTGGTGATGGTAAAGGTGGTGAGTTATGGACCCCGGGACCTCAGAGCTCTCTGTGAACATGTGCCTGAGTGTGCGTGTGTGAGTGTTCGTGCTCACGTATGTCTGTGTGTGCACGTTTGTGCCTATGTGTGTCGGGTGTGCTCCCGTGTGTGTATGCTCATGCATGCCTGTGTGAGTGTGCGTGCACATGTATGTATCTGTGTGAGTGCGTGCTCACACGTCTGAGTGTGCATGGTCATGTATGTGTGTGCAAGTATGCACCATTCTCACGTGTCTTTGCATGCTTGTGTATGTGAGCGTGCATGCTTACATATGTGCATGTAATGAGTGTGTGCTCACGTATGTCTGTGTGCTCACGTGTGTGCCTGCAGGCATGCTCACATGTGCCTCCATGTGGGTGTGCGTGCTCACATATGTGCCTGTGTGCTCGCATGTCTGTGTGCGCTCACATATGTGCCTCTGTGTGTGCCCATGCATGTGTGTGTGCATGCTCACGTGCTTGTGTGCATGCTCACGTGCTTGTGTGCGTGCGCCCGTGTCTGTGCACATGTGCATGCTCACATGTGTCTGCATGAGTGCACGTGCTCTTGTATATGCCTGTGTGCCCCTAGGTACCTGTCCTCTCCAGCCTCCCACCTCAGAACAGGGGAGACAAGCAGCCCCCTCTTGCATAAAGACCTTTCCAGAAGCAGCAGTGCCAGAGGGAGATGGCACTTGACTCTTATAAGGGGCCTGGCAAAACACTTAATTTAACAAAATTTCCAAACTTATTATTTTTAAATAAATTTAATAAATATATACTGTATGGTTCTACTTTGTAGCCTAGAAATAGAAAATTCAAAAAGAAATTGAATTCAATTCAATAACTTTGACTTTGTTCAGTGAACAAAATTCAAAATATAAACTTCAAAATAATCATCATGGTTGGAAGAACATAGGATTTTGAGTAATGAGACCTGGATTTGAGACCTGAATTTGCTGTCAACTTATTATGTGACAGAAATCCTCTCCAAGCCTCAGTTTCCCATCTAGAAAAGGGACTGATGCCCAAGTAGAAGGGTTGTTGTGAGCATCAGCGAGAGCGCCATTTGAAGAAGTGGGCGGCTGTAAGGCCCTCCTCCCCAGAGCTCACCTCCTCCTCCTCCTCAGGAAGGCTGCTGGGAGCTGTGGTCAGTCCTCCCACTTTACAGGTGAGGAAACGGAGCTCTGGGTTGCTTCGGACTCTCCCAAGGTCCCCCAGAGTCCCCAGGGAGTTACTGCAATGGGGCTGCACCCCGTGGCTTCTCGTCCAGGGCATTCTGTATATGCCACGCTGTGGCAGGGGCAGGGAAGCTTTCTGAGCCTCGAGACCTCATCCTGCTCAGAGCCCAGGCTCTGTGGTGCAGATGCCTGCATACCCACATGAGGGAGCAGTGCCGCAGCCCAAGAAGGGACAAACCTTTCTCTAGGGTGCAAGGTGGACTCGGGTGAAATAATAGTTTCAGACGGTTCTCTCCTGTGTCTTTGAATCAGCTCCATTTAAATGGCTCTAAAATGGCTGGTAGCACAGTTTATTTCCTGTTTTCAGGTTGTGTCTATAAAAGTCAGAATGTAGAGCATTTTCCATTTTTGTTGCCTCTTCTTGGTATGTTAGAGGCTTTGGGGACAGACACTTTTTAAATTCTAAAATGAGAAATAATTTGAGATGAGATTGTTGTGATATTAAAAAACCAAGTACATGTGTTCTTTCTGTCCTCTTGCTTATGACATTCAATATAATATTTAAGTATTCTTAAGTTTGAGGGCAACTCCCATAAATTCCTTCTGCCTCCAGGATACAACTGTTTTGTAATTACCAATTACCATGGTATAGATTAGCATTATGTGTACTGTTGTTTAAAAAAATCACCACTGCTTGCTTACACACAGAATCTTATATCATTAGTGGTTGTGGCTTTCTCTCAAGGGGGAAATGTCTTTAACTTTTTCTTACAGTTTTAATCTGTTCCCAAGAAACATTAGCCACCACAAAGGTATAGTTTATTAATTTCCAATCCCATTAAATTTGATGACAATGGCAAAATGGAGATACTCTTACTTAAAATAATTAGGAATTCACTAAATAGGTGAAAATTGAGATTGCTAAATATACAGAGTTGCTGAGGATTTCTGTCATGAGCCTTTAAAGCCCAGATCATAAAATGTGTTTCTTTATACTCAGATCGTCTTTACTCTGAAGTTAACCAGCATTAAATGACCTGTGCCTTAATGCCTAACTCAAATTAAGTTAATTAAAACACTGATTTTAATGAAGATTCTTTTTTTTTTTTTTTCAAAGATTTATTTATTTATTTAATTTCCCCCCCCTCCCCTGGTTGTCTGTTCTTGGTGTCTATTTGCTGCGTCTTGTTTCTTTGTCCGCTTCTGTTGTCGTCAGCGGCACGGGAAGTGTGGGCAGCGCCATTCCTGGGCAGGCTGCTCTTTCTTTTCACGCTGGGCGGCTCTCCTCACGGGCACACTCCTTGCGCGTGGGGCTCCCCCATGCGGGGGACACCCTTGCGTGGCACGGCACTCCTTGCGCGCATCAGCGCTGCGCATGGCCAGCTCCACACGGGTCAAGGAGGCCCGGGGTTTGAACCGCGGACCTCCCATGTGGTAGACGGACGCCCTAACCACTAGGCCAAAGTCCGTTTCCCATGAAGATTCTTAATACAACTGTTCCTTGAGTTTGTTAGTTTTACTTGTCTTTCAAAGAATACTGTTACAAAGAAGGAATCACGTGCCATTATTAAAAATACCTTTTAAAAATCAATTTACAATCATCAAAGTTTTGTTTTTCTCATTTGTGTAACCTTTATGTTGTAACTGCCAGCAGTTCTGATAAATAGCAATCTACTTTTGTTGACTTTTCTCTTTCATCCTCAACTCTATATATACATTTTCATCCTCCCTTAAAGTCTCTGTCCCCAGGTAATGGGCCATCCTTTCGGCAGCCCCTTCCCCTCCAGCCATGACATTTTGGAGCAATTTATGTTTTAATCATTCTCCCTTTCCCCTTGTCTGAATTGTCTTCTTTGTATCTACTCCTTCAAAGCACAAATCAAAACATAATGAAACCTGGACCTTTTTTTTACTATAGGTAGTTAATTCCTTTTCACAGACTTGCCAATAAATTCTCATATATTGATATACACATCTCAGATATCTTTCTTTAGGCAGTAAACTTCAAAGACCCAGAATTCTTTCTTTGTTTAAACGGCATGTAGCCACACAAGGGGGCTTCCTGCCGCCCCAGCTGGAGAGCCGAGGGGGAGAAGCAGCAGCTGCCAGAGAAGGCCACCTGCAGAGTCCTGTCAGGGTGTGGCTCCCCGGCTCATGTATAGACATATTTACAGACAGGCACGGAACCTCCAGAGATGCTTAAAGCAGGCACTTGGTTAAAAAGAAAAGTCCTGCCTCAACAGAAACAGAGACCATTAAAAAAGAATCCCCCAACGTCCTCATAGGGCCCAGAAATTTAGCTGGAGGGAACCTAGGCTGTCAACTTGGATACCGCCCCCCCCATTTGTAGCCAAAGCTTGGGTCCCCCCAACATGACAGGGAAAGGCAGAGCCCAGTGTCTCCTAGAACCTCAGGAGCCTGGACAGACCTCCACGAGTATATGGAGCGGCCTGGCGACCAAGCCATAGGAGTAATTTTAGCAAAGCTTTCTGTGGATTAATCGCCCTCCAATTTGCCATCCCTTTCACAGCCCCTCTATGCTCAGCCCTCTTCTCATCACCATAGCAACACAAATCTCACATCAGCTACTGGAGGGGAAGAAGCAATCCTGCGAACATGACCTCCTCCCTCAGTTTTGCCAGTTTTTTTTTCAAGGTTGTCCTGTCCCATGGACTTTTATTCTCCTCTCAGAATCATTGCATCTTATGATAAATAGCACCTTGGCCCATCAGAACAAGGAGGCCAGGCCTGGAAGCTTCAATACTGCTTTGTGCTCAGCGCTTTTTGGGGAGATCAGCTTTGAAATCATCTGACCATCCAGGCAGAGCAGTGCAGACCTCAGCGCTGGTGTGTCCAGTGAGCTGCGGAGACATCTGGCTCCTTACCTAGACTGCAGTTAGGAGGACGGGGAGCTGGGAAACGCTCCCTTTTGTAGCACTAAGTGTCATGAGCCATGAGGAAAGTAAGTTGATTCATACTCAGATGTATTTTCCAGAGTTTTCTCAAAACATTTGAATGCTTGATTGAAATTCACCAGTGCTGATGTGGCCCCCAGATCTGCTTTGTGCTCAGTGCTTTTTGGGGTCGATCCACTCTGAAATGGAAATGGAGGTTGCTAGGGTTGTGTTGGATTCCTTCCCTCTTGGCTGGGAGTGCCTGCCTAGGGGAGAAGTCAGCCTCCTCTCCAGGGCCAGCATGCAGATTCCAGTGGGGGTTAGAGTCAGGCGCTTTCAAGAGCCACAGCCCAAGATTGTGCTCTCATAGAATTACCATCTTCTTGTGCAGCTACAACATATGCACTTGCACATTTTATTTTTAATAACTATTTTTAGTTTATTATAAAGATTGTACATACTTCTTTCGGAAGCTTGGAAAAACCATTTAAGTGGAAAGGAAAACTACACTCTAGTCCCAGATAATTACTGATTTAATTTTGGTACATTTCTTTCTAGCCTTGTATTTACTCATTCCGTCTTAACACACATTCGTTGATCACTTGCTCTTTATAAAGTACTATGGAAGATTCAAAAGTTATTGACTGTCAGTCAAACAGTAATCCATTGAATTATTACAGATCCTGCATTAAATAATCCAAATGGATAAAGCAAAGTGCTAGGGGCTTTGCCTCAAACAACCTTAGGGATTCTGCAGATTTGGCAAGGGTATTGGGGACTGATGAGGGAAATGGGCTGCAGAGAAAAGTTCATTTCTTCCTTGAATCTGGAAAATGCTTAAGTAAGAAAATGTCTAAGTAAATGTAAAAAACTGGGAAACGGCGGAATCCTAAATGGCACTGCGATGCTTCCAGTACCCTGGGGCTGGTGTTAGGGACAGCAAACCAAGAGTGGAAGAATGAGCTTGGGAAGATACTTTTCTTCTTGCTCTTACTTTTTCTCAAGCATCTGAAGGCAAATAGCTACGATACTATTAAACAGTCAGCTTTTGTTCTGTGACGGCCCGGTCACCATCGCGCGGGCACTTTGGTTCTTCAGGAGTTGGAGCATGTACCCAGCTCGCATCACTTGCTCCAGGCTTCTGCTCTCCTGCACACCCTTCCCCACAGCGTTGCTGCCCGTGTCTTCCATGGTGGCCCAGAGGAGCTCCCCCAGGTGGATGTCTTTCTTGACACAACCAGAATAACTAGATTCCCTGCCGTAATAAATGCTCGTGGAACAGACCCGTGTAGCCTACGGATTCCACGCCCTTCTTTTATGCGAAAGGCCACTGTGGCTAAAAGAGTTCATTCAGGAGTTCAGCAGGGACCCCCAAACGGTGGCTTTGGTGCTTTCACAAGGTGTAGGGGTGGGCATTGGACGAAGCCCTTTAGTTTTGGGATGCGGCAGTGCCAGTGCTGGGCCACGGATCTCCTGGGCCCCCATGGAGGCCCACCTTTGGGCCACCGCCGCCTCCCTTCGGCCTCCCCACGGGCTGAGCTGGCATCACAGTTTAATCAAGTCCCAGAATCCCATGGCTTCGCCTGCATGTCTCCCATAGGCTCAGCTCTGTCTGCCCAGAACTACTAGAGGCCCAGGTGAGATTGTAGCTATAAAAGGCCTTTCAAACAGCAAAGGATCATGTGGAACAATGGTTCTTTGGACTTTTGAGGTAACTGAGGTGTGAAAGTTATTTTCTAATCCATGACTTGGCCCTGAGCCTCTGACTACCTAGTCGCCTCTTGTCTTCGTGTTGCACACGCGTCTTACAGCATTGTCATTAACTTCTCTAACTCTGTTTCTTTGCTCAGCTGGGGTCTCTGAACCCTTACTCCTGAGCAGGTTTTGTAGAAAAGTGGGAGAGAAGTTGGGCCTAAGCTAGATATGGTTTTGCCTAGAAGAACTGCCTACCTAAGCATTGCCTGAGGAACTGGGATGGTATGTGAGCAGTGGCCAGCCTTGGGAAATGTCCAGCTATGCAGATTGCCAGATGATGTTTAAACTCATGAAAGGAATTCAGAGAGGGTTATTTTCCTTGAGAAAGTAAAAAATCAGTCCCGGAAGCTCAGAGGAGGAGATCAGTTGGTAAAGTTGATTAAAGGGAACCAGAAGGAAATAGGCATAGAGGGACTGGAGAGGTGCAGAGCGGCCTATGCTGGAAAATTCTAGTATCTCTGGCTCTGACTCCAGTCTACTGAGTCCAGAAAGCTCAATGACAGCAGGATTGTAAAATCTGTGGCAGGAAACAGCTCTTAGCCTTCAGGGGAGAAGCATGTTTAACTATCTAGAGAGGAACCACTGGGCCTGTGGAGGTGAGTCCAATTAATGAGATATTAATCAGAAGCATCTTCATGCTTGTACAAGTTAGGAAACTTTAATTCTATTGCTGATGTTTTAATAATCCCCTGTGTTTCTCAACGTTTATTCCCTAATGCACTAGCTTTTGTCAAATCTTTTTCTTATGAAGAGCTTTATGCTTTTATTGAAATGTTTTAAGAATCTTAAGATATATGTTACAATGCAGAGGTAAAAACTTGGAAAGAAGCTAAGTGTGCATCCATAGAGAACTATTATGTAGATTTTAGTCCATCTATATATTAGAATACTCTACAGTTCTTAAGAAGAAACAAGGTACAACTATTTATTTACAACTGATAGGAACAGGTGTTTACAGTATCATGTTTTACAAAAACAGACTGAAATCCCATTGTTATAAATATATTTTGAATGTATATGACTGAATAAGCTTAGAAAATAATCTATTACCATTAATATTGTATCCCTTTAATGGTAAAAATTGTAGAGGGAAATTTTTCTTTTTTCTCCATGTATTAATCTTAACTTTTGGATTTTTTACAGTGAATATGCAGTTATTTTAAATTAAAACTTCTTTAAAATTAAACATCAGTAAAAGGAAAAAGATCTCTAGAAGCAGCAGATACTGTAATCCCCAGTATTCTTTGCTCCCAAGATGGAGCCAAGAAGGTTGGAAAACCTGAAAAAAGAGATTTCAAAGTAGGTAGCAAGCTCTAGAGAGTTCTGGCTTCTCCCTCCCCAAGTCTACTTTCCTTCCTGTAGTTAACCAATATTCGCCATCAGTGTCTGTTTAAGAATCTGAGTTCATCTTCATCTTCCAGGTCTTGATAACTTGACTTCTGACCTCTCAAGTTAAAAAAAGAAGTAAGTGCCTGTTCTAGGTGAGATGATATAACCCAGACTCCAGCCTCATTCTCCCACCAAGTGCAGCAGTAAAACCTGCTCACAGCTTCAACCTAAACCACCCACCTTACACAGAAATTAATTCAGGATGCATCACAGATCTAACTGTAAAATGTAAAACTATAAAATGTTTTAAGAAAAACAGAAAATCTTTGTAACCTCGAGTTAGGCAAAAAATTCTTAGATGTCATCAAAGCCACGACCCATAAAAGGAAAAAAAAATGGAAAATTTGGAACTTCACCAAAATTTTAAAGTTTTGGTCTGTGAAAAAGTTAAGTAATTGAAAAGACAAGCCACAGGCTGAGAGAAAATACTTGTAAATAACAAATCAGACAAAGGACTTGTGTCCAAAAAATATAAAGAATTTTCAGAATTCAACTGTAAAAATTCAAATAACCCCATTTCAAAATGGGCACTTCACCAAGGAGAATATAAGAACGGCAGATACCCACTTTTGAAAAGATGCTCAAGACCATTAGTCCTTAGAGAAATACAAATTAAACTATGCTAAGATACCACTTCACACCTTTCAGAAAGGCTAAAAGTACGGACAATATCAAATGCTAGGGTGAATGTGTAGCATTTGGAACTCTCAGGCATTGCTGATGAGAATATAAAATGTTACAAACACTCTGGAGAAAACAGTTTGCGGTTTCTTACAAAGTTAAACACACTTAAAGTATGACCCAACTATCCTACTCTTCAGTATTTACCCTAGAAAGAAGAAAACTGAGTCTCTCATAAAAACCTGTGTACACTTTCATAGCAGCTTATGCCCCAAAGTGAAAAGAACTCATCTGTCCTTCCACAGGTGAATGGCTTAAAAAACTGGTCCACCTGTACAATGGGCTACTATTCAGTAATAAAGAACAGACTATTGATATGTGCAGCCACTTCAGTGAATCGCAAAGACACTGCTGAATGAAAGGAGCCAGTGTCAAAGGTTACGTACTGTATGATTCCAGCGATCTGACCTTCTCAGAAAAGACAAAACGATAGGGATAGGGAGGAGATCAGTGGTTGCCAGGGCTGGGAAAAGTGCAAGGAAACTTTTTTTTGGTGATGGATTTGTTCTTTATCCAGATAACAGTGGTGGTTGAAATGCAGTCAAAATTCATATACACATACACAAAAAAGTAATTTCACTGTATTAAAAATAAATTTTTTTAAAAACTAAAAACATATAAGAAAGGAAGGTTGGTTGTTGGGCACTGCAGGGCTCGCTCTCCTGACTGAGTCCCAGAGGCAGTTTCGCCCTCACCCCTGCCCAGGGCTTCGGCTGTGGGCTATCAGGAATTGTGCAGTTTCTATTTGGACAAATCCCCTATCTGGGAGCTCGGCTTCCTTCAAAACTGCGCATTGGATCTGCATGTAAGCCCTCTATGAAGCCAACTCTTCCTGCATTTCCACCAGTTGAATCTAATTTTACTCACAGGCTTCACATCAAACAAATCTACCCTTCTTCCAGGACCCGGCTCTTGAAACGTCTGCCGTTGCAGCCGGGTCTCTGCTGCCTGGTGTCCCCTCCTGTTCTCCACAGAGCTCTCCTCACCCTGCCAGGGCCTGGTCTCCCTCGGACCCCTTTTGGCTGCTGTCTCATTTGTCGGCTTCCCTCTCTAAGTGTGCTGGCCAGAAGGGCATGCAGCCTTCCGTCCACGGTCTGACGGGAGAGGAGGGAGCCGGTCTGCTCTCTTGCTCTCCGCGGCACTGGTGCCACCTTGCCACCCCGAGAAGCCACAGCACGCTGTGGACCCCTGCGTGCAAGCCCCGGCCTTTCACACGGGCTGCCGGAAGCCGCATCTCCCCCTCACAGTCTGCGGGAGTCGGTTCTCTGCCTTTCATGGCAGAACTCCGTGTTTTTTAGGGTTGACCTTTCCAGACTCTCAAGGTCACTTTGCCGGGTTCTGACCTCTGGCACATCCACCCTTCTCCCTGGCTCAGGCTCGGGCTCAGACACGCTGAGTCTTGACCTGTGCCAGCGTGCAGGCCATTTCTTAAAGGCCTGGAGAAGAGAGACGTCTGGAATTCGCTTTTGCCCCATCCGCTCTGACTCACGTGGGATAGCCTGTTCAATGAGAAAAACGCCAGCTCGGCACAGCTTCCTCTGCTTGTGCTCCTTTCCAGAAAGATTTCTCTTGTGTTCCAGATGTCATCACTCGTTAAGTGTGGCTGTTGATTGTCTGTCTTGATGTTAGTTTAGGTTACCGAGGCAGGCTGGCGCCACATAACTACATGTTATCGTCCTAATTAGCATCACTGCATACTTCAGCAGGTTTAAACCTCACGGCCTCCTGTGGCACTTCACAGGTGTGTAGTTACTGTGAAATTACTACACATCTGGCTGTCTTATTTCCATAATTGCTGCACTTGAAAGGTGACTCCTGGCCTGTTCTAGAATGAAAAGGTGTTAATTATATTAATAATTAGGAATTCTGAAACAACCTCTCTTAGTGGGTGCTGGAGGTGTGTGGGTTCTGGAGATTATAGAAAAGGCAGGTGGCCAGGGACCTGGTACCAGTTTAAGAGAACATGGACATAAAAAAAGTGAATTCTATAGAGAAAGGTAAGAAAAACATCCAAAGGAAAAGCAAATTGGACATGGTCATTGAGACAATTTGTTGGCATTATTAAAAAGTATACTTGATGCAGTGAGTGTATTAAATAGGCCTGGGATTTGGGGCAACTTGCTCCTGGATAAACTGCCCTGAAGACTTTTTCCAGCAAGCCTCCATATTCTGAAAGATTGCTCAGACTGAGTGTAAATGGAGAATGTGCTGGATTGTCCATTTTCTTCCCCTCCCAGAAGCCAAAGTTCATATTCCAAACTTCTTTTTTCTTTCTCATTTCACAAAATAAAATAATAAAATTAAACAAAAACATCACACCAAAGGAAAAGTCTGTGCTATTTCATCTTATCAAAAGCTTGGTGCATTTTCAGGGCAGAGAGCCTAGAATATAAATGCATTGTTATCAAACACTGGCCTGTGTTTTAGGTCGTTATTCCCACCTTGGTTGGTCCAGAGCCTGTGTTCAGTTTGGAGTCTCACCTAAAGTACTCTGCCACAGCTGCCCCACAGGCCCGGCTCCTGCTGGGGTGGGGCGGGGCCGGCTGCCACGTCGGTGGTTTCTGAACACTAGGGTGGCGGTGGCGCCTCCCTCTTCTGTCTGTCTGTTACTGTGTCCCTCCCAGAGCAGCAGGCACCTCCAAAGAGGACCATTTCTAAATGGTCTTGAAATCACTGAAATAGTCATTTTCACTAATCAGGGTGAGAGAAAAGAAGAAACTTCCTTAAAAGCAGCTTAAGACGTTTGTAAAAAGGACTTTACACACGGCCACCAAAATACACATTTCAGGTGGGTTTTTCTTTTAGTCAGAAATCCCCTAAACTGTACCCTGTTGACGTCTAGTCTCTTATCCCTATTATTTTTCTTTTTACGCTTTGTTAACAGAGGAAGTAGCATGCAGTATTATTCTACTATACATGACTTGTATGTATACAAGCATGTCAATGTACCTTTCTTTAACTTAAGGATAATGAATTTCCAACAAATATAGGGTAATCTAGTTGAAGAGAAGAATTGGGAATTGCAGGTGGCAGGCATTTTAATCAAAGAACCTAAATTGGGCTTCAGTTAATAATGGAATTCTTACAGGAATTAGCCACAAACTTGTATTGAAGAATCACATTTGAAGAGTTGTCTGTACTGACTTGTGAGGTGCATTGGTGCTTCTCAGGATTGCAATACTGTGAATCTGCTACTTGCAACAGGACAAGGGGGCAGCGCCGAGCAGGCGGGGCCGAGGGCCCAAGCTCAGGCACGTGCCCACGTCACTCAGAAGCAAGTGGTCACACGAGCAGGTCCACAGAGCCCACCATTGTTCACGGTGATTTTTTACTGACATAAGATAAAGACCTGGTTTTACTCAATTAAATATAAATGTATTATTTATGTGCATATGTATAGTCATATAATGCAGTTATATATACACACACAATATATAAGTAATGCATGTGTATTTATATTCCAGTATTTCATTTAAAAACACCTTCTTCTGTGCCAGGAACTTTTCTCCCCACATGCAGTTTCAGTGTCTCTCTAAACCATTTTCAAACAAGATAGGAACGTAAATTCTAGAATTTACTGAATGGATAAGTATCTGTACCAGAAGTGTCTGTTTTACGTAACTTGAAATCTGCTTTCTTTCTCATATGTAATTTGAATTTAGTGCTTATCTTTCTTGTAAGAAATCAGTGAATTTAGGTTTAGGCTTGGAAAAGTAGTTTTTGCCTCCAGTCTACTGCAGTTCATCTTAATTTTTCAAGCTCCCTGGGATACCCCCACCTCCTGGGCTTCTTTCAGAAGTTCTAGCTTCTGAGTGAGCAAAAACGATATTGTCACTCTTTGAAAAGAGTAAAATACCTTGGGAGTTCTTGGGAGAACATTGCCATTAGGTCATTTGACTGGGGGCTGAGTGTATAGCGTCAAGCGCTGCTGCCCTTAGGAAACGGTCGGCTACACAGGGAAGAAAGCAGGAACATTTGCACAGCACCCCTTCCTCCCTTGAGTGCAGGTGGTCTCATCTGGCCAGGTGGTGACCTCCTTTAGAATAAAGATCATTTGTTTTTGTTCTTCTGGGACTAATGTTTCTCCAAGTTCCTGTTTTAGTACAACACTCCTTCCCCTCGAGGGAAATGTGCTTAAATGCTGGTTGGAAACAAGAAAACCAAAGGGGACCCTCCTAAGATGACAACAAAGAAGGCAAAGGAAGAAAATGTCCATCTACTGCCTTTGATGACTTGGAGAGAGAAATGCCAGCAGGGGAGGCACAGAGAGAGGGAGTACGCTCTACCTCAGCTCCTGTGCCCCATTCCGTTCTGCATTCCCCAAACCTCCTGCTGCTGTCCAGGCCGCTGCCCCTTCCCCTGCTCTCTGCTGAGCTTGGCGACCGCCTCTCCCTCCTCTGAGGCCTGAGCACCAAACAACTGCTCCCTGATTGGCACTTGGTCCTGCTCACGTGCTGGCAGGTCTCTGTGCCTTGGTTTCTTGGATTCTTGAGTTCTTAATGAACTCTTCACATCTTTTCTCCCTGCCAAAATGAGGCAGGGATCCTAAATGACGTGACTTTGTATAGTTCTGTGCACAAAGTAGCCGCTCAACAAACGCACTGAATTTGATAAAGGACCTCTTGGGTAGAGCAGGTGTTCAAAGTCCCCCATGGTCAGTTTTGCCTCCTTACTCAGTGGGCACTTGATGGACGAAGAGCAGGGAGTGTGGTGACACCTCCTGACCGCCCCCCCCGGGGGGCAAGGCCTGCGTCCTCCTGGTGTTCCCTAAGGTGCCTCCCACAGGCCAGGCACAGCAGATATCCTCAGAGCCTGCCACCTGAGAAAGGAGACTCGATGAGTACCCACCCAAGTGGCTTCCGATCCTGAGCTCGGGCTGGCCGGCCTGTCACTGGGCTCCCTGCAGTGACAGCAAGGTGCCCGAAGAGCTGTGGGTCACAAGGCAGCCCAGGATGGCCAGGTGCGGCTCTGCCACCGTCCCAGGTGGTGAACCCAGGAGGTAAACGCCTCCCGCAAGAAGGGGAAAGCGTCCCGAGCCTGCCCTAGAACATCCGTTTCCTCCCAGCTCTGGAGTTGCAGTTTTTCCTGGTCCTTCTTGTTGCCTCAGGAAAGCACCCCTCATGCAGCATGCTCCACTGCATCTGCTTCTACCCTGCATGGGGTGGGTGGTGGCAGGGCAGGACGGCGCTGTGCACACTTGCGGGGTCTTTGCAGCCCCCCGCGGGGTGAGCAGAGGGCAGGGGTGCGCCGTGGCTGCAGGCTGCCTGGACGTTGGCTCCTGGCTGGCCGGGTGGGGAGCCACCTTCTACTGCAGGGTGGCATCGGAGCACCCAAATCCTGACTAGCAGCCATGTTGTTTCGTGGTCTTACAGCTGAGTTTGGAGTGTCTCTGGGTAGATATCCTGTGCCCCTATTTTGTTTGTTCAGCAACAGGTAGGAATTACATTTTCTCTCTGTCTTCACTCTCCACTCCCATCCCCTCCCAGCTGATGTATATAATATATGTCCTGGAATACCCTGATGTATATGTGCATGTGTGTACAAATAGCAACATGAATGGAATGCAAAAGTATACACACACACACGGCTTCTGTATTTACAGAGAGCTTTTATGTGTGTGTGTTTTTCATTTCTACAAATGCTATCTACTTTCTTACTGCATCATTTAGTGCTTTGCTTCTGATGGCTGAGTAGTATTTCAGAGTGCCTCCACCCTCTGACACACCCTTCCCCAGCAGTGGGCCCCTGGTGGCCTCCAGCTCCCGCTGTCACACATTGGACAGCGGTACATCCTGGTTCCTGGGCCTGTTAAAGCTTTCTCTAGAATACGGATCCAGGAATGGAAATGCTGGGCGGCGGGGCCCAGACTTTCTTTCCCTGAGTCCTGTCGCAGTGCTTGCAGAGCGACTGCACTGGGCTAAGCCTCCACGGAGGTTCTTTGGAGGGTCCTGGCTCCTGCACCTTCTGCCAAATCTGGTATGAGCCCCCTTTTTGTCTGACATCCTGGGGGGTGTCAAGTGGTATTTCATTGTAAATTTAATTTACGTTTCTCTGCAAATAAGTGAGTTTGAACATTTCTGCACATCTTAGCTATTGAGGTTTCTGGGGATTCTCCCTTCATATCCTTTGCCCCTTCTTTTGTTGGTGTCCCTAGATTTTCCTGGTTGATTTGCAGGCACTGCTTGTATATTCTAGACATTTCTCTTATCTCCTGATTTCATACATGGCAAATATCATCTCTGTGTCTGTGAGGTCTGTTAACTTTGTCTGTAATGCCCTTCATTGATGAGAAAAGGAGCAATGTTTTGCCTTTGGTTGATAATTTTAAGGCCTTGCCTGTGAAGTATATCCTAATCCCAGGTTACAATGTGTCCTTGTTGTAACTTTACTATCTAAAATGTCATTCTGTAAGTCTGACACATTTACTTTTTTTTTTTTTAATTTGAATGAAGCAAAAGCTTGAATTTTTTTCTAGAATTTTCCATTTCCCACTCATTTATTTTTATTTAACATGCAGTTACATAACATTTCATTCACAATTCCATTTATTGATTTTTATAAAGCCAGCTGAAGAAAATATAAGCTAAATAAATATACACTGTTCCCCACATAGTAGTTACACAGCAAAATAAAGTTACAGAGTATGTTAAAAATTTTTTTACCCCATTGCCTTGTTTTGGTTATTGTTTGCTATAGAAAGTCCCTTCCAGTCATGTTTAAAAAGTCAGTTCAACTTTACTTTTCCACTTGAACATTTACCTCTCACTAGACCAATGTGTCAAAACCAAATTTATTACCTACTTTTCTTGAATCAGACTAGTTCTCCAGTTCAACCTCCTTGCCTCTGTCAATGGCAGCTGACTGCCAGTGATTCACCTGGAAACCTCCTCCGTGAATGAATGTTGTGATTCGTAGGTGGGACGGGTGCACGATGTTTCAGCAGCGATCAGGGAGACTTGGCGAGGGCCCAGGGATGAGGTTCAGGCGTGATTCAAGGAAGATCGCCGCTCTGGCCGCCCTTGTCCTCCCTAATTTCATTCTCTTCCTTTATTCTTACCACTCACGGCGACTAGGTGAGGCTTTCGTAAATATCACCTTCCTTGTAATACGCCCTGTCTACACACCCTCCGTGGCTAGGACCGCCTGCCCGAGTACGCGGCCCCTGCCCACTGCCGTGGGCTTGCCCGCTCTTCCCAGTAGTCACACCCTAATCCTGCCACTCTTCAAGATCCAACCCAAGAACCAAGTCTTCCATAAAAACAAGCTTTTCTAGGATTCTGGGCTTTCAGGGTGGAAGAAGAGAGCCTTCTAGCCTGTCTTCCCTTGTTGGTTAAGACCCTCGGTTTACTCAGGGCTTCAGCGCAGGTCTCAGCCCTGAGGAGAGGACCCTTTCCAGCCTGCCCCTGCCGCAGCCCCAGCCCTGACCCAGAGTGCACCGTATTTGGCCCTGGCAGTACTTAGGGAGGGAGTAGGTGGCCGTGCTCTTCCCACTACATGCCTGTGGTAGTGAATATAGTTTTAATATATTTGAGGTGGAGTTGCGCAGCCAGTACATGCTGGGCATTGGATAATTTAGCAGAAGTAAGGATTCATCATTTTTTATACCAGTGGATCTCAAACTTTAGTGTTCCTGGGAATCACCTGGAAGCTTTCCCAAAGTGCAGGTTCTTGTTCTCTGCTTCTGGGATGGGATGCAGGAGCCTGCAGTTTAACAGCCATCGATGAGGAATTCTGCTGCAGGTGACCTGAGGCTAGTATTTGAGAGATCTCTTACAGTTGGTCTAATCACGGCAGTTGCATCACTTTAAGAAACAGCCATCCAAGTAAGTAAGTGTAAGGATTCGAGCAAAGGGAGCGCGATGGAAAGTGTCTCTGTACCGCCAACCCAGCCCTGGGACCTGCAGTATCTGAGGTGAGGAAGCAAGTCTTCTGTTAGGACTAGTGTTGGATATTTTATGCCACTAGCTCTTTTCACACTACGGCTGAGTTGCCAGCAAGCTCATTCTTCTGGAGACTAGAAGAGGTTTTTCCGAGGCCGTCACCACCCTAATTAACACTTCTCTTCTTTTAAAGGAGTCCCCTCCCCCAGGAGTTCATGGAAATTTGAGATCTGGGGAAGAAGCACCTTCCCAGGGTGCCAGTTTGTTGCATTATAAAGAGGAAAAGTAGAAATGAGAGACCTAATATTTAAGAGGCTTAGACAATTTCCAGGCTTTAAAAAATGGACAGCACTAAGAGTTGCAGTCAAGTGCTGAATCTTAGGGCTTGTTCCAGAGCAGCCTGGATGGCTTATTTAAAGGACCAGCCTCTAGGACCAATCCAGGGGAATATTTGCAGCTGTGCAGGGCTCTTCCCAGGGTGTGTTCTCAATCCAACCCAGGACGTGAGGCCGGGCAAGCTCAGCCCTCGGCCCAGGGGCCTGCAGGGATTATGCTCCTGGGGACACAACCACTCTCCTGGTTGTTGGAAAATGTATTCTGATTCCAGCAGTTGACTTGTGTTGTTACTGCACTCATCATTGTCATAGGGGTAATAAGAGGGAGACCCCTGCTTACATATGGCACGTCACAGTTTTTACAGGACTTTCCCCTGGATTGCCACCTAATACCAACAGCTCTCCTTTGTCCAGTTCCCACAAGAAGGTTCTTTGTATACATTACCCTTCATTCTCCCATGAAATCCGTACCTCTACAGGTGGGGAGGTGGAGCCTCGGAACCCTAGGAGAGTGCCCTGAGGCCCCTACCCAGGGGCAGCAGAGCCAGAATGAGGAGTCAGATAGTGACTCTCCAGTCATGTGCAGCCTGCTCAGCAACTTAGAGGCAACACAGGCATACTTTTCTTTAAACTCATGGACACATTTAAAACATAAATTTATATCACTACTGAATCTTAATAAATCAAGAGAAAATTTTGTACCTGTATACCACTATGAAATTAATTGATAAAACTTGGTCTCTCCATTTATTAATTCACCATCTCTGGGAGAGTTATATACCCTCTTTGAGCCTTAGTTTTCACATCTGTAAAATGGACAAAATACCAATATCTAGCTAATGTAGTTCTTATGAGGATCACATAGACATAATATGTGTAAATGCTTAGAAAAATATCAGGCACGTGGTGAGCACCCATTAAATGTTAGATGCTTAGAAATTGATTATGGTGATGTGCTGGCCTTGGCCCTGGCAGATTGAAGGCAATGATTTTTTTTTCACTCTTTTCCTTTTTTTATTAGAGAAGTTGTGAACTTACAAAGCAGTCACTATAATATGCAGAATTCCCATACATCACCCCTCCACTAATACCTTACCTTGTTGTGAGACATTCGTGATAGGTTATGAAAGAGTCTGACTATTACCACTAACTGTGGTCAATAGCGTACACTTGATTTATTTATCCCATGCACCTTCTATTACTGCTATGTACTAGTAAACACATGGAATCTTCACAAATTTGTGGATCATCCCTGCACAGGGGCCATGCTAATCTTCTCTGTATTGTTCCAGTTTTAGTGTATGTGCTGCCAAAGCGAGTGTGGCAATGTTATTTTGCTTTTGACCATGTACCAACGTGAATTTGGTCTAGTAAAATGATACATAAGTGGGTATGTTCTTATTTAAAAGAACCTAAACTTGAAGAGAGCTGCAGCCCTGCAGGTTCTTCCTATTAATCCGGGCTCCCCCAAAGTTGACCATACTTGAACATCTAACTCATCCTAACTCGTTCTTGAGGAATTCTTGATGTCTTAGCAGCCCTGCTGTTGAAGAGTATAGATTGCAGTCATGAGCAAGTCCCTGTGCTGGACCAAAGCACACCCAGCCCAGGGGCGAGGTCCACCACCACCTGGACAGTGACACCCCCTTAGGTCCATTCCAAAGGCTGCCTCATTAGCCATCTCCTATTAGCTTTAATTTTGTGTTAAGGTCAAATAAGGACCTTATGTCTAGAAATCATGCCACAAATATGTACACTCATTTTCATAGACTTGTTAAAGCTGGTCATATCTTTTCAGACACAATCCTTTTATTCCTCAAAATCCACTGTAATATAATCAGTGGTACTGACTCCTCCATGGTTCCTTTTAAAATCAAATTAGCATGCACTGGAAGCAAATTTGACTTTCTGGATGGTTCTTTCATCTTCTGCAGATTGGGGAGGAGGGGGTGTCACTGCTTAGAACCTCTTCATTTTAAATGCTGCCCATTTTCCTTACAAGCCATGGTTGGATGACAGTGTTGGCCACTAGTGTCCAAGTTGTTTTTCTGTGTTTGCTCTAACCCCAAGACTACGTGGGTTGGCAACCCTGGCTCAACCCATGGCTCGAGGAGCTGGCTGGCCCTGCTGGCCAGGATTTCCCTCAGAACACCAACTGTAAGCCCTGAAACTTTTTTCCTACCAGCACTTTGTTCAGTGCCCCAGCTATACAAAAAGTTCTCATTAATTTTTCATGATGGTGGTAACTGTAATCCAGAACACAAAGAAATCTGCATTTGTGGCATTTCTTCTGGATCTTCATTTTGCCTGCCTATAATATTATGTGTTCAGGATACTTAAGAAAATTAAAGTTTTGAACTAAAAGCTGTATTTAAGTATGTCTAATTACTGAATTCATTACTAAACTCAAGTATCCATTTTTATTAAAATATACCAACATCCATTTTTAAAAACTAATCCCCAAATCCAGTTCAAACCAATGTGGACTCCAATTAGAATATCTGAATTGTTCTCCAAACTAAAATTTTGTTTCAAGTCCCCAGTTTTTAAAACTTCTTCTCATCTATGCCAGAGAAAATACCAACACTGATAAAATGGAACAACTAAAAAAAAGAAGAAAAGATTTTTTTTCTAATTTTTAAAATCACATCTATATTCCCCATTAGGATTTTCTCAAGAGGTAAGATAAACAGCTGAGAGCCACTTTTGCCTTTAAATTCATTAATCATTTACCATAAGCCCTGTAATAACAGTGTTGCATACAACCTGTTAGTTAACGGGTCAATAAAATGGCATCAGTTGGAGGAGAGAAGTCAAGTGACTATTTCCCAGTAGCATCTGTGAGGTAATAGTAAACATATAAAATGAGAGAGATTGGTATCAACTTTCCCAAACTCAGGTCTGGAAAATAAATCTTTGTTGTCTGTAATCCCGGGTAATTATTTTTATCTGTAATCCTGGGCAGTGTGGATAGCACTGTGCTAGGGAGTCAGTTAGAACACCTTCTGGATTGTTGCATTAAATTTCTCTGTCAGAATTGCAATTCTGTTCATCATTTGCCATTAATCCTGAGATTACTACCATAATAAAATCAGTAATTTGTTCAGACCAATGTTATCATTTGACCAAGAGAAAATGGTTGTTGAGTTTTGGTAAATGTCTTTTTAGTGGGGAGAAGCATTAGGCTGGAACTGAACTTTGTCATCTCTTCCTCTTTCATAGGAACTTAACAAATGCTTGTGTTGGATTGTTTATCATTATAAATAATCAGATGTGCAAGGACTGAAAGCTGTTTAGAGAACAAAGAAAAAGTGAAGTGACAGTGTTTCAAAATCAAAAGAAATGTTTGGGGAGTTCTGGGAAGATGGTGTCAGAGTAGGCAGACAGGCTTAACTCTTTCACAAAAACAATGGAGAAAGGGCCAAAAGCTCTCTGAGGGACCTGCTTTGGGGTCAGCAGGACAGTGCTTCACAACTCCCAGGAAGGTGAGGGACAGAGAGATGAAGAACCTGAAACAACAAATGTGAGTTACTAAAAACCCCATGGCATCTGGAAAGTGTTCCCAATCCCTACCCCCAAGATATTAAGCTGGGGTAAAACCCCTAGTTCACTGCAGCTGACAGAGAGGGGAACAGATGTCTTCTTCCCTGTCAACTGTTACAAGAGAAAAGGGAAGGGAAGCCAGGGGGCTTCTCTTCAGTGACTTTGGCCAGCAGAGCCCACTTTGAATCTTGGCTCTGGCCAGACCAGAAACACAGGAAAGCAGAAATTGAAAGAAACTCCTTGGTGGAAAGGTGCACCAGTGAGTGCCATCTGCTGGCCAGTCTGGAAATTACATGGAGAAAAACCATTTTAAGGGTTCTCTCTACCCCATCTCCTGGGAGAAAATCTGCATCCCATTAGTGAGTCCTTGGCCTGATTTTGATAACTTAAGCTGGGCAATTTTAAAGATTAAGAATGAGTTGAACTGAATATCAAAAAAGAGCTGTGAAAAAAAAAAGAGAGAAATTGGCCATCAGAGTAAATTCACCAACATATTCAGATGCCTAGACATCAGCCAAAAATTACAAGCTATACTAGGAAACAGGAAAAGATGTTCTAACCAAAGGAAAAAACCAAATACACTGAAGAGATACAGGATTACAGTTCTTGTAAATCAATTCAAGGAATTGAAAGAAAATATGACTAAAGAGATAAAGGATATTAAGACACTGGGTGAACATAAAGAACAATTTGAAAGCCTACAAAGAAAATTATCAGAGTTTATGAGAATGAAAGACATGATGCATGAGATTAAAAATACATTAGGGCACATAAGAGCATATTTGAATTGCTCAAAGACAGAGTTAGTGATTTCAAGGAGAGTACATCCAAACTGGAAAAGATAGGTGAACAGAAAGAGAAGAGAATGGAAAAAAAAGAAAAAAGGAAAAATGGAACAGGGTCTCAGGGAATTGAATGGCAATACAGAATGCACAAACATACGCATTATTGGTATCCCATAAGGAGAAGAGAAAGGAAAAGGGGCAAAAAGAATATTTTAGGAAATAATGACCAAAAACTTCCCAACCCTTATGAAAGACAAATATCAATATCTAAGAAGGACAGCGTACCCCAAACAGAATAAATCTGAATAGACCTACTCCAAGGCACTTAGTATTCAGAATGACAAAATATCAGAGATAACAAGAGGATCCTGAAAGCTGCAAGAGAAAAACAAAGCCTCGCATACAAGGGAAGCTAAATAAGATTAAGTGCTGACCTCTCATCCAAAACCACAGAGGTGAGAAGACAGTAGTATGATGTATTTAAGGTACCAAAAGAGAAGCACTGCCAGCCAAGAATTCTGTATCTGGGAAAACCATCTTTCAAAAATGAGGGTGAGTCCAAAGTCTTCATAGACAAATAAAAACTGAGAGAGTATGCTACCAAAAGACCAGAGTTACAAGAGATAGTAAAGGGAGTACTGCAGTCTGAAAGGAAAAGACAAGGGCAAGAGACTTAGAGAAGAGTGTAGAAATGAAGATTATTAAGTAAGGTAAATTAAAGGGTAAAAAGACAGACAATAGTAAAATATGACAACAGAAAGCCAAAGGACAAAATCGATGAAGTAATAACATTGAGTGTTAAAGGCTTGAACACCCCAATCAAAAGACATAGACTGATAGATTAAAAAACATATGTAAGCTGTCTATATGCTGTCTACAAGAGACTCACTTCAGATGTAAAGACACAACCAGGTTAAAAATGAAAGGTTGGAAAAAAGATATTCCATATAAATAGTAACCAAGAAAGACCTAGAGTAGCAATACTAGTATTGGACAAAATAGATTTTTTTCGAAGATTTATTTATTTCTCTCCCCTTCTCTCCCCCCCCCCCCCCCATTGTCTGCTCTCTCTGTCCATTTGCTGTGTGTTCTTCTGCGTCTGCTTTCATTATCCAGTGGCACTGGGAAACTGTGTCACTTTTTTGTTGCGTCATCTTGCTGTGTCAGCTCTCCGTGTGTGCGGCACCACTCCTGGGTAGGCTGCACTTTTTTCATGCAGGGCGGCTCTCCTTACAGGGTGCGCTTCTTGAGCGTGGGGCACCCCTATGCAGGGGCGCCCCTGCGTGGCATGGCACAGCACTCCTTGCATGCAGCAACACTGTGTGTGGGCCAGCTCACTACACAGGTCAGGAGGCCCTGGGGATCGAACCCTGGACCCTTCATATGGTAGGCGTGTGCTCTATCAGTTGAGCCACATTCACTTCCCCAAAAATGCAAAACTGTCATAAGGGATGAAGAAGGTCAGTATATATTAATCAGCCACCTAGCCTGACTGCCCCAATATACATGAGGCATGCATGGGCAAAACTGAAGGAAGGAATAGATGTCTCTACAATAATAGTTGGAGACGTCACTATACCACTCTCAGGATTGGATAGGACATCTGAACAGAGAATAATAATATAAATAAACTAGACCTAGCAGATATTTGTAGAGCATCGCATCCCCAAATAGCAGGATATACATTTTTATCAAGTGCTCATGTATCCTTCTCTAGGATAGACTATATGTTGTGTCATAAGACAAGTCTCAATAAATTTAATAGGATTAAAATTAAACCACTTTTTATCATGATGGAATAAAGTTGGAAATCAATAATGGATGGAAAAATGGAAAATTCATAAATATATGGAAATTAAGCAACACTCTCTTAAATAACCAGTGGGTCAAAGAAAAAAGACACAAGTAAATAAAATCAGAAATAAGGGGGGGGGGGGATATTACCACTGACCCTGCAGATATAAGAGAGACTGTAAGAGGATACTATGAATAACTGTTAAGAAAACTAGACAATGTAGATGAGATGGACAATTCCTATAAACACATAAACCACCTATACTAATCCTAGGAGAAATAGAAGACCTCAACAAATGAATCACAAGTGAAGAGATTGAAACAGTCATCAAAAACCTCTGAAGATGAAAACCCTGGGACCAGATGGCTTTGCACCAATCATTCAAAGATGATCTAATACCAGTCTTTCTCAAGCTTTTCCAAAAAATTGAACAGGAAAGAACCGTACCAAATTCATTCTATGAAGCCAACATCACCCTAATACCAAAACCAGATAAAGATACTGCGAAGAAAGAATATTACAGACCAACATCCCTAATAAATATACATGCAAAAATTCTCAACAAAATACTTGCAAACTGAATCCAAAAGCACATTAAAAGAATTATACACCATGATCAAGTGGGTTTTATCCCATATATGCAAGGGTGTTTCAACACAAGAAAATCAATTAGTATAATAAACCACATGGATATATTGAAGAAGAAAAATCACTTGATCCTCTCGGTTGATGCAGAAAAGGCATTTGACAAAATCAGCAGCCTTTGTTGATAGAAACAACTCCAAAAGATAGGAGTAGATGGAAGGTTTCTCAGTATCAAAGTGCATATATGAAAAACCTACAACTGGCATTGTACTCAATGGTGAAAGGCTGAAAGCTTTCCCATTGAGATCAGGAACAAGACAAGGGTACCCACTGTCACCACTGTTATTCAGTATTGTGCTAGGAGTTCTAGCTAGAGCAATTAGGCTAGACAAAGAAATAAAAGGCACCCAAACAGGAAAGGAAGAAGTAAAACTTTCACTATTCCCTGATGACATGATCCTATATCTAGAAATCCTGAAAAATCCACAACAAAGCTACTAGAACTAATAGATGAGTTAGTAAAGTGGCAGGATACAAGATTAATATGCAAAAATCAATAGTGTTTCTCTACACTGCTGATGTGCAATCTGAGGGGGCAATCAGAAAAAAAAAATCCATTTATAATAACAACTAAAAGAATCAAATATTAGGAATAAGTTTAACCCAAGACATCATGGACCTGTATTCAGAAAACCACTAAACATTGCTAAAAGAAAAAGGGCACGTAAATAAATGAAAGGCCATTCTGGGTTCTTGGATTGGAAGACTAAATATTGTTAAGATGTCAGTTCTACCCAAACTGATTTACAGATTCAACACAATCCCAATAAAAATCCCAAACAGGCTTTTTTGCAGAAATTCGAAAAGCCAGTAATCAAATTTATTTGGAAGGATGAGAGGCC
Source organism: Dasypus novemcinctus (assembly GCF_030445035.2). NCBI lineage: Eukaryota > Metazoa > Chordata > Mammalia > Cingulata > Dasypodidae > Dasypus > Dasypus novemcinctus. The sequence continues at coordinate 2,545,369 of NC_080698.1, read as the reverse complement.
CCAAATAGCCAAAAGTTTCTTTAAAAATAACAAAGTTGGAGGACTCTCACTTCCTGACTTTAAAGCATATTATGTAGCTACGGTAATTAACAAAAAAAAAAACAACAAACAAAAAACAAACAAAAACCAGCATTGTATTGGCATAGACAGATTGACCAGTGGAGCCAAATCAAGAAGTCAGACCCTTACTTCTACAGTCCAGGTGATGAATGTATGACTTTATAAAACTTTTTATGACTGAAAGAACCCATTCAACGTACAAGATAAACCAATGGATTTTTAAAAATTTATTAAAGTATATCACTAGTACATAAACATACATAAATAATAAGTATATAGTAATAGTTGTGAACTTCCAAACATACATAACATCATACAGGGCTTTCATACCTCAGCCTACCACCAATACCTTGCATTGTTGTGAAACATTTTAAAATAATGATTAAAGAGCATCCTCAAAATATTACTTTTAACCAAAGTATCTTACGTTTGGTGTATTTTCCCCCAATCCACCCATTTATTATTATTATTATAATTTATACATGAGCATACATGAACAATAACTGTATAGTGAAAGTTGAGAGCTTAAAAAGCAAACATGCATAACATCATAAAGGGCTCCCATATATCAACTTACTACCAACACCTTGCATTGTTGTGAGACATTTGTTACAAATTATGAAAGAATATTGTCAAAATCTTACTAACTATAGTCCATATCTTACATTTGGTGTACTTTTTCCCCAACCCACTCTATTATTATTTTTTAAAATATGTTTTTATGACAGAAGTTGTAAACTTACAAAACAATCACACACATATGCAGAATTCCCATATAACACCCCACTATCAACACACCACACTGTGGTGAAACATTTTGTTGCAGCTTATGAGATTAATATCATCATACAATTACCAGGTCCATAGCATACATTTGGCACAGTTTTTCTATGCTTTCCCCATTATCAACACAGTACATCTTTGGCATAGATGCATGAATATTACATCATTACTGTTAACCACAGTTCATAAGTCAGTCATATTTTCCCCATGCTTCTTCACATTTCCAACACCCTGCAGTAGTGATGTCCATCTGCTCTAGCTCACAAAGGACACTCTTGCATCTGTACCATCAGCCACAATTCTCATCCACCTCTGGGTTTACCATGTTATTCAGTCCCTAGATTATTCTCTAGCTTTCTGTCAATTGGCATTTATGTCTCTAGACTACTCTTTCTAGCCACATTCCCATTTATAAGCAAGCTATTACTCACTGTAATGTGTTACCATCCACTCTATACATTTCCACACTTTCACAGTAAAGTTAATTAAAAATTCTACATACATTGAACAACAGTAGTCCATCTCTGTCCTCTTCTTATCTCAAAGAATCCACACCTACCATCAGGTCTTAAAGATGTTTTCCTACATTTTTTTTCTTGAAGCTTTATGGTTCTTGCTTTTATATTTAGGTCTTTGAGCCATTTTGAGTTAATTTTTGTATAAGGTGTGAGATAGGGGTTCTTTTTCTTTCTTTTGTGTGTGCATATCCAGTTCTCTCAGCACCATTTGTTGAATGGACTGTTCTGCCTGAGCTGGGTGGGTTTGATAGGCTTGTCAAAAATCATTGACCATAGATGTGAGTCTGTGTACCATCCATTCAGTTCCTTTGGTCTCTGTGTCTTTCTTTATGCCAGTACCATGCTGTTTTTACCACTGTAGCTAGGTAATATGATTTAAAGCCTGGAATTGAGGAAATGGATGTGACTGAGGTGATAGAGCTTCTGCCTACCATATGGGAGGACCTGGGTTTGATCCCTGCTGCCTCCTGGTGAAAAAGAAGAGAAAGCATGCCTGTGCAGCAAGCCAGTGCCAGCGCAAGTGCCTGAGTGGTGAGCCAGTACCCCTGCGCAAGTGAGTCACACAGCAAGATGAGGCCACATCAAAAGACAAGGGGAGAGTCAAGGTGAAGCACAGCAGAGACCAGGAACTGAGGTGGCACAATTGACAGGGAGCCTCTCTCCACATAAGGGCTCTCCAGGATCAAATTCCAGTGAATCCTAGGGGAGAGAAAATGAGAAGACAACACAGACAACAAAGAAAACCCAGCAGGGCAGGAAGAGAGGAAGGGGGTAAAATAAATAAATAAATCTTTAAAAAAAGTCTGGAATTGAGAGTCTTCCAACTTCATTTTTCCTTTTTTAAAATGTTTCTGGCTATCCAGGACCCCTTACCCTTCCAAATACATTTAATAATTGTGTTTTCCATGTACTTAAAATATGCTGGTAGAGTTTTTATCAGGATTACATTGAATCTGTATATCAATTTGGGTAGAATTGACATCTTATTGATACTTAGTATTCCAGTCCATGAGCATGGAATGTTCTTTCATTATTTAGGTCTTTTTAAATTTTCTTTTAACAATGCATCATAGTTTTCTAAATATAAGTGCTTTACATCATTGGTTAAGTTTATTCCTAAATATTTGATTCTTTTAGTCACTATGTGTATTAGTCAGGCAAAGGGGTACTGATACAAAGTACCAGAAATCTGTTGGCTTTTATAAAGTATATTTATTTGGGGCAGAAGCTCACAGGCATAAGGCCCTAAAGAGTCCAACTCAAGGAACCAGAAGAAGTACCTTCTCACCCAAAGTCATTGGCCACGTGTTGGAGCAAGTTGACAAGCCATGTCTGCGAGGGTTCAACCTGCCTTCTTTCTCTTAAGGCTCTGTCGTCCCACCTTCTTCCAATTTCAGCTGTAGTTTGTTATAAGGCTTGTTTCTCTCCTGGCTCAGCTGCAGCTGTAGGCTATTAGGCTAATCTTTCTTCAGGCCTCTGCAGTATCTATGGAGCTGTCTCTAATCCTGTTTTTCTCCTATGTATTTACTTCCCCAAGGCTCCAGCATCAAAACTCAAACTCTGTCTTCTACTGTGTCATTTTCTCTGTGAGTCACTACCCACCAGGGGGGTGGGGACTCAACATCCTACTGATGTGGCTGAATGAAAGCCTTAATGGTAATTCGATCAAGGAAAAGTGAAATCTCTGACTTTAAAACAATCTAATATGCCCAGAGGAACAGACCAGTCCACAAACACAATCTAATATCTATTTTTGGAATTCATAAACAGTATCAAACTGCTACACTATTGTAAATGGAATTTTTTTACCTGACTTTCTCAGATTGCACATTAGTAGTGTCTTTGAAAGTCTATTTCATCTGATGTAAGTTGAACTACTTTGACCCAGCCATTTTGTTTTGTTTTGTTTGGTTTGGTTACTGCACGCATGGAATCTTTTTCTGGTCTTTTACTTCAATCTTTTGGTATTCTTGGGTCTAAGGTGAGTTTTTTGCAGATGGCGATATAGGTGGCTCATATTTTCTTACCCGTTCTGCCAGTCTGTGTCTTTTGACTGGTGAGTTTAATCCATTAGCGTTCAATGTTATTACTGTAAAGGCAGTTATTATTTCACCCCTGTTAACCTTTGAGTTTTATCTGTCATATTTTATTTTCATCACCATTTTGGGACTTTTAGTTATTTTTACTGCTATAATCTTAATTTCTAGACTCTCTTCCAAGCCTCTCTCCTGACTTTTCAGACTGTAGCACGCCCTTTACTATTTTCTGCAAGGCTGGTCTCTTGGTTACAGACTCTCTCAATTTCTGTTTATCTGTGAATATTCTAAACTTGCCCTGATTTTTGAAAGACAATCTTGCTTGATATAAGATTCTTGGCTGGAAGTATTTCTCTTGCATTATCTCTCAGTTATGTATTACCACTGTCTTCTTGCCTATGTGGTTTCTGGTAAGAAATCAGCACTTAATCTCATAGGGTATATCCCTTATATGTTACACATTGCTTTTCTCTTGCTGCTCTCAGAATTCTCTCTTTGTCTTTGGCATTTGACATTCTGATTAGTATGTTTCTCAGAGCTGGTCTATTCAGATTTATTTGGATGGGAGTATGTTGTGCTTCTTGGACATGAATATCTATGTCCTTCAACAGGATTGGGACACTTTCTACCATCATTTCTTTAAGTGTTCCTTCTGCCCATTTTGCCTTCTTTTCTCCTTCTGGAACACCCATGACACATATGTTTGCACATCTCTTTTTTTTTTTTAATTTAATTTTTTATTTTATTTCTCTCTCCTTCCCCCCCAGCCCCCCTCCCCCATTGTCTGCTCTGTGTCCATTTGCTGTGTGTTCTTCTTTGTCTACTTCTGTTATTGTCAGAGGCACAGGAATCAGTGTTTCTTTTTGTTGTTGTTGCGTCATCTTGTGTGTCAGCTCTCCGTGTATGCGGTGCCATTCCTGGGCAGGCTGAACTTTCTTTCGCGCTGGGCGGCTCTCCTTATGGGGCGCACTCCTTGTGCGTGGGGCTCCCCTATGCGGGGACACCCCTGTGTGGCAGGGCACTCCTTGCGTGCATCAGCGCTTTGCGTGGGCCAGCTCCACACGGGTCAAGGAGGCCCAGGGTTTGAACCACGGACCTCCCATGTGGTAAGCGGACGCCCTATCCATTGGGCCAAGTCCGCTTCCCACAATTATGGTATTCTAAAGTAACGACTCTAAATCATTCACTTTATCTTCCATAATGTTCTCTCAGCACTTTCAGGGCATCACCTCACAGTCTTTTGTATTCCGTCCATTGTTAAGGTTGAAAAGTCACCTTTCACCTTGTAATAGGTAATGGATTTATGAATATCTCACCAAAAGCACGAGCAGCAAAAGAACTAATAGATAAATGGGACTTCCTCAAAATTAAAGCCTTCTGCACCTCAAAGGAGTTTGTCAAGAAAGTAAAAAGGGAGCCCACACAGTGGGAGAAAATATTTGGCAATCAGATATCTGATAAGAAACTTATAACTTGCATATATAAAGAACTCCTACATCTTGAAAATAAAAAGATAAACAATCCATTTAAAAAATGGGAAAAAGACTTAAACAGACACTTCTCCGAAGAAGAAATACAAATGGCAAGAAAGCACATGAAAAAATGTTCCAAATCTCTAGCTATCAGGGAAATGCAAATCAAAACCACAATGAGATACCATCTTACACCCATAAGATTGGCAGCTATGAAAAAAACAGAAGAATACAAGTGCTGGAGAGGATGTGAAGGAAGGGGAACACTCATCCACTGCTGGTGGGAATGCAGAAGGATCCAACCATTCTGGAGAACAGTATGGCGGTTTCTCAAAAAACTAGCCATAGATTTGCCATATGACCCAGCAATACCACTGCTGGGAATATACCCAGCAGAACTGAAAACAAGAACACAAACCAATATATGTACACCAATGTTCATAGCAGCATTGTTCACTATTGCCAAAAGTTGGAATCAACCCAAATGCCCATCAACAGACGAGTGGATCAATAAAATGTGGTATATACACACAATGGAATACTACTCGGCTGTAAGAACAAACACACTACAAACACATGTGATAACATGGATGAATCTTGAGAACCTTATGTTGAGTGAAGCAACCCAGACATTGAAGGACAAATACTACATGACCTCAATGATATGAAATAAACAAGCTGCCCTAGATAGCAAGAGACTGAACGATAGGCTTGCAGGAAATCGGAGGGTGGAGGAAGGATATGAGCCGATGTCTGCAGGGGTGGAATTTAAGACGAGATGGTGGTAAGTATGAACACAAAGAAGAGATAAAAGGGGGGCAAGGGGTTGCCTTTGCTTGGGGCTTTGCGGGTTTGAGGGTGGCTGGGGAGGGACGGGTGGGTAACGTTGCCCAAAAGTGGGGGGAGGGAGGGGTAGCATACGAACCAGGAGAGGGTCAGGGGTTGGTGGAGAGTAAAATGCCGAGAAAATCATATCAAAATATAATAAAGAGGGTTACCTGTTTAGAATGCTCGGAGGGGAGGGTCTGATGCAGGACGGGCTCCTGGGGAATGTCTAAATGCTCATTCTGCCAGAGTGGGTGACACCATGGGGTAGAAACCCAAGTAGTGAGAGTGGGGGTGGACCCACATCCTGGGGAGGACTAATGCCATCCAATAGAGGGAACTGTATCCCTCGAGAGAAAGGGTGGCTCCCAGGGCATTGGGGCAGTTGAGCAAGTTAGGCCCTGAACACTATTCCATCTATCTCTGGAAGTGGCTCCTCAGGAAACGGAGGTTGGCTATCACTGAGGGCACTAAGGTGGAAGGGAAAATGGACGTTAAATGTGTGGAACCAAAGTAAATGGGGGGTAAGAGAGGAGTTTCTTGAGAGTACACAAGGATGGATATAAAACATGTAATATTACACCATAACATATAGGAGATGACAGACTGATAATGTAAACCATAATGTAAAACATAGGATAACTAAAAATGTAAAGAACTGTGTATCCTAAAGTATGCACCATAATGTAAATACAGATGTCACCTTGTTAGAAAGCTAATGTCTCAGACTCTGTACATCACTTTAAGTAAATATGATATGAATAGGGCGTAAGAGTATCACTGTGGAAGGGAAAAGGTTTTCTGGTGGATGTGTGGGAGTGCTGTATATTATATATATACATTGCTGTGGTCTAGGACTCCTGTGAAGAAAAGCTGAATAATTAGGGGGGGGGGGGGGGGGGAAAGAAAAAAATAGGATGTGGAATTTTTTCAAGTCAACATTCTTTATCTAAGTTCTTTATCTAACTTTATCCAAGTTCTTTATCTATCCTTTAAACTCATCGCTATATGCCATTCCCTAGTAAGGGACCATGACATTATATTGGGCTTCAAATTTCGGGGAGTTCTGGATCACAGAGTGTTTCAACAATGGCAATGGAGGGATACTGGTATGGGATACCAATGACAGATGATATATGACTGACAGGGAGCTGTACAGAACATATGTCCAGGGTGCATGGTAATGTTTGGATATACTCATAGTGGCAACAATTAAAAACCACAGTAGGGGGGGTACTGAGTTCCCGGCCAGTGGTGCTCTGTCGTGGTCCCTAGGGGAGCAGCGACAGTCTCCCAGGTACAGTGGTGGGGACCGGGAGGGAGTGAGGGTTCAACAGTGAGCCCCTGATACTAATGACTATGCTTGTGAGCTGATAAACCCAAAATAATAACAAGGCCTAGAGCAACTTTGTGCCTGGGAATTTCCTTCTGTCAGCCTTCATGTTACTCAAATGTGGCCAGTCTCGAAGCCAAACTCAGCATGTAAATGCAATGCCTTCCCCCCAGCGTGGGACATGACACCCGGGGATGAGCCTCCCTGGCAACGAGGGACCACTATCAACTACCAACTGATGATGCAACTGGAAAATGACCTTATACGGAAGGTTCAATGCGGATCAGCAGAATATCCATGTCTACATAAAATACCATGACTTTAAAATGCTGTTTGACCTAAAGTAAGGGGGAAATGGAAAGGAGAAATGAGTTTATATGGCTACGAGTTTCTAAAAAAGAGTCTGGAGGCTGGCAGAAGGTTTGCCCTCATGCACAACTGAGCAGAGTCAGAGAGACAGATAAAGCAGATACAACCCCCAGATATTGGTTCCTTTGAGGGCTAAAGAGACCCATGGGAGTTATGGTCATGGCCGATGGGGTTAACTACCAGGGCAGATGGCCCCTCTTTGGAAATGGTGTTTATGTGTGATGAATCTGGACTCAGATGGGATCTCCCTTCATAAGACTTTCATGCTAATGTGCTGGAGGTGCAGTTAATGTTGGGGTTTAAGATATATTTAGGGGATTTGAATCTCTGGACTGACAATGTGATAGCCAGATCCTGAGCCTCAACAGACTCCAGCACCTACAATCTGATTTATTGGACTTACCACACTCAGCTAAGATGGAGGTGAAGAAGGACAACCACCACACCATGGAGCCTAGAGTGATTACAACTGAAAATGGGAGGATTGCATCCAGCATCCAGGTGGAATCTGAGCCTCCTCTTGACATAAAGGTGCAATGGACACAACCAATCCAGTGTCCACATAGAAGAGGTGGCATTGGATTGGGAAAAGTGGACATAATGGACAAAGGGTATGGGGAAAGGCAGGAAGAGATGAGAGGTGGAGGCATCTTCGGGACATGGAGCTACCCTGGATGGTGCTTCAGAGGTAATCACCGGACATTGTAAATCCTCACAGGGCCTACATGATGGAATAGAGGAGAGTATGGGCCATGATGTGAACCAATGTATATGAGGTGCAGAGGTGCCCAAAGATGTACTTACCAAATCCAATGGATGTGTCATGATGATGGGAACGAGTGCTGTTGGGGGGGGGGGAGAGGGGGGGTGGGGGGGTGGGGTTGAATGGGACCTCACATATATATTTTTAAGGTAATATTATTACAAAGTCAATAAAAAATAAAAAAATTAAAAAAAAAAAAAAAAAAAAAAAAGAAAAGTCACCTTTCAGTCTAGCTATCATCTTTTTTATAGGCAGTCTATCTTTTTCTCTGATTGTTTTTGTCTTTGGTGGTCAGAGTTGCACATTAGTCTTTCTAGGTATGAATATATTTTCTGTTTCTTTCCCTGCACTCACTGTGCTTTGTGAAACTAAAGATGGATATCTTTTATAACTTCTAGAAAATTTTCAACCACTATTTCAAATATTGCTGCTTCCTGTTTTCTCTACTTTTTCTTCTTAAATTTCTATTAGATGAATATTGGGCTCTCTAATTCTATTCTCTTAACTTCTTGGACATGTTTCCCTTCAACTTGACTTTCTGTGCTGTGTCCTGAGTAATGTCTTCATGTATGTTTTCCCACTCATTTACTCTTTACCTGTTTCTCATCCACAGCTTATCCCACCTTTGAGTTTTTTATTTCATGAGGTGTGATTTTCATTTCTTTGAGTTGAATGGGGTTCTCTTTCAGATGTCTCCTGGCCCTGTTGAGAGCGTCTTGGTCTTTATTTATTTATTTACTTTTTAACACTTTTGGGCCTTTACTCATTCTTATTTTACATTCTTGTTCAATAATTCAGTTATATGAAGTTCTTCAGATGTCCATAGGCATCTTTTTGTAAGTATTGGTCAAGGTAGAGTGTTTTCTCCTGTGCGTCATCATTTTGACCTGTGTGCTGATCATCTTCAAAGTTTTGTTTTGTTTTTTGTTTTGTTTTTGGCTTTTGGGATGCTACACAGTCCGTTTGGTATATCCCTCATTGCTGTTTTAGTTTTGCTTCTCCTAGAAGCTCTAAGCAGGAATTCCTTTTTAATTTTATTTAACTTAGCGTTTCCTGGACTATACAAGGCTTATAAATTCAAACTGCAAACCATATAAAAGCCAGACAATAGCCACACATTCTTAGGGGAGAATATTTTGGTCCAGTAGTCAGGCCCTGAAAGATAAGCTTCCTTGGTCTATCTCTATGCCTGCAGGAGTATTTTCTCTACTTTCCTTGAGGGGATGTGAGCTTCATTTTCATTTCCCTTCTCACATTGATCCGAAGTTCTACTTCATGCCCATGTGTGCTGTGGAAACCTACACTTTTTACCCAGAAGCTTTTTACCCAAGATGAACATGTTCTGGGGCAGCCATACCAGCAACCACGGTTCCAGAATTTAATTTCTTCTTTCTGTTTCCCCACTGGGTCTCTCCTGGATTTCCTTGAAAGCTCAGCTATGTATTCAAAGGGATATAGGTCATATTGTATCAGCACATCTAGGCTTTTATAGTGGAAGAAGTTTTAGTCTATCCAGCCCTTTATTTTATATTACAGCAAAAGGAAGTGTCTCATGATGCATCTTCATCACAGGCAAAATTGAATATATTTAATTAAAAACAAAAAAGCATCCACACTTACAGAGGTTTTTTTCCCCCAAGGCTTCCAGGCTTGCCCCTTTTCCTGCTGTGTGGCCATGGAAAAGGGTCTTGGAGGAGGAGGCACGGGGTCAGCACTGAGCCACAGCGTGAGCACCTGCTACTTTTCTAGGTATTTGGCTACTGCTGCACTGTTGCCCACTTACTCGTTGATTGTTTTGAATCATCTTCCCAGTTAGTGCCCTTTTTATATTTATCTCCCTTCTATCTCTTGGTTCTCTCTTCATCCCTGCTTCCATCTCTTTCTTCTTCTTCCTACCCCTTTCCATGTTAAGCAATAGAATCATATCTGTAACTTATTCTGCAGAGTTCTTGTCATTTTGCTGGCCCAGCAGCTACATGCCTCCCTCTATTTGGAGAATGTTCTTCACATGCTAACTCTTGGCATGAAACAAATGGACTCTACCGGGAATACCGCCTACTTACTACTGCTGCCTCCCTTACAGCTGGGTCGCAGGCAGGAGACTTCACCAGACAAACGCGTTCCAAGCCTTGACGCAGGAGCTAGTGGCATCAAAGCAAGCAATGGAGCCTTTGCTTCCTGGAGAAGTGACGGATCACAGCCAGCCTTGGATGCAGTAGAAGAGTGCTCCTGGTCAGAAGTAGCAGTCACACAAGCTGGAGCATCCTGTGGCAGTAGCTGGGAGCTTTGACTCAAGCCTCCCGTTCTAGCTCCCCACAAAACTGTGAGCCTCCAACAGCTCTGTCTGCTGAAATCAGCCAGGATTGACCTCTGCAGCTTCCGGCCAAAACCTAAGAACCCCAACTGTTAGGTTTACCAGTGTTAAGAGTTTTCATGTTTCTCCTGAGCCAACAAGTCCATGTTCTCTTGTCAGAAACTATTATTACATAGACTTTTTCTAGCAGCATTCTCCTAATTGCAGGCCTTCTCCTCTGTCTTGGAGATACTCAGTGGCTCATAAACTGGGAAGATGGAGATCGTAGGCAGATTGTTCACCATTATATTTATGTTTGCGTACCCAAATTTTCTGGATTTCAAGGGTTATCCCTTTATGTACTAGCTAAATAAAATAGCAGTAGTACCTAATTGGTATTTCTGAGAATTCTTGGGGAGCCTTGGACACTTACTGGTGGGTGCCTCTCACCTCATGCTCCATAGTACAGCTCCCAGATTCACCCCATCACTTCTCCAGCCTGCTGTCCAGCCCACCTCTGAGCACAGGTGTCTCCCTCTGTCATCCACAGGTGTGTGACCACAGTGTCCCTAAGTGACAATTTGAAGCTATCAGAAGGAAATTCCAGTGCAGAAAAGGCAAATTGATAGCTGTGGTCATCAAGGTCAACACTGCCCCCTGACCCTGGGAACCTCCTCTCTCAGCACACTACACGACTTGTATGCAGAAGCTCAATTCCATTGGTGAACACTTGGAAGTTGCATGTCTGTGTTTTACTTTGTGAAGAAGTGAGCTCGGAGGAAATCAAGCTGAGCCCTCACTAACCTCACTGGCTCACAGAGACATTGTGTGTTGTTATTCCAGGTGGAGGCTACCTTAAATGTGGTGCCTTTCTGTACTCAAAAGGTCTCAATTTTAATACCATTTCGCTCATTTTCTCTGGGAAGTGGAATTAAATTTCCAGTGTGAACTAGAAATGTTAAATTGTTAATAGCCTCCCTATATGACACCTTCAATGATTTAATCTTAATTTAGGCAGAGTAAAACATCACAGTGTAGGCTTTCAAGCTTGATGCTCTTTTAATGTTCTTTTTTTTTTTTTAAGATTTATTTTTTATTATTTCTCTCCCCTTCCCCACCCCCCAGTTGTCTGCTCTCTATGTCCATTTGCTTTGTGTTCTGAGTTGACTTGTATTCTTGTCAGCAGCACCCAGAATCTGTGTCTCGTTTTTTTGTTGTTGTGTCATCTTGCTGTGTCAGCTCTCCATGTGTGCACAGGCTGCACATTTTTTCACGTGGGGCAGCTCTCCTAATGGGGTACTCTCCTTGTGCATGGGGCTCCGCTTCACAAGGGACACCCCTGCATGGCACGGCACTCCTTGTGCGTATCAGCGCTGTGTGTGGGCCAGCTTGTCACACGGGCAAGGAGGCCTTGGGTTTGAACCTTGGACCTCCTGTGTGGTAGGCGGTCGCCTTATCCATTGGACCAAATCCACTTCCCTAAATGTTCTTTGAGAATAGGAAAATCTTTTCTCCAAATGCTGGGAACAAGACTATGTCAAAATCAGTTAAGAGCCAAATTATTATCAGAAGCAATGACATAATTTTTAAAAATTGTAATGATTTACTGAACAGTTAAAACATTGGCTCATTTGTATGCAAATATTTGGCCTTTTATGATTTTTCAGTATATTGATTTTGTTCCAATATAAATGTATAACTCTCTCTTTATCTACACTTGTTTCAGAATATTCCACTTTTTAAAAAGTTTCTCATTTTTTTAATATTATGAAATTCCCTTATGTCTACATTGAATTAGTCAGGACTTAAGTCTACATTGAATTAGTAAGGGATAGATTATTTGAATATTGAAATAAACTTGTTTATCTAAAAATCAACGTAACTTAGAAGCAAAAGTAGTTGCATGTCCAACAGAGAGCATGGAAATGCTTAACATTATCCATAATCCCTCAAAGGATGTTCATTGTGGAATTTTTTACTTATTTCCCTTTGCTTTAAAATTATCTTTCCACTTTAAATAAGGACTGTTTTGCAACTTGGATTCTGAACATTTGGAGAGCAATTGAGAAGTAAATAAACCTGTGCTGCAGCTGGGCAATACTCTAGATAGTTCAAATACATTGCAATAATAGAAGAGATGGCTCTGGGAAACAGATGTGGCTCAAGTAATTGGGCTCCCACCTACCATATAGAAGGCCCAGGTTTCGATACCCAGGGCCTCCTGGCCCCTGTGGCGAGCTGGCCCACATGGAGTGCTGCCCCATGCAATAGTGTCCGCCACGCAAGGAGTGCCACCCTGCACAGGAGTGCAGCCCGCCCAGGAGTGCTGCCCACACAGAAAGCTAATGCAGCAAGATGATGCAACAAAAAGAGACACAGAGAAGAGACAATAAGAGATGCAGTGATCTAGGGAGCTGAGGTGGCACAAGAGAATGATCGCCTCTCTCCTACTCTAGAAGGTCCCAGAATCAGTTCCTGGAGCCACCTCATGAGAATGCAAGCAGACACAAAAGAACACACAGCGAATGGACACAGAGAACAGACAACATGGGAGGAAGGGGGAATAAATAAATAAATCTTTAAAAAAGAAATAGATGGCTCTTTACAGAATGCTGAGTTTTAATTAAACTGCCTCCTTAAATCACAGGCTTGATTATTCCAAGAATAATCTGTCACTGCTTTGTTCCTATCTGTTATTCATTCTTTTATATTCTTTTTTCACAAGTCCATCAAGTCATTTGAGAGCTGAAATGGTAGTTTCCACTGGCTTTCCTGTTCCATCTCTTATGCCTAGCATCCAGACATGAAAAACCCTATGTACTAACTTGTTTAAACAATCTCAGTAAGTCTTGATTCAAATATTATTTTGTCTCCATTAACTAACAAATGAAGGAAAGCTCCATTTAGCTCTCAGAGAAGATAAAAGTTAAACACATCTTAAGTTCATAGTCAAACTCATGAAATATATCTGTTCAGAGCTCCATTAGCCAAACATTTTTTTCCAGTGTCGATATGTACAAAAGTGATTTCATGTGATACATGCCCACCTTCTTCATCCAAGTGTTTAAAATGACGGTAATTTTCCTCTGTTCTTGTTCTGACTCTGACATCCCCAGCATGACCAGTCAGTATCTATTAGGCCCGGGCCACAGTGTCAATCTTAAGTAGAAAAGGTCAGATTTATTAATTTATAAAAAATTATTACTCAAGAGGTTGGATCGGTTGTGTTAGAGCACTAAACATTTTACTGCAGACAACCATTTTAAGATAACCCTTATTTTAAATAGACTTCTGCTTTTTCAGAGGTTGTTACATTCATCAGGCAGTCCAACTGACGTTTCATGAACATGTTTTGTCCTCGTGAATACTCTGACTGTGAAATCCTTTCGTGATGACACATCTGAGAATTTGCAGTAAATGGAAATCCAAATCCTAGATTTTATGTTTGTATTTTTCATGTTTCTTCATTCGTGTTAATATGTGCTTAAAATAAAGATGCAGTTACTCAGATGCATTCCTCTGCAATACAGTGAACATGGTATACCAGAAAGCCAGTTTCTATAGAAAAGAATAACCACCCATTTCACCTAGGGTTTAAGATATTTTTTGGTTGAAAGTTAAGCTAATTAGGATTGGCATGAAATGTTTCCAGCTAGCTTATAAAATTAAATAAATTAGTGATTACATGTTATACTGTAACAATTCCTGGGGTATAAACAAATTAGAAGGTATCTTGAATCCTGAGAAGATTCAGTCCATTGTATTCTGTTGTTTTGTGTTGAAATACACATTTCCATTCATCTTAAAAGATTGAATAGTATTTCATTTAAAAACTCCAATAAAATGCCAACTGGTTCAAAAAGAAAAAATCCGAGGGAACCATCCCTGCAGGAAACTGATGTCTCCCCAGTTTGCTCAGCAATCAGTCTTGACTAATGAAGGCAGTGTGGATGATGCCTGAAAGATAAACAATTCGGAAACCACGTCTTTTCCTTTTGTAGTGAAATACAGCAGTCCCCTTTGACCCTTTCCAGGTCTAGTCCTGCTCCATCCATCTGGGCTGCAAAATCTTAGACAAGTCCCTGAGCCTGTGGCATTCAGTTACACAGAACAATCTCTCAGGACCCTCCTAAATTCACATCTCTTCCCCTTGTGCCTTTAGGTTCCAGCTCTTCTGTATCAGAAAGAAATCCTTCCTTTTCCACCCCCAGATCTATGAAATGATCACGGTTTAGTTATGGTCAGTCTAGGAAGTGTCCAATCTGTATTGTGAGATCTGAGCTCATCAACATTCCTTGGGGCTAACGTTCATTTAACGTGCCTGCTGCCTCTAGCGGATCTGTAGTCCAACTGAGGGCAGGAATGCCAGCTTCACGGAGCAGCACTGCGTTGGGACACTATTTTTTTTAATGTAAAAATGTGAAGGTTTTATTCTCTTTTTTTCCTTTATTTTTAAAGAAGCTTTAGATTATATAAATGTTGTATCAAAAATATAGGGGATTCCCATATACCCTACCCCCCACACACTTTCCCCCTTTAACAACATCTTTCATCAACAAAAAATGGTACATTTTTTGCAATGGTTGAGCATATATTGAAGCATTGCTGCTAAGCATGGTCTATAGTTTACATTATGGTTTACACTTTGCACCATTTTATAGGTTTTCATAGAATGTATAATGGCCTGTATTTGTCATTACAATATCAATTCCAGTGTCCCAGAAATGCCCCATGTTACACCTATTTTTCTCTCCTCCTCCCCTCAGAACCTCTGGTGACCACTGTATGTCTATATTACAGGTACTTCCATTACTAGAATATTAATAAGTCTCCTTTGATCCATAGTTAGATTCCCCCTTATTTTTGTTCCTCAAACCTGAGGATTTTGTAATGGTGATGCCCACTCTGCTTCCAATTCAGAAGGAGCTTAGATCCCATGGGGCAGATGGAGAGAACTGTCTTGCTTGCAGTTGTAGATACTTTATTTTTTTGGAATGGGTGTTGTCCATCATCATCCTTTTGTTAGTAGTTCTGGGTAAGTCCAATGAACCGGAGAGTAGGTGTTGGCTACAACTCTACTGAGATTCAGGGTTTACCTGGCATATGAACAGACCAAAGATTTAAGTCTCTGGAACATATATTTAATGGGTGTAGTGCTAATTATAGGTTCAAATAAAAGGGGTAGAAGAAACATGTAGGAAAATTATAAGTAAGTCTAACTCTGATACACTGGGGAGATAGGTTATCATATATTCCAAGGTAAGGCCCATCAATGGGGTACCAATTTCCTGGGCTTGTCTGCCCTGCCTATAGTGTCTCTAGATCCTTCATGAGCACCACTGCTTGAAGCACTGTCTATTGTGGCAGTCAGTGAGATCTTCCTGGGACGTGCATAACATAACCTTTGAAATGACCTCCCAACTCACTTTGAAATATATTAGCCATCAAAACTCATTTATATTTAATATTTACCCCTTTTGGTGTAGGTCTTGCTACTTGGCACATGGTAATAATCCTTTGGTGCCAGGGATGCCTGTCCCTGGGAGTCATGTCCTATGCCTGTGGGAAGATAGTGAGTTTATATGCTGAGTTTGGCTTAGAGAGAGGCCACAT